>NC_142513.1:40338939-40641969 GCF_057876585.1 Rhinolophus sinicus
TTTGGGATGTAATAAAGATTTTCAAAATGGGCATCTGGAAGTATGGACTTTTTCTCAGGGGTGCACATACCCTCTTTGGGAATTTTTGAAGTATTTTTTTTATTTCAAGGATAATATTCAACAATTCATGTAACTATATTTGGGTGATCTCAGGGGTGTTTTTCAAACTTGGGTCATGCCCCCGTACTGGTGATTTATTAATGGGTGAAGTTGGGTACATCCAGCATTGTTTTAAATAAAAATGGAATGGAAAACATCAGAATGTATAGCTGGTAGTAAGACTTAAGTAGTGTTTTATAAAATGTTTGTTTCTGTTTTGTATGTGTGTGCATGGTTATGGGCCATGATGTGAAATGTACTTATTACTGTGGGCAAAGGTGAAAAGAGTTTGAAAACCATTAATCCCTAAGTCACTGTTCATCAGCGTTCACTGCACACTGGAATTACCCAATGGGCTTTGAAAAGTAGGGCTGTGTGTTTCCCACCCCAGAAATTCTGCTGTAATTAATTTGGGGTGTGACCTGGGCATGGGGTTTATATAATACTTCTCAGGTGTGCAGGCAGGGGAAGAGCCCCTGAAAAGTTGAGACTTATAGCCAATTTCTGCCATATAATGTCAGTGCCCCCCTTTGATTTGTGTTTATTTAATTTACCTGGGGACTAAGGCATCCCACAAATTGGAGTTGTTGCAGGGTAAGAGGAAGAAGCAGGGAGAGCTGAGGACATAGATATCTTTGTCCCAGGAAGGCCAAGTCTAATGGGGAGAATGAATGAAAGCTTCACAGTACTTCACATAGAGATATGTGGAGGAAGAATTCAGAGAGTGGAAGAGAGACTGGAATAATCTGAATTCTGTGAGTAATTCCACCTGCCTTTCCACTCAGTGAGTGAATGTCCCAGAGTCGGAATGATGTGACACACCACACTCTGCTATTTCTGTCCCTGGGTGCCCCTCACTATTGCCAACTTCTCCATACAGCAAATTTCCTTTAGGTTATTTCTTGAATTATTCTCTTGTGTTAGCCCTTACTCTCACAGAAGATGCAACTCCACTATATTAATTTCTCAAGAAGTAACTTAGTTTTAGCATAACATCATTGACTACATTAAATTAATCTTGTTACTTCTAATTGTATTGTTAACATCTTAGTTCTTATATAACCTGTTATTGGGCTTGGTTGTGTAATTGTACAAAATTGTGAGAATTGGTGTTTATACCCAGCTATTTTATTTGTACAAACTTATTTACTGTTGTAAGATAAACAATATAATGGAGGAAGCCTTTGAATTGTTGTCCCTTGAGAGGATCACCTTCCTTTGCTGGGCGCCCGTTGCTCTGTGTTGACTGTGTGGCTCACGCAGAGCACAGTGGGCCAGCACAGTCACCCAGCTTCTTATCCATCTATTAGCAAAGATGAGAAGACACTGTGAAGTAATGTAAATGAAGCTTGACACTTACTGGGATTATTTTTTAGTGGTCGTATCTACATGTGAAATAGAAGTTCAGACGAAAATCTGAAGAAAGAGAATGGCATTTAAATTATTGGGGGGAAAGGTGATGATGATGATGGTGACTGATGTTGGTGACTGATGTTGGTGATGGCACAGGTAACATTTCTTAGGCATTTATCAAGTACCCTGCAATGGGACAGTGCTTTCCATGGATTATTTTACTTGACCCATAGAACAACATTTTGAGGTAGGTGCTATTATAGTCAGCCCACTTAACACAGAAGGAACCCAAGTAAGTAAAAATTAATTTGTCTGAAAGACTCATCTGGGATTCAAAACCAAATATGTGGCCTCCAGGCCTGAGAGTTAAGTCTTCTCAAGTATGTGGAGAGGAGCAAGGAGGATATTTCAGGCCAGAAATTCAAATCTAGGGAATGAAGGAAGGGATGGGATGTGTGTGATACCTGCTAAAGAGCGTACCGGGGAGGAAGTCAGAGTTCAGTTATACAGTCTGATGGAGGAGTTGGGACTGAAATATTAATGAAAGAGTTTTCAAAATTGATATCATCTTCTTATGGTGATGTGGGTTTGTCTAATACGACATCCTGAGAGTGGAACAAGGAAAGTGTAGGATGACATAAAATGTATTTAGAAAAGAAATACACACACGTGTGTGTGTGAGAGAGAGAGAGAGAAACAGACAGGAGAGAGAGAGAGATTGAGAGAGAAATGGAGTATTTGTATGCACAGATCTGGAAAGACATGATCCCAAATTATCACAGTGTCCACCTCTGCTAAGGATGCAGGCTACAGGTATTAGTGGTGATGATCAAAGGGATCTTGAGCTTTGATCTAATATTTGTGTTTTGTTTTCTGGTTGTTTGCAAGTAAGATAATGGCTTTCATGTACTTATGTAATTTTGAAAAGGTTAGGGTGTTGATATTAAAAAAAATAGGGGCTCGGTGGTGAATACAAAATGTGATTTATAGATGATGTATTACAGAATTGTACACCTGAAATCTATGTAACTTTACTAATAATTGTCACCCCAATAAACTTTAATTAAAAAAAGAAAAGAAAAAAATAGGGGGAGAATTTGGGAATTTCATATTCAGGGTAGTCCCATCTCTAAATCCTAGACTAGAAAATTGCAAGACTAAATTTGTAGGAGCTGATTTTATACAAGGGGTAAAAGAATGATCAAATTGTCAATTGATAGGAAAGACAGCATAATTACTGACTTGGTTCCATTTTCTTAAGTGGAAGACTATTTGGAGTTTTAGAAATCTGAGCATTGGCATAGGGATTTAGAGAACATTCTGGTAAAGAAAGTGCCCTCTTCAGGTACCTGGACCAGAGATGGAGATAAGGGATCAGAACGGGACGGCAAGGCCATTCACTGCGCTCCCACCCATCAGTGCCTCCTCCTGGAGCCAGTGAAGAGGCAAATCCTCTGTATGGGTGTTCGTGGTATTTTTAAAAATGCATAAGAAGCCCTAAATATTTGATTCTACTATTGTAGATGGATACAAGAGATCCAGACTTCTGAAATTCTACTGGAAAAGATAAAATGTGCAAGCCCTTTATGATGCTGGGGAAGCTGGGGCTGGACTGAAGTGGGAGACAAGAAGAGATGCTGGCATGAAGGGTACGTAACAACAATATTATAAAACCCAGCACCTGGCAACCCACGGACTGCTTTTCATTTCCAGGTTGTTCCATGGGATGGGGATATTGTGTGCTCTAGCTTTGTTGTGTTGGTGTGGATGTGACTTCTCCCTGACAAGAGCTTGCCTGTTTCCAGGTATCTGAGGGATGCAGTTTATGATGCATTGGCTGCAGGGCCAAACCAAGATCAGGACAGCTCAGGAGCCCCGAGAGCACAAAATATGACTGCTCATATCTATGGAGCACTAACTATGTGCCAGGCACAGCTCTCAGCACTTTAATAGATTAATTCGTTTAATTTTCAAAACAACACCATGAAGTTGGCACTGCTGTTGCCTCCATCTTAGACATGGGGACACCAGGGGTCATAACGAACCTGGTTGATTACCGAGAGAGGACAGTCATGAAGGTGAAGCCCCTTCCCAACATAAAAGTCTTCCTCTTTTTTCTTCCTTTCTCATACATTCCCCACTTACCTTTCCTCCCATCCCTACTTTTCATCTATGTTTTCCATAGTACCATAGATCTCCACATTGAAAGGGAATTAGCATCAAAAGGATGTCACTATAGGTCACTGGGCAGAGTTTGTTTTCCAAAATGTCCACAGCAATAGTACTGCTCTTTCAGGAACGTCTCACACCCCCTCAAGCGGGGAAGTTTACTTTTCCTCCCCTTGGTGGATTCTGGGCGAGACTCAGTGACTGCCTTGACAGAGAGGATGTGGCAGAAGTGACACTGAGTCAATTCAAAGTAGATCAGCAAAAGTGACATGGTGTCCACATGGCTCTCCCATTCTCTCGGGACCCTTGCCTTTAAGACCAGCCACCATAATACGAGGAAGCCCAGGCCCCATAGAAAGGCCATGTGGAGGTGTTCCCTCCGACAGCCCCACCTAAGGCCTTGCTGACTTGTGAATAAGACTGTAGAAGGCTCAGCCCCAACCTCGGAGCTGCCCCCCTGATGCCGAGTGGGGTGGGACGTTCATCAGTGACAGCTTGACCCACAGCAGATTCAGGAGCAAAAAAACAGTATCATTGTTTTGAGTGATCTCATTTAAACCCACTGCAACACTGCTTAAGGTAGATGTTTTTATACTCACAAGAGAATGGAAATGGAGTGAAATGAAGTGATTCACCCACAGTCACACAACAAGCTGGGAATTGAACCCTGGGCTCCCTGACACCAAGCTTGTGAGATCCACCCATGCCCCAACTGCACGCTTTTTCTGGACCAGGAGTTGGGGCCTTTGCCTCTCAGACACAACTGCTCTCAGAGAAAGCAAACTCATTTGGAGTAAGAGTGTCGCGTCCACCGCAACAAGGGCAGTGAGGGTACTAGAAGGGGCGGCTTTGGGTTAAGTTTTAAGAAAGAAAGAAACAGAAATCAAGAAAGTTTTGAAATGGGGCCGAGGGTCTCACAGCATCAAAGGACTGAGAGCCCCGAATCGGGCTGCCCTGTGGCTTTTATTGATGCACATACAAGGAAGCAGCATTGTTTATGTTAGGGTCTGTGAGTCTCATGCATCGTACCAGAAAATTGATTCAAACCAATCACCCTTGCCTGCAAGCGGCCGGTACCGAAAGTCCCATGATGTATAAATAATTATTGTTTGTACCCTCCCCAGGGGGCAAAACCTTTATGTTGAAAACTTACTGAGATGGAGAACTGATGTTATCACTTCCCAAGCAGGTTGTGGAAGGAATAAAGCCACAGAGGCAGAAGCCTCTCCTTAGCCGGGGGAAGGTGGGGGTCTATGCCCACCTCTATCAACCCCGTAAATTCTCCTGGTGGTCCCCACATGACTGTGCCTGTCTTAGGTTGTACCTTTCTTGAGGAATCTTACCTGTCCTTGGCTAGTCAGCCATCCTTTGGGTCCAAACAAGGAGATGACATAAAGGTGAAGCAATGTCCCTGAAAGGAATAGTCTCACAGACTCTTCTTTCTTTTTAGGGGTAGGTACGAGGGGACAGATGGGGGTGCCGCTGTGTGACAACATAAGAGGATGAGAGAGTAACTTTGGAGAACCAGCTTCACATAGAGTGTTGTGACTCTGTTTCCTTGACTTGAACCCTAGATCAATGCTGCCGGTCCTGGCTGAAACAAATAGTTCCTCTCAGGAAGCTGTCTGCCTCCTCTCCCAGAGCTTAGATTCCATGGTTTCTGCTCAGGTTACACAAGGTACTTTTTCATATCATGTAAAGTAATAATCATTTGTGCAATCGAGTACTTCTGTATCATCAGTATGTCTACTTCTTGTTTGACTTCAAGCTCTTTGAGGCCAGGGTTTGGTCTGTGTCTCCTCTTCCTCCTTTCTTCTAGCACAGACTCTAAACTGTATTAGACAATGACTAAATGCAAGTTAAATAAATATCAAAGAGCATTATATGTGAATTTTCTTGAGAATGATGATGATAGAATAAGGAAGTGCATAATTCCTGGCATGAGTCTTATCTTGGAGCCAAAGGTTTGTCTTTTGAGGTCAGAGGTTTCTTCTTCACTTCCTCTGTCTTTCCTGTGAGATAAAACATCTTTGTGTTTGATTTTTGTAAATAAATAACCAATAAAATGCAACAGTAAACTAAACAATAACAGGAAGTGACAGGACTCTGAGACACTATTTTTCACTAGGTTGTTATCCAAGTGGAAAATATTTTCAGATGTGCAAATTGGAGAATTAACTTTGGTATGAATGTTGAAATATTAATACGATTTTTGTAACTTCTGCTTTCATTCCGGTCAGCCTCTGCTATAGAATTGGTGGCACTTGTGTCTTTCACCTTGTATTCAGCTATATGTGTGCCTGTCATGGCAGCCACTTGAGAACTCTGAAGAACTCTTACCTTTATATTGTCTGGAATGTCCAATACTTGACTCTATGCTTAGTAGTTATAGTGCTCCAATAATAATAGGCATGGCAGCAGGACCAGAATATGAGGGGCTTTTTTTTAATTGAGAAGGATAAATAAATCCATGCAAAATAATAGTCAAGTTTAATTCGTTAATTATATTTTTATTGCCTAATCTATTAGTTTGCTTTTACTGCCTAACAAACCATCCCCAAACTTAGTAGCTTCAAATAATAGCCATTTACTTAGTTCATGATTCTGCAGTTTGGCAATTCAGGCTGGGCTGGCTGGTCTAGCTTGGTTAGCTGGACTGACTCATGAGTCTTCAATCAGCTGCCAGGTTGACTGGTTGAGTATGGTCTCAACAGGATGGCTCTGCTCTGCTCTACATGTCTCTCATCCTCAGGAGGCTAGTCAGGGCTCCCAGAGAGTGAACATGCATGGCTTTTTGAGGCTAAGGCTTGAAAATGACACTGTGCCACTTCTGCCCCATTCTATTGGCTAAAGTCAGTCCAGATTCAAGAGAGGAGAAATAAACCCCAGCCTGTGATGGGAGAAGTTGCAGTGCCATTTTGCAAAGAGCAGCCATACAGGGAAGGTGAAGAACTGTGGCCAACTTTGCAACCTATGATACCAAGTAAAATGCAAATATTGTGCCGAGGAAATTAACATTACAATGGAATTGGTGGAAAGGAAACTATTTGTGTGGTTTATAACTTACGAGCAAATAGAAACTGGATTAAGAAGAGACTGAGGTGGACACAGAATAGAAGAATCATGGGTGATTTTCCCCATTCTTCATATGCTTAAATATGTGTCAGGTTGGTGCAAAAGTAATTGTGGTTTTTACAATTATTTTCAATCTTTAAGCCACAATTACTTTTGCACCAATCTAATAAAATGGAGGATTGCAATGGGGAGTGGTATAGATGGTGGCAGAGCACAGAGTAGTAAAGAGAGAGTTTTTTTCTTTTGCTGTCATTTCTCTCCCGTTGTGAACTGAGTGGCAGGTCATGAGGGTGTGGCAGGCAGAGCAGAGAGTAAGCATAAACCTGCCACCTCCACATCTAAATCAGACTTCCGCCACATTTGACAAACCTGGAATAGCATGAGTTCCACTTACTTCTTGCCCCTGAAGCTTCAAGTTCCACATGATTTGTCTGATGGGTTTTGTTTGCTGGAAAAGTTGGGGGCTCATGAAAAAGACAGAGGAAAGGTCAAATGGTCTGTCTTCTGTGTTGTTTTATTCCTATGGATTTTCAGGAAGACTTCAACTTCCAAACACTTGGCGTCCTGACACCACCATTGCATTCATTGCCTCGTTTCATGACAATAGCCCTATAAAGGTGGTTCATTATCCCCATTTTACAGATGAGGAAACTGAGTCCAGAGTGGTTAAGTAACTTGCCCTAGATCACACAGTTGGGCAGTGGCAAAAGTGGAGTTTAATACTGGGCTGTGTGATTGATTCACAGTACACTGTGCTGAAAACCACCACACTACTGCGGCCTATGGGTTGGACAGAAATGGCTGCCCAACCAGGTGTAATCATAGCAAATGGGGTTTAATCCATCCCCCTTGCTGCTGCAGTTTGGACTGAGGTTTGAGGACTATGTTATGGTAAGGCAGTGGGATGATATCACCATGGAGACTTCATCAGCTAGCAGTAAGAAGCAACTCTTTTTGAGAAGTCCCCACCTTTCCCTGGATAATCAGGGCAGGTAATTTTTTTAAATTAAAGTTTATTTGGGGTGACAATGGTTAGTAAAGTTACATAGGGTTGAAGTCTACAATTCTGTAATACATCACCTATATATCACATTGTGTGTTCACCACCCAGAGTCAGTTCTCCTTCCATCACCATCTACCCTCATCTACTACCCTCATCTACCACCTCCCTCTCCCTTACCCACTGGTAACCACTAAACTATTGTCTGTGTCTATCAGTTTTTGTTTGTTTCTTTGTTTGTCTTGTTCCTTTGTTGTTTTCAGTTTTATATCCCACATATCAGTGAAATTATATGGTTCTCGATTTTTTCTGTCTGATTTATTTCGCTTAGCATAATAATCTCAAGATCCATCCATGTTGTCGCAAATGGCACTAGTATTTCATCTTTTCTTATTGCAGAATAGTATTCCATTGTGTATATATACCACATATTCTTTATCCAGTCATCTATCGGAGGACACTTCTCCAAAGAGGACATATAGGTGGCCAATAGACATATGAAAAGATGCTCAACATCACTAATCATCAGAGAAATACAAACAAAAACCACAATGAGGTATCACCTCACCCCAGTCAGAATGGCTACCATCAACAAGACAAATAGTAACAAGTGTTGGAGAGGCTGTGGAGAAAAAGGAACCCTCATACACTGTTGGTGGGAATGCAGACTGGTGCAGCCGCTATGGAAGGCAACGTGGAGGTTCCTCAAATAATTAAAATAGAATTACCATATGACCCAGGAATCCCTCTCCTGGGTATCTACCAAAAAAATCTGAAAACATTTATATGTAAATCTCCAATGTTCATTGCAGCTTTATTTATGATGGCCAAGACAGGGTGGGTAATTTTTAACCCTAACTGGGTGGTCATCTCCTTCTCCCCCAGCTGAGTCCTAGACACCTATTTATCCAGGGAAAGAATTCAGGAAAACCAACTGTGTATTATTCCTCTTGGCTTCCTTTGTTCTGTGCATCAGTTCTTACTGTGCAACACACCCCAAACTCTGGGGAAATTAATAATAAGCATTTATTTAGTTCACACAACTAAAGGTTGGCTGGAGTTTGTCTGATCTGCATTGGGTAATGTATATGGGGGTGTGGCTGATTCAGGTTGGGCTCAGCTGGGTGACTCTGCTTCCTGCACAGGTCCAGCGAGGCTTGGCTTCTCACCGAGGTCTAGGTTCAGACTTGCTCCTCCTGAGAACATTTTAAGTCCAGGCTTGTGGGCAGTAGCTACCCAAGGGAAGCTCTTCTCATCTCATGACCATGACAGAGGCACAGGGGTGCAGGTGGAAATTCAAGAAGCTTCTTAACTGACACTTCTGCATTATTACATTGACCAAAGCATGTCACATGGCAAAACCCAAGCCAAGAGGCAGAGAAGTATATTCTCCCTTTACTGGGAAAGTTTCTACTATTGGCCTTGGCTTAGGATCAAAAAGGCATTCTGCCATCCTTCATCTACTTTCTGCCAAATTTGGAAAATATAATATGAAATTTAAAAGCCTTTACCAATGTCAGTTTTAGTTATCACTTTGGGCAAAGTTCCAACTTTTTAATGATATTCTAATTTGTTGTTAATGGGAGATTACATGGTTATTAAAAGCTGCACACTCTCATGTTCCCAAAACTTTGTTATCTCAAACCTCAGCTTGGGCTTGTTGCCTTATTGTATACCATGGCTTTGTTCACCATGGACTTATGAAGTGTCTGGAATTGTTGAGTTGTTTCTTCCATAATGACAACTTGTTACCACCTTGGCAGCTGCCTAAAATGGTTAGACTTGGCATCCGCCCATACCAATTGCTCAAGCTCATCAAAATGAAATAAGAGCAGCAAGTGGGATGAATAAATTGTCAATTATATTGATGTGTATATTTTCTTACATTTTAGGAGAAGGCTTTGAATTCTGTAAAAATGTCATTTCTTTGCTTCTCTCAGTACCTTGGCACTCTCATCTGGCATGATTACAATTTAGCTGGAAGGAGAAGAGGCAAAACTTTTATGTTGGTTGGAATTTGCAGCCATAAATTTATAGGACTTTTCCAAGTTAGCATGGAAAAGACTTGTCGTTCTTACACTTTTTGTGAGTTATAAGTCATAAAACATATGCTAAGGATGGCCTGACTATTGTGTTCTTGGCCCTATAAAGAAGATCTGTAGAAGAAACCTAAGCCTCAAATAATTAAACATCTTTTCAAACACTTGTAGGTTATTTATACTGTGTCCATGCATTGGCCAAGCAAGCAAGTGAGTGAATACAGACTTTGATGCTAGCATCTTAATGATGGTACCATATTTGGCCCAGTAGAGCATTCTGATTACCCCATTAGTGAACTCATATGCTGTATGAGTACTGTTAATTGCCTGTGGACTTAGTGGCTTGTTGCCATCTTTATAAATGCATAAGAATTGAGCAGAAAGTACTAGATGTGTGAGCCAATCAATAAGTGTCACTTCTTGGTCGCGATTTATTTTGACATCCCCCCCCAAAGCAGACCAAGACAAGGATTTTGATGATGGTAATTTATTTGGTAGGTGATTCTAGGAAAAAATGGTGGGGGAGTGGAGAAATGAGACAGGGTAGGGAAGGCAATTGTGTTAATGAGCCCACCACTGTGGGTACCTGGTGCTCAGTCCTGCTGGGGAGCTCTGGAAGGTGATGTTGACCTCACCTCAGAGTTGCTTCACTCAAGGAGTGCGGATGCTGGGGTATTTATCCACTAACTCCTATCCATCATTGATGAGCACCATTCCAAGGGGCAGTAACTCCCTGGTCTTCTGGTCTACCCATGAGTGAGTTAAGTATGCTCCTGCCATCCCAGCCTTCAGAAAGAGAGCCATGGGTAATTGCAGTGGGAAACCACTGATATGTGTGAGAAGGGTGGGTGCTGAGGGAACATGGCTGAGGCACCACTAGCATCTGCTAACAGAGTGCTCCAAAGAATTTGAGGAATAGAAGGAGGAAATTTGTAACTTTAAAATCTGAGCACAGCAGAAGCTAAATATCTCCAAGGCCTTGGACTAAATGAGGAAAGGAAATCATTTTTTTGTATGTAATTTATTTAAATTTTGGTACAGCCTAAAATGACATTATACAACCACTAACCAAAGAGGAAGACCTACTATGCTGATCTGCAACTCTTTTCAAGTTATAATTTTGAGTAGAAAGAAAGCACAGTACAGAACAATAGCTAGAATATGCTCCCATTTATAAAAACAGCTTTTTTTAGGATATAATTTACATTTCATAAAATTCACCCATTTTAAGTGTACATATATGAGTGTTGTCATAAATTTATAGTTTTCTGAAATTTTATGTACATGGAGTCATACAATATGTGATCTTTTGTATCTGACTACTTTCAGGCAGCATAATATTATTCAAGTCACCCATGTTGTAGCATTTGTCAATAGTTCATTCCTTTTAAACTGTGGAATAGTAATTTCATTGTGTGGATATATCCCTTTTGTTTATGCATGCTACAGTTGATAGATATTTGCACTGTTTTTAGTTTTATTATTATGAATAATGCTGTTATGAACATACACCTACAAGTCTTTGTGTGGACATATATTTATTTCTCTTGGGTAGGTACTTACAAGTGAAGTTTCTGGGTCATATGGTAAGTATGTGTTTACCTCTTTTAAGAAACTGACAAACCATTTTTAAAGAGACTGTACCATTTTACTGCTTCACACCAATAATATATGGGTGATCTGATTTCTCCATATCCTCACCTGCAGACTTTTTGATGTTACCCATTCTGATAGAAGTGTAGTGGCATCTTATTGTGGGTTTAGCATTTCCTAATGACTAATGATGTCCAGCATCTATCCATGTGCTTAGTTGCCATTCATTTGTCTTCTTTGCTGAAATATCTGTTCAAATCTTTTCTCATTTTTGTGTTGGGTTGCTTGTCTTATTCTTATTGATTAGTAAGGGATTATTGTAATTTTTTTTCTGTAAGTTCAAAATCATTTCTAAAGAAAGTTTTTAAACAGTCTAGCCCTCATCACTCCCCTGACACCCCATCAGAATGGCACACTCAGGAATTGTTTCATAGTGTGGACATCCTCACTAAAAGAATTAAAGGGGGAAGCTCATCAAAATGGCGGTGTGAGGTGAGCCTCTGTAAAGCTCCCCTGGAATTTACAACTAATCGAAAAACAATAACTCCACAAAGGACTCCCTGCACAGCAGACAGGCAAGACGAAGAGGCCCATTACTGAATTCATCTAAAGGTGGGTGAATCATGTGAGTGGGGGAGGAGGGAAGGGAGAAGTGCGGAGACGGAGACCCGCGGGTGCAGGATGCAGACCTAGCTCAGTGCTCTGAGCTCGCTGCTTCCCGGAACTACCGCAGCTGCGGGAGAGGGAAGAACTCGGACTACTAGGGCTCCACTTATGGCCCACAGGGCTGTGGGGGCAGCATATAACAGGGCTGAACCCAACGCTCACGGTAGAGACCTCGGAGAAAAGTCTGAGGGAAGAAGGCTGAAAATGGTGGTTTAAACCCTCACTGCCGAGCAGAGAATGGAAGCCTTAGGCACTGAGACTAGCCTCCCCCTCCCTACAGTCCCAGAGCTCGCCCCGCCGCCACCTGCCCGGTGCAAGAAGCGGAAAAGTAGCAGTGTCAGATCAAAAGAACAGAATATTTGCTGTTCTGAGATCTGTGGACCGCAGACACAGATTCGCAGCCCAACTGTTCCGGCAAAGGGAAGGGAGCTGTGGAAGCAGGACTGGCTGTGGTGGTGGTCCCCACCATTGCTCTGGGCCACCTGTCACAATTGACCCCGCCCCTGGCCCCACCTATCTGGGTGGATCCCTACAGGAGTAAACAGAACTGCTGAGATATACGGGCTCTGAATCTGGTGCAGGAAGAGCTTTGGAACTTCAAAAGCTCTCCACATACCCACCGGGACACTGCGCACTGTGACCCAGGCGAACTATTAACAGAGGAGAAGCCCCTCTCCCAGGGAATCCCCGCATTGTGTGAGAAGCTGGAATAGTACAGAGAAAACATAGCAGTACTGTGTGAGAGAGAAAAACAAGGCTGCAGTTGGAGAGAAAATAAAACATTCTACCGACAATTACTGGAAAACAAAAGTAAGACCTCTTCCTATCAAACTGTTCTAGAAGCCACTCCTGTAGATGAGTAGAAAGAGAAATAATAAATCAGTAATTGCCATGAATAAGGAAGGAAACAAGACAGCTCAGAAAGAAAATGAAAAGTATCCAGAAAAAGGAATTTAAGGATATGGAAATATGTGACTTAAATGACAGAGAATTCAAGATTGCAGTTCTGAAAAAACTCAACAAGATGCATGAAAACACAGAAAGGCAGTTTAATGAACTCAGAAACACAATCAAAGAACAACATGAGCATTTTACGAAAGAGATTGAAATTTTAAAAAAGAAACAAATAGAATCTCTGGAGATTAAGAACTCAATAGAAGAAATTAAGAATGAAATAACCAGCTTAGGTAGTAGGGTTGACCAGATGGAGGAAACAATCAGTGACAATCAAGATAGAAACCTGGAAATGACACAGATGGAAGAAGAAAGAGACTTGAGACTTCAAAGTAATGAAAGAACTCTACAAGAACTTTCTGATTCCATCAGAAAGAGCAATATAAGAATAATGGGCATACCAGAAGGAGAAGAAAGAGAGAAGGGAACAGAGAGTATATTCAAACAAATAGTTGATGAGAACTTCCCAAACTTGTGGACAGAACTGGATCCTCGAATCCAAGAAGCAAATAGAACACCTAATTACCTCAATCCCAACAGGCCTTCTCCAAGGCACATAGTATTGAAGCTGTCTAAAATCAAAGACAAAGAATCCTCAAGGCAGCCAGGGAAAAGAAGACGGTAACCTACAAAGGAAAGCCCATTAGATTATCATCATATTTTTCAGCAGAAACTCTACAAGACAGGAGAGAGTGGAACCAAATATTCAAACTATTGAAAGAGAGAAATTATGAGCCAAGAATAATATATTCAGCAAAGATATCCTTTAGATATGAAGGAGAAATAAAGACATTTCCAGACATACAGAAGCTGAGGGAATTTCTAATACATGACCTGCACTACAAGAAATACTAAAGGAGGCTATTCGACCACCATCAACAGGGACAATTTGTGGCAACCCAAACATAAAAAGGGGAAGAGTAAAGGCCTGAACCGGAATATGGGAATGGAGAAAGTAAGCGTGCTGAAGAAAATGGAATACTCTAAATATCCAACTTTCTTTTACATAAACTTAAGGGTAACCACTCAAAAAAAAATCCAGAACTAAAATATATACTATAATAAAAGAAGAAACAGAGGGAAACATCATAGGATACCACCATACAGAAATAATAGACAACAACAAAAAGGCAAAGAAACAATGGAGACACAGTCTTACCAGAAAACTAAACATAGAATGATAGGAAATCCTCACATATCAATAATCACCCTAAATGTAAATGGACTGAACTCACCAGTAAAAAGGCACAGAGTAGCAGATTGGACAAAAAATTACACCCAACCATATGCTGTCTCCAAGAGACACATCTCAGTTACAAGGACAAGCATAGACTCAAAGTGAAAGGGTGGAAATTGACACTCCAAGCAAATGGTACCCAGAGAAAATCAGGTGTAGCCATAATGATATCAGATGAAACAGACTTCAGGGTGAAAAAGATAACAAGAGACAAAGGTGGACATTTCATAATGGTAAAGGGGACTATACAACCAGAAGACATAACAGTCATCAATATTTATGCCCCCAATTAGGGAGCCCGAAATACACCAAGCAACTACTAACAGAACTAAAGGGAGAAATTGACCAAAACACAATTATACTAGGGGACTTAAATACATCATTGATAGCTATGGATAGATCATCTAAACAGAAAATAAATAGCGAAATAGCAGCCCTAAATGACACATTAGATGAAATGGACATAATTGACATTTATAGAGCACTTCATCTTAAAACATCAGACTATACATTCTTCTCTAGTGTACATTGAACATTCTCATGGATAGGCCATATATTGGAACATAAAATCAGCCTCAGCAAATTTAAGAAGATTGAAATCATACCAAGCGTATTCTCTGATCACAAGGCTTTGAAATTGGATATCAACTGCAAAAAGAGAAGTAGGAAAAAACACAAATACATGGAGATTAAACAACATACTTTTAAAGAACTTTTGGGTCAAACAAGAAATTAGAGGAGAGATCAAAAGACACATAGAAACAAATGAAACTGATAATACATCCTACCAAAATTTTTGGGATGCAGTGAAAGCAGTTTTAAGAGGGAAATTTATATCATTACAGGCCTATCTCAAGAAACAAGAAAAATCCCAAATAAATAACCTCATGTTACACCTTAAAGAACTAGAAAAAGAAGAACAAGTGAAACCCAAGGTCAGCAGAAGAAAGGAAATAACAAAAATCAGAGCAGAACTAAATGAAATAGAGAACAAAAAGACAATAGAAAAAATTAATGTGACAAAGAGCTGGTTCTTCGAAAAGATTAACAAAATTGACAAACCCTTGGCTAGACTCACTAAGATAAAAAGAGAGAAGACATGAATTAACAAAATCAGAAATGAAAAAGGGTAATTTATCACGGACACCACAGAAATACAAAGGATCATCGAAGAATACTATGAAGGACTATATGCCACCAAATTCAATAGCCTAGAAGAAATGGACAAGTTCTTGGAAACATATAGCCTGCCAAGGCTGAGCCATGAAGAACCGGAAAATCTAAACAGACCAATCACCAGTAACAAAATTGAATCAGTCATCCAAAACCTTTCCAAAAGTAAAATCCCGGGACCAGATGGCTTCACTAGTGAATTCTACCAAACCTTCAAAGAGGATCTAATACCAATCCTGCTCAAACTCTTCCAAAAAATTGAAGAAGAGACAGTACTCCCTAACTTATTTTATGAGGCCAACATTACCCTGATACCAAAACCTGGTAAGGACAACAGAAAAAAAGAAAACTGCAGACCAATATCTCTGGTGAATACAGATGCAAAAATCCTAAACAAAATTCTAGCAAATCGAATACAACAATGCATTAAAAAGATTATTCATCAGGACCAAGTGGGGTTCATCCCCGGGGCACAAGGATGGTTCAACATCCACAAATCCATTAATGTGATACATCACATAAACAAAATAAAGGTCAAAAATCATATGATTATATCAATTGATGCAGAAAAAGCATTTGACAAGATGCTACATCCATTTATAATTAAAACACTTAATGAAATAGGTATAGAAGGAAAATACCTGAACATAATAAAGGCCATATATGACAAGCCCTCAGCTAATCTCATAATTATTGGTGAAAAACTGAAGCCCTTTGCTCTATGTCCAGGAACATGACAAGGCTGTCCCCTATCACCTCTGCTTTTCAACATCGTGTTGGAAGTCCTTGCCAGAGGAATCAGGCAAGAGAAAGAAATAAAAGGCATCCAAATTGAGAATTAAGAAGTTAATCTGTCACTCTTTGCAGATGACATGATGTTATATATAGAAAACCCTAAAGACTCCACCAAAAAGCTTTTAGAAACAATCAGCAAATACAGTAAAGTTGCTGGCTACAAAATCAACATACAAAACTCCATTGCATTCCTATATACTCACAATGAAATCTCAGAAAAAGAAATACAAAAAACAATTCCTTTTGCAATTGCAGCAAAAAGAATAAAATACCTAGGAATAGACTTAACCAAGGATGTGAAGGACCTATATGCTGAAAGCTATAAGACACTTTTGAAAGAAATTGAAGAAGACAGAAAGAAATGGAAAGACATTCCGTGCTCATGGAATAGAAGAATCAACATAGTTGAAATGGCCATATTACCCAAAGCAATATACAGATTTAATGCAATCCCCTTCAAAATCCCAATAGCATTTTTTAAAGAAATGGAACAAAAAACCATCAGATTTCTTTGGAACCACAAAAGACCCCGAATAGCCAAAGCAATCTTAAGAAAAAAGAACAATACTGGAGGTATCACACTCCCTGACTTTAGCTTGTACTACAGGGCAACAATAATCTAAACAGCATTGCATTGGCAGAAAAATTGACACATAGACCAATGGAATAGAATTGAGAACCCAGAAATAAAACCACATAAATATGGACAGATAATTTTTGACAAAGAAGCTAAAAACATACAACGGAGGAAAGACAGCCTTTTCAATAAATGATGCTGGCAGAATTGAATAGCCACGTGCAAAAGAATGAAACTGGACTGCTATCTGTCACCATGTACCAAAATTAATTCAAAATGGATCAAAGACCTAAGCATAAGACCTGACACAATAAACTGTATATAAGAAAACATAGGTACTAAACATATGGACCTTGGGTTCAAAGAGCATTTTATGAATTTGACTCCAAAGGCAAGGGAAGTGAAAGCTAAAATAAACGAATGGGACTATATGAAGCTTAAAAGCTTCTGCACAGCAAAAGAAACCATCAACAAAATAAAGAGGTAACCTACTGAATGGGAGAAGGTTTTTGCAAACAGTGCCTCCAATAAGGGGCTAGTATCCAAAGTATACAAGGAACTCATGAAACTCAACAACAAAAAAACGAACAACCCAATTGAAAAATGGGCAGAGGAACTGTAGAGACATTTCTCTAAAAAGGACATACAAATGGCAAATAGATATGTGAAAAAATGCTCAACATCACTAATCATCAGAGAAATGCAAATGAAAACCACAATGAGATATCACCTCACCCCAGTCAGAATGGCTATCATCAACAAGACAAATAGTAACAAGTGTTGGAGAGGCTGTGGAGTAAAAGGAACCCTCATACACTGTTGGTGGGAATGCAGACTGGTGCAGCCATTATGGAAAGCAGTGTGGAGTTTCCTCAAAACATTACGAATAGAATTACCATATGACCCAGCAATCCCTCTCCTGGGTATCTACCCAAAAAATCTGAAATCATTTATATATAAAGACACGTGTGTTCCAATGTTCATTGCAGCTTTGTTTACGGTGGCCAAGACATGGAAACAACCAAAATGTCCTTCGATAGATGAATGGATAAAGAAGTTGTGGTATATATACACAATGGAATACTATTCGGCGGTAAGAAAAGATGAAATAGGACCATTTGTGACAACATGGATGGATCTTGAGAATGCTAAGCGAAGTAAGTCAGACAGAAAAAGCAGAGAACCATATGATTTCACTGATATGTGGTATATAAACCTAAAACAACAAACGAACAAGACAAACAAAAACTCATAGACACAGACAATAGTTTAGTGGTTACCAGAGGGTAAGGGGGGAGGGGGGTGGTAGATGAGAGTAAAGGGGATCAAATATGTGGTGATGGAAGGAGAAATGACTCTGGGTGGTGAACACACAATGGGATTTATAGATGATGTAATACAGAATTGTACACCTGAAATCTGTGTAATTTTACTAACAATTGTCACCCCAATAAATTTAATAAAAAAAAAAAAAGAAAAGATGAAATAGTGCCATTTGTGACAACATGGATGGATCTTGAGAGTATAATGCTAAGCGAAATAATCAGACAGAAAAAGCAGAGAACCATATGATTTCACTGATATGTGGTATATAAACCAAAAACAACAAAAGAACAAGACAAACAAATGAGAAACACAAACTCATAGACACAGACAGGAGTTTAGTGGTTACCAGAGGGTAAAGGGGGTGGGGGGCAGGAGATGAGGGTAAGGGGGATCAAATATATGGTGATGGAAGGAGAACTGACTCTGGGTGGTGAACACACAATGGGATTTATAGATGATGTAATACAGAATTGTACACCTGAAAACTATGTAATTTTACTAACAATTGTCACCCCAGTAAATTAAGAAAAAAAAAGAATTAAAGGGAATTGCGAGATCAGATTTTAAATCTTTTGCCAGAAAGAGTCATTGTCTAGTAATGCTACAATGGGCCTTTATTAAATCAAAACATACTTCCTTGACCACTTTTTCTCAGTTTGGGAAATTGGTGATTTAAAAATGTCCATACGTTAGATAAAGAAAAACATAAAAGGACTTGTATTTTCCTCCTTTTACTACAGAAGTTACTTAGCTTCCTCATCCTTTCCCTTTGGGTATGGGCAAGAGGCAATTGCTACGTGTCCTCCTGAGAATGCAGGGTCAGACCGTGAGAGCAGGGAATAAGCAGATCTGTTCAGTCACCGCTCTTGCAGCACAAGCACCGGCACACGTGTGCTCCACAGTGGACTTTCCCACTCTTGCCCACTCCACATTGACCCCGATTGGCCCATTTGCAGAGTCACCTCTCACTTCCCACCAAGTCCATGACTTTTTCTACAATGTTAAACAATGAAAGTGAACCGAATATATGCCTATAGCTAAATTTACTGAGTTTAAACAGAAAATGGAGTAATTTAGCTAATAGCAGATGGACTAAAGAACAATGAGATGGAAAAGAAGTTTCAGTCTACTTGCCATCTCCCTGACTCAGGTTGGCTTGTACTAGCTTACAATTTTTCAAATATTTAGTGAGTACCAACTATTCATTCTTTTATTCATTCATTAAATCGTATGAGCTCCTAATATGCATCAGACACTGTGTGAGACTGGGTGTTAGTAGTGAACAAAGTGGAAAAGCATTTTCCCCCAAGAGGCTTCCATTCCACTGGGAGAAACAGACAATAAATAAGAAAATAAATACACAATGTATGTCAGGTAATAATAAGCTTTGCAAAATGAAATAAAACACATTAAGGAGGTAGAGACAGATGGATTCATAAAAAGTCTGGAAGGATGTACTACGGAGGATTAACAAATAGACCTATAGTTTTTAAATTCTTATTTATTTATTTTAATTTATTTTCTAATATTTCTGTAACAAACTTCTATTGCTTTTTGAATGTCCCCATACCTGTATCATTCATAATTTTGTAACTAAAAATACTGAAAACAAAAATCAACTGGGAAATAATACATAGTCTTTATTACTAGAGTAATAGATTATTATCCTTGGTTTCTGCACATTTTAGGGATTTTGATATTTAGAAAAATAAGATAAATATACAAAACTTATTTAAAAATTTATAAAATGCCTTTCTGATGGGTAATTTGAAATGATGACTGATCTCCTCAAGTCTTGGTAAACTGTAAATTTTGTTAAGTAGGTCAGAATAGAAAATGGTAGCATTAACTGCAAGATCCAGGGACCAAAAGGTTTGAGACCAAAATGCTGTTTCTGACATTGTTTTGTTTTGCTTGATTCTCACTGGCAAATGGGAGTGCAAATGTATGTCTAGGAGTTCCCATACCCAAACATGAAGTAGAAATTTCAGTCATTGGGTTAGCTCGGCCAAAGAAGACTCCACATTGAAAAGTTCAGAAAAAATAACACATTGTAAGGCCTGACCCAGGCTATTTGCCTTGGGGCTCAGCTCCCTGGAACCAATGCACATGTCTGTAGTATGTGTATGTGTGGTGGTGATCACATTGCCCACTCCCACCTTCCTTCCTTCTGTTCTTGCCCCTACTCAGTGCTTCCAGGCACCTAACTCTGCCTTTTCACTGATCAGTGCCACTTTCCAAAAACAGGTAACATATATTTCCTAACATCAGCACTGATTATAACAACAGCTCACAACAACTAGAGTGGTCACAACATCCCCACCCAAGACATCTACCCCAAACCTCTGTGGCCCACGTTGTCAGGTCATTCAATTTCTGGTCTATGCTGATTTTAAAATCCACTTGGCCAACCAAGTGCTGGAATAAACCAAATTCTATCCAAATATTAACTTCATTTGATGTTTTGTAAATTTGGTCATGTTTTCTTGTAACTAACCAATTCAAATTTATATTTATTCATTTAATAGAAATTCAAAATGTGTGTCCACATGGATTAGTAATTGGCTCTTACTTTAAGTCTAAGTCCTATGTCTCTACTCATTGTTTCCAGTGATTTCCATTGTTTACAATGATTGATCCCAATAGCTTTGAGGCTTGTTTTTTGTTTGTTTGTTTGCTTGCTTATTTAATTTTTACTTGCTTGTTGTTTGAATTCTAAGGAGCCCAACTTTCATTCCCTCGCTTTTCTAGATAAATCATTATTGAGAAATGAAATGATGCTACTTGACAGAAAGCATATGATGAGGCAAAAATATTTCTCTATGAAGATAAACTGTACTTTAAGCAAGAGTTAGCATTTTGAAGTTTGATAGTGTGCAACAAAAATTAAAGAAGATATATAAAGGATTATTTGAGATTGAGTGAAAAATAATATATTGACTCCTTTTTTTCTTATAACAAATACCAACTTCACTAAAAAGAATTCATTTCTTTTTATGTAACTATATTATGCATTATAGTACAATTTTGCCATAAATCGAGTTATTAGACTTTATTTTGAAAACTTTGCCTTTTTTTCTTTGGACTTTGAAAAAGCAGAAGTTACTTTGACATGCCCAGTGTGATAGTTACTGATATGTGAGGGCCTGTGTGTGTGGTTTTAATTTTTAGTTGTTTTTTTCTCCCTCAATCTTTTCTTTCAGTTAATGTGAATCACATTGTATTTTCCACTCCTGAGCACTCTGATTCATTGCTGTCTACTTCCTATGGAGCTTGCTACACCACAGAATCTTCTGGGAGATTTATTAGTCATGGCTGAACAATGCACCTTGCGTGCCCGTGGTAAGCAACAGCTCCAAATACTGTGTCTTTAGAAGGAAGATGAAAGTTGCTTAGGGAAGTATCAAGGCTTCAGTTTAGGGGTTTGTCGCAGTCCATGATTCATCTTTACGGTATAATATACAGACAAATTGGATATTAAAAAAGACAAATGTCTCATTTGCATAAGAAGCTTGCCATGCACACTCCTGCCCTCAGGAAACAGACATAAGAGTTGATCACAGCCCCTTGCCCGTGGCACATGCATAATAATTGTGGATGGGGTGAGTCCTCATATATTGATCCAGTTTTGAAAATCTTGGTACAGATTCATTTATCTCAAATGTGTTTTTACTCTAACCCACTTGAGTCTAATTTCAGAAAATTTCAATCCAAGGGATTTTTTTTTCCGTAGGCCAGACTCATCGACATTACTAAAGTCATACCTTAATGTTATCAATTATTGTCACTAGGTTTCAAATTGATTTAGCATCACTGATTGGCAGCTTGTGACCAACTATCCCCAGGTTGTAGATTCGATCTTAACCTCCATTTGATATCACCTGACCTATGTCTGTTATGGCTGTTACCTCTGCAATCAGGGGAACTGTAATTTTCCTATTCAGAGTAAAGCCTCTTCAAGTTTAAGGAACTAGAGCAGTTGAAGAGCAGGGACAAATGGTCAATCAGTTAGATTGGCTGAACTAGGTGTCAGAAGATCACGTTCTTGTCTGAACCCTGGGTGGCATTGGGAAACTATTTTTACCTCACTAGGCCTTAGGTTTCTTATGAGTCTTTTAGCATAGGGCGTTAAAGGGAGAAATACAAACAGAAAACAGTGCACCCTGGGTGAGGGTTGGACATGGTTGACTTTTATTTAGAACTGGGTCCCAGAAACAAAGGGACTGACAAAATATTAGATGAACATATAGGAAGTATAACTCCTTAACCTTGGCAGTGAAAGGGATTGCCAACTCTACCTCATTGAGACAACAGAGCTCTTATCTGGATATTTCTGCTCCTACCTGTCCTGTTGATCATCTGGAAGCTCTGGGAAATACCAAACATAGTAACCTTCTCACTTAGAATAGGATGTAGGTGTTGGCATGCTGTTGGGGAGATCAAGGAGAACCACATTCTAAGTCAGCTCTGACGCTGCTAGCTGCGAGACCGTGGTTAGGTAATTTAGCCTTCGGGCCTCACTTTCTTCACTGATGAAATAAGATTAGGTCCAACTCTGCTTGAAGGACTAGAGTGCTGTATTGAAAAGGATTTTGAAGAACCCCATTGCGAAATAGTTCCACAACTGATCACCAATGCCTGCAATGTCAGGGAGAGGGGCAGTACCTGATATCTGCCACTCAGTGATCTCTCAGCTTCCTCCCAGTGCTAACTGCACTCTAAGATGTTGTGACTTATGAGACAAGTCTAGAAGGTCATATTTGTTGCTAGTATCATGGATAACTAGTTAGCCTAAACATTGCCAAGAAACCTTCACAGGCCCAGAAACTCAGTCAACCACAAGGGGAGTGGAGGCCCAGGCCTCAGGCTGTTTCCCCTATGTGGATTCATGGCTTGCTCCTGTGTAAACCACAGTGCCAGGATACTAATCTACCCTGGGAGCTCGTGCCTGGTGGGTAAACTGGAATAGTCCCTGTTGCTTTGGAATTGGTAGGGCAAAGAAAATACACTACCTCTTCAAAAGGTGCCTTTGATGAGCTTTCAATTAGAAAGAAAGTGAATGGGCTTAGTAGCTATTTCCCATGGATGATTGCTCTGCAATTAGAGGTACTGGATATCTGACTAGTCCCCTCCTCCAACAAATAATCGGTTTAAGGAAACTCTGATAAACTGATTTTCATAAAGTCTTTTGTTTCAGTTTCCATTCTCGTCAGAGTGTTTAGTTTTAATTATCTTGTAACTCCTGGTTGTTACATTGAGGAAGAGGAGTTTATTTCAATGGGATTCAAATAATGTTTCTTCTCTATAGTCTTTCATTTATTGTATTTTAGCCTTTTTATAGAACTTAATTTAGAGAAGTAATTGAACATAGATTAAAAACTGTTCAAACAAAGGTTGCAACATTGTTTAAAATATCAAAAATAGCAATAATCTAAAGCAAGCTAAATGTTAACCAATTTGATTAAATGTATTATGGAGTACCCTTCAAAGGAATGTGAAAAGGTTTGAGGTAGATATATTTGTGTTAAGATGAAAAGATGTCCATTTTATATTATAAAATATAAAATGCAGAACACATGACAGTATGTGTCAAATAACCCATTTATGTAAAACTGTGTATGTGTTCATGTGCACATGCGTGCATGTGGGCATACACACAATTCTGAAGGATACATCCTTAATGGTTAATGGAATTTGTAGGTGGGAAATGGTTAAAAGGTATCTTGCTCAGCTCTGGGCTCCCATAATAAAATACCAACTGGGTGGTATTAAAATATCAACTGGGTTGCTTAAACGACAGAAATTTATTTTTTCACAGTTCTAGAGGCTGGAAGTCCAAGATCAGGGTGCCAGCATGTTTGGGTCCTGGTGAAGGCCCTCTTCCTGGCTTGCAGACGTGCTGCTTCCAGCTGTGTCCTCACCTGGTGGAGAAAGAGAGAAAGCAAGTTCTTTCATGTCTCTTTTAAGGGCACTGATCCCATCATGAGGGCCCCACTTTCATGACCTCATCTAAATCTAATGACCTCCCAAAGGTCCCTTCTCCAAATACCGTCACATTGGGGGTTAAGGCTTCAACATATGAATTTAGGTCAGGTTGGTGGGGGGTAATGAAAATTCAGTCTATAATAGAAAGAGACTTTTTTGTTCATATACTTTTGTATAGTTTTGATTTTTACAAAGAATATTTATTACTTAGTGGTCAAAAGTATATTTTCATTTTGAATGCAAAAATCATATAGCTACAAGTGGCCAGAAATGATGATGTTAACATAAGAATCATCCAAACCTATAGAGAATTTTAATGAGTTTATTTGAGCCAAACTGAACAGTTGCCAGGAAGCAAAATCTCAATGGATTGAGAAAATGCTCCGGAGGTTAGCAGTTTTACAGTTTATTTTATACATTAGAATCAAAGGAAGAGATGGAGGTTTACATGAAATTCACTGGTGGTAGATTAAGGGGGCAGGAGGAAGCAAAGCTGGGAAATCTCTGGGATTGGATAAAAAACAAAGCGGAGAGACACATACTTCTTTTACATTGGTGGGCACAGGATAGTTAATAATTAACATTTACAGCACATAGAGATGGTATGTGGGAAACAAGATAACAATGAGGGGTTCCATGGTCTCGTGTTCTGGTCCCTGCTGCCAGTGATTGTGCCTTAAGGAGTCTAAAAAAGATGACTCTGACATTTCAAAGGTATGTTATCTTACATGCAAAAAAAAACAAAAAACAGTAAACAGGCTGACTTAAGGTAAAGATTGACCTTTGCCAAGTAAGCTATAGGCCTAGGGCATAACTACCTGCCATGACCCGCTTTTACTTAGGATGTTTGTGTTCAGACCATCCTATGAGGTTAATTTCTTTTTTATTGTTATTAAATTTATTGGGGTGACAATGGTTAATAAAATTAGGTTTCAAGTCGTGCATTTCTATAATACATCATCTATATATCACATGGTATGCTAACTACCCAGTCAGTTCTCCTTCCATCACCATGTATTTGACCCCGTTTACCCTCTTTTACTATTCTTCCTCCCCCCTTAGCCTCTAGTAACCACTAAACTGTTGTCTGTTTCTATGAGTTCTTGTTTCTTTGTTTGTCTTATTCCTTTATTGCTTTCAGTTTCATATCCCACATACGAGTGAAGTGATATGGTTCTCAACTTTTTCTGACTGACTTATTTCGCTAAGCATAATAATCTCAAGATCCATCCATGTTGTTGCAAATGGCAGTATTTCATCTTTTCTTATGGCAGAATAGTATTCCATTGTCTATATATACACCACACCTTCTTTATCCACTCATTCATTGAAGGACACTTTGGTTGCTTCTATGTCTTGGCCACCGTAAATAAAGTGCAGTGAACATCGGGGTACATATATCTTCATGGATAAATGTTTTCAGATATTTTGGGTAGATACCCAGGAGAGGGATTGCTGGGTCACATGGTAATTCTATTCTTAATTTTTTTTTAGGGAACCTCCATACTGGTTTTCATAGCAGCTATACCAATTTACATTCCCAACAACAGTGTATGAAAGTTCCTTTTTCTCCACAGCCTCTCCAACACTTGTTATTTGTCTTGTTGATGATAGCCATTCTTACAGTGGTGAGGTGATATCTCATTATGGTTTTAATTTGCATTTCCCTAACAGCTAGTGAAGTTGAGCATTTTTTCTTATATCTGTTGGTCATTTGTATGTCTTCTTGGGAGAAATGTCTGTTCAGTCCTCTGCCCATTTTTTAATTGGATGTTTGTGTTTCTGTTGTTGAGTTGTATGAGTTCTTTATATATTTTGCATATTAGTCCCTTATCAGAGGCATTGTTTGCAAGTATCTTCTCCTTATTCACTTGGTTGTCTCTTTATTCTGTCGATGGTTTCTTTTGCTGTGCCGAAGCTTTTCAGTTTGATGTAGTCCCACAAATTTATTTTAGCTTTTACTTCCCTGGCCTTTGAGGTCAAACTTATAAAATCCTCTTTGAACCCAAGTTCCATAAATTTAGTACCTATGTTTTTTTCTATGCAGTTTAATTGTTTCAGGTCCTATGTTTAGGTCTTTGATTCCTTTTGAGTTAATTTTGGTACATGGCGACAGATAACCAGTCTAGTTTTATTCTTTTGCATGTGACTTTCCAATTTTCCCAGTACCATTTATTGAAGAGGATTTCTTTTCTCCATTGTATATTTTTGGCTCCTTTATCGAAAATTATCTGCCCATATGTATGTGGGTTTATTTCTGGGTTTTCAGTTTTATTCCATCGGTCTATGTGTCTGTTTTTCAGCCAATGCCATGCTATTTTGATTATTGTGACTTTGTAGTACAAGTTGAAGTTAGGGAGTGTGATACTTCCAACATTATTCTTTTTTCTTAGGATTGCTTTGGTTATTCAGGGTCTTTTCTGATTCCATACAAATCTGATAGATTTTTTGTTCTATTTCTTTAAAAAAATGCCATTGGGATTTTGACGGGGATTGCATTAAGTCTGTTTATTGCTTTGGGATATGGCCGTTTTAACTATGTTGATTCTCCCAATCCATGAACATGTAATGTCTTTCCATTTCTTTGTGTCTTCTTCAATTTTTTTTTCAAATGTCTTATAGTTTTCAGTATTTAGGTCCTTCACATCCTTTCTTAAGTTTATTCCTTGGTATTTTATTATTTTTGTTGCAATTGCAGATGGAATTGTTTTGGTTTTTTTTCATTTCTTTTTCTGAAATTTCATGTTAGAATACAGGAATGCAATGGATTTTTGTACAATGATTTTGTAGCCAGCAACTTTACTGTATTTGTTTATTGTTTCTAATCACTTTTTGGTGGAGTCTTTAGAGTATTCTATATAAAGAATCATATCATCTGCAAAAAGGGACAATTTAACTTCTTCATTCCCTATTCTGATGCCTTTTATTTCTTTCTCTTGCCTGATTGCTCTTGCTAGTACTTCAATACTATGTTGAATAACAGTGGTAATGGTGGCAACCCTGTCTTGTTACTGAACATAGAGCAAAATGCTTCATTATTTTACCATTAATTATTAAATTAGCTGAAGGTTTGTTATATATGGCCTTTATTAGGTTAAGGTTGTTTCCTTCTATACCCATTTTGTTAACTGTTTTAATTATAGGTGGATTTTGTATCTTATCAAATGCTTTTTCTGCATCTATTGATATAATCATGATTTGTATCTTTTATTTTGTTTATGTGGTGAATCACATTGATTGATCTGCATATGTTGAACCACCCTTGTGCCCCTGGGATGAACCCCACTTTTTAATGTATTGTTGTATTTGATTTGTAGAATTTTGTTTAGGATTTTTGTATCTGTATTCATCAGAGATAATAGTCTGTAATTTTCTTTTTTTGTGTTATCCTGACCAGGTTTTGCTATCAGGGTAATGTTGGCTTCATAAAATGAGTTAGAAACTATTACCTATTTTTCAATTTCTTGGAAGAGTTTGAGGAGGACGGGTATTAGATGCTCTGTGATTGCTTGGTAGAATTCACTAGTGAAGCCATCTGGTCCTGGACTTTTGCTTCTGGGAAGGTTTTGGATGACTGATTCAATTTCATTACTGGTGATCGGTCTGTTTAGATTTTCCAGTTCTTCATGGTTCAGCCCAGGAAGGCTAACAGTTTCTAAGAACTTGTCCACTTCGTCTAGGTTATTGAATTTGGTGGCATATAGTCCTTCATAGTATTCTTGTATGATCCCTTGTATTTCTGTGGTACCCGTGGTCATGTCTCCTCTTTCATTTCTGATTTTGTTTGTATCTTTTCTTTTTTTACCTTAGTAAGTCTAGCCAAGGATTTGTCAATATTATTAATCTTTTCAAAGAATAAGCTATTTGTTGCATTGATGTTTTTTCTGTTGTCTTTTTGTTCTCTGTTTAATTTAGTTCTACTCTGATTTTTATTATTTCCTTCCTTCTGCTGACTTTGGGCTTCATTTGTTCTTTTTCTAGTTCTTTCAGGTGTAATGTTAGGTGTTTATCTGGGATTTTTCTTGTTTCTTGAGATAGGCCTGTAATGCTATAAATTTTCCTCTTAAAACTGCTTTCGCTGCACCCCAAAATTTTGGCAAGATGTATTTTCATTGTCATTTGTTTCTATGTATCTTTTGATCTCTCCTCTTATTTCTTTTTTGACCTGGTCATTCTTTAAAAGTATGTTGTTTAATCTCCACCTATTTGTGGTTTTTCGTGCTTTCTTTTTGTAGTTGATATCCAATTTCAAAGCCTTGTGATCAGAGAATATGCTTGGTATGATTTCAGTCTTGTTAAATTTGCTGAGGCTTGTTTTATGTCTCGACATATGGTCTATCCTTGAGAATATTCCATGGACACTAGAAAAGAATGTATAGTCTGGTGTTCTAGGATGAAGTGCTCTATTAATATCAATTATGTCCATTTGGTCTAATGTGTCATTTAAGGTTAATATTTCCTCACTGATTTTCTGTTTGGATGATCTATCCATAGCTGTCAATGGGGTATTGGGGTCCCGTGCTATAATTGTGTTTTAGTTCATTTCTTGCTTTTAGTTCTGTTAATAGTTGCTTGGTATATTTCAGTGCTCCCTGATTGGGGGCATATATTGATAAGTGTTGTGTCTTCTTGTTGTATACTCCCCTTTACCATTATGAAATGTCCATCTTTGTCTCTTGTTATCTTTTTCACCCTGAAGTCTGTTTCATCTGATATCATTATGGCTATACCCACTTTTCTCTGGATACCATTTGTTTGGAGTATTGATTTCCACCCTTTCACTTTGAGTCCATATTTATCCTTGTAGCTGAGATGTGTCTCTTGGAGGCAGTGTATGGTTGGGTTTTGTTTTTTTATCCAATCTGCTATTTTATGCCTTTTTATTGGTGAGTTCAGTCCATTTACATTTAGGGTGATTATTGATATATGAGGATTTCCTATAGTCATTCTATCTTTTGTTTTCTGGTAGCTCAGTGTCTCTATTGTTTCTTTGCCTTTTTGTTGCTGTCTGTTATTTTAGTGTGGTGGTATTCTATGATTTTTTTTCCCTCTGTTTCTTCTTTTTATATGTGATATGTCTCAGTTCTGGATTTTTCTTTTTTGAATAGTTACCATTAAGTTTATGTAAAAGAAAATTTCACATATACAGTAGTCCTTTTTCTTCAGCATGCATCTTATCTCCAGTTCCCCTTGCAGATTCAGACCTTTAATCTCTTTCCTTTTATGTTTCTGTTGTCACAAGTTACCCCTATTTATGCTGTGAGTTGATTTCTGAGTTGCAGTACAGGTTGTGTTTTTCTTATCTTTTTCCTTTTTTAAAAAATGTTTTTATCTTCTTCACCCTCTATATTATGTTTAAGTGTATAGTGCCCTGTTTTGTGTAGGGGTTGCCATTTTCTTCTTCTGTCTGTCTGTTAGTAATCTTGCTCATGGTTTTGTATTCTTTTGATTTTTTTGTTCCAGGTCAAATAGCCTCCTTCAGTATTTCCTGTAATGCATGTCATGTGTTAGAAAATTTCCTCAACTTCTGTATGTCTAGAAATGTCTTTATTCCTCCTTCATATCTAAAGGATAACTTTGCTGGATACATTATGCTTGGCTGATAATTTCTGTCTTTCAATAGTTTGAATATTTTATTCTACTCCCTCCTTGCTTGTAGAATTTCTGCTGAAAAGTCTGATGATAATCAAATGGGCTTTCCCTTGTAAGTTATTGCTTTTTTTTTCTCTGGCTTTCTTGAGGATTCTTTCTTTGTCATTAGTTTTTCACAGCTTCAGTACAATGTGCCTTTGAGAAGATCTGTTGGGATTGAGGTAATTAGGTGTTCTGTTTGCTTCTTGAATTTGAGGTCCAGTTGTTTCCACAGGTTTGGGAAGTTCTCGTCAACTGTGTGTTTGAATATACTCTTTGTTCCCTTCTTCTCTCTTCTCCTTCTGGTATACCCATTATTCTTATGTTGTTCTTTCTGATGGAGTCAAAGTTTTTCTGACTTTCCCAAGGTCACATAAATGAAAATACAAATGCAAATTCAAGATTTCTAATCCGGTGTTTTTTCTTATAACATGCTACAAATTAATCATATAAAAACTTTAAAATGAAACAATGACACTATATGGTTCTCATTAAATTCAAAATGCCAAAACAACTTAAAATATGCCCTCAGTTCTCCAGCCCATTTGTTGCCATTTTCACATTGACACTGGTTTTCACTGCTAATTTTATCGGTTTTAACCTTGTATTATGACAGAGTAGTAAAGACTAGTAAGATCAGTTTCCCAGTGTTATGATTATTTATTTGTAATTGTAACTGGAAACAAAACCCTATTCTAAGTAAGTTCATTTTAATGGTAAATGAGCAAATGCCAGTTTCAACTGACCTTGTCCCAGCCTTTCTTAGTAAGATTTTAACTTGGCCCTGTAGAGGAGGGAAAATTTTTTCCCTCTTTCTCTCTTAGTTCTTCTGGCTGGTTTAATAATCAATTTGACATGAGACACATTAATAGGAAAAAAATCAGATTTGATTACATATGTACATATAAAGGTTCTGTAAGAACATGGGACCATTGAGGCCTAAATGCAATTTTGATCTAAGGAAAAAGAGGGTAGTGGTTTGGGACTTCAAAGAGAAGGTAGGCAATTCACATGGAGATGGGAAAGCAAATGTTTGGTAAATAAATCTTTGCTGGGCCATGCAGAGAGGACTTTGATAAAAAGAACCTACTAGCTTCTCACCTGTCTGTCATACTGTTCCTATTAATCTCTAGTTATCTATGATGATATATTCATTCTTGGAGCAGGAAGGGAGTTTGAGGAAAGGTCAAAGCTTCTTCCTGAGTCTTTTCCTTAAAAATAATCAGCTTAAGATAATTAATATCTGCCAAAAGGCGTATTTTGGGGTGGCAAACTCTGCTCCCCCTCAGCACCAAAAAGCAAAGGAGTGCACTACAGACTCTTAAATGATCACTGTCCTCCCCTATGCCTTCGAAGCATAGACAGAAAAATACTTTTTGAAGATACGAAAAGAGTGGATGGGCTGACTAGACATATTAATCCTACCAAAGTTTTAGAGAGATGCTGACCACTGGTCAACAGTCTGTTTCTGGGTCCTGGGGTCTGGAACCACACACCACAAAAGCAGGCCAGAGTTTTCCCTGAGCCAACCCAGCCTCACACACAACTTCCACTGAACTCCAGGTCAGGCTGGTCTTCCTCAGCCAGTATGGATCCTGTGTTTCATATGTCTAGAGTGGGTATTCTCAAACTTTCCTGGGCATCTGTATCCCCTACAGGGCTTATGAAAACTACCACATGGTTTCTGATTTAATAGATCTAAGGTTGGGCCTGAAAATTTGCATGTATGACAAGTTCTCAAGTTTGATGTCTGCTGGTAGCCAGCTCTGAGAGTGGGGTCTGAGGAAAGCAGGCCTGATTTATAGTGTTTGCTGATTTCCATGTGATATAAATAATCCCACCAAGCTACCAAGAGTTTAACAACCAGCTTTCAAAATGCCTGAGCATTTAACAATTGGCTCTGTGAGCTGGCCCCTGACCACTGCTGCAGGTGATACTGACACTGCTTGATCTAGAGGAGTCCTCTGGCTTTACACTATGCATTTTATTCTGCTCCTCCACTGGTGACCCTGCCGGCTCTAACTCTGTGTCTTCACCGAATGCCTGTGTGTCTGAGCCCCAAACTCATATGTCCAGCTCGCTCTTGGTCATCTCTACTTTGATGGCCCACAGGCTTCTCAAACTCAGCTGATCCAAAGTTCAGCTACTTTATGTTTCTCCCACTATACCTGCTATCTTTCTAGATGCCATATTTTGGTGACTTGTACCATCTTCCACCCAAGTTTCCTAAGGATGAAACCTGAATGTTATCTTAAATACCTTTTGCTCTTCCCATTTCCTACACACATCAAATCCTGTACCCCCTAAATAAATCTCGCATATGTGCCCCACCCTTTATACGCATCTCAGATGTGTACTATAATTCCCACCCCTCAACACCTGTTGTTCCTCCACAGTGTCAATGTCCCACTCAGAAGTGTTCAGGGATGCCTGCCATCATCCGTAGGGTCACATCTAAATTTGTTTGCATGTTCTACAGGCAATCTGATCTCCCCTGTCCAGCCTCAATTTCGCTTCCACAGAATACTTGGGGCTCTAGCAAGAGTGAGCAATATTGGATTTGTGGCTTTTCCAAAGTACTTACTCATCCGTCAATTCTGTCTGGCATTTCTCATGCTTCTTTCTCTGCCTGGAATCCCAGGCTCAACTCAGAATGCCTTCTTTGTAAAGCTCTTCTGGTGTCCTTTAGAAGAACTTAACACTTTCTATCATCTGTTCCTATTGCACTGGTCACAAATCTTGATTTTAGTACTAATCTTGTAAGTGTCTCGGTGGAGAGGGTGGTATTTTAATATGTCTGTTATCTCATATTTCCTGGTATATTGTAGATGCTCATTCATGTTTATTAAATAGAAGAATGGTTAAATGAATTGTGTGCCAAGTATCAGCCATCCTTAGTGCATAGGTTGGGAAAGGGGAGAACTGGAAAAGTGAAAACCAGGATTAGAACTGGCTCATTCCTCTCCTAAACATCTCCCATTTGAAACATGTTTTCGGACGACCCAGGAATATGGTCTCCAGATTCGTTAGACCCACGGAGTCCATTCTCTGTCCCAACCTTTAAGATAGACCCAACTGTATTTTATTTCTAGGTGGCTCAGATGCGTGAGCTTCCTGGGAGATGTGCAGAGTAGAAATGGTACAGGACAGTATTATACTAACTTAAAGCACTGGTAATGGCTCTGCTCACGATGGTTGTCCTCCCACTCACAATAGGTGCTCAGTGATTTACACTAATGTTGAGAGAGAAATGATGTGCGTTCATTGCAAAGTTGTCTGTGCAAACACATCAGTTTGTGATTCTTCTTTCCCAGCTATTTACTTCCTCGTGTTCGTGGTGTCAGAAACCCATTTTCAAGAACTTGCCATGCCATTTGATGAGAGGGAGGTCAGTTTTTATAGACTCCAACTCACCTTAAAGTTTTTGAAACTCTGCTTATAATCCACAAAATTCTCAGCTGGCCTAGGTTTCTATTCCCAGATGTCATGAATATAAAGATGACGTGAGCATGTTCTCTCACAGCACTCATCACTTCCACTTCTCCCTTTAGTTCCTCCTTGTTAATTGGAAGTCATTCAAGAATAGCAGCTCCTCCCACTGCTTTCTCAATCTTGTGAGGGCGGCATCTGTGAGCGAGTTAGATCAAACGTATGTCATATACAGTTTTTATCACAATGATACTATGAGAATGTGCGTGGACAGTTGAATTCCCCATCAGTTCTGTTTTCTATCTTTCTTCTTGATTTCTGTACCAGAACGAATCACTCATTTCCCATATTTGACAGTGCCTGTGGTAATTCTGTCATTACAGTAACACTATTCCATTCATCTCCATTATTTGTCATTGTGTGCAGATGCATAGATTTATTTGTTCTTGACTGACAGACACAGCTTACTGCCTCTCTATAAAAAAAAAAAAAAAAACTCTATCCATTTCTTTTGAACAGAATATGAAGTATGTCCTCCCTTCATCCTATTCTAATCATGAGTCCCGTTCCTTGAGGTCTGTCACTGACTTCTGTGGGTTTCCTATTGAGCTGATCATTTCTTTCTTTTTTTTCTTTTTTTTAAATTCAAGTTTATTGGGATGACAATTGTTAGTAAAGTTACATAGATTTTTTTAAAATTAAAGTTTATTGGGATGACAATTGTTAGTAAAGTTACATAGACAATTGTTAGTAAAGTTACATAGATTTCATGTTATATCATCTATAAATCACATTGTGTGTTCACCACCCAGAGTCAGTTCTCCTTCCATCACCATATATTTGATCCCTTTTACCCTCATCTACCACCTCGTTCCCCTTTACCTTCTGGTAACCACTAAACTATTGTCTGTCTCTCTCAGTTTTTGTTTCTCATTTGTTTGTCTTGTTCTTTTGTTGTTTTTGGTTTATATGCCACATATCAGTGAAATCATATAGTTCTCTGCTTTTTCTGTCTGACTTGTTTCGCTTAACCTTATAATCTCAAGATCCATCCATGTTGTCGCAAATGGTCCTATTTCATCTTCTCTTACCGCTGGATAGTATTCCATTGTGTATGTATATCACAACTTCTTTATCCATTTATCTATTGAAGAACATTTTGGTTGTTTCCATGTCTTGGCCACCTTAAATAAAGCTGCAATGAACACTGGAGCACACTTGTCTTTATGGATAAATGTTTTCAGAATTTTGGGGTAGATACCCAGGAGAGGGATTGCTGGGTCATATTGTAATTCAATTCATAATTGTTTTGAGAAACTTCCGCACTGCCTTCCATAGCGGCTGCACCAATGCGCATTCCCATCAAGAGTGTATGAGGGTTCCTTTTACTCCACAGCCTCTCCAACACTTGTTACTATTTGTCTTGTTGATGATAGCCATTCTGACTGGGGTGAGGTGATATCTCATTGTGGTTTTATTTGCATTTCTCTGATGATTAGTGATGTTGAGCATTTTTTCATATGTCTATTTGCCATTTTTCTGTCCTCTTTGGAGAAATGTCTCTTCAGGTCCTCTGCCCATTTTTCAATTGGGTTGTTTGTTTTTTTGTTGTTGAGTTGCATGAGTTCCTTGTGTGTGTTGTATATTAGCCCTTTAGTAGAGGCACTGTTTGCAAAAATCTCCCACTCAGTTGGTTGCCTCTTTATTTTGTCAATAGTTTCTTTTGCTATGCAGAAGCTTTTAAGTTTCATATAGTCCCATTCATTTATTTTAGCTTTTACTTCCCTTGCCTTTGGAGTCAAATTCATAAAATGCTCTTTGAACCCAAGGTCCACAGGTTCAGTACCTATGTTTTCTTCTATGCAGTTGATTGTTTCAGATTTTATGCTTAGGTCTTTGATTCATTTTGAATTGATTTTGGTACATGGTGACAGCAGTCGTTTCATTCCTTTGCACGAGGCTTTCCAATTCTGCCAGCACAATTTATTGAAGAGGCTGTTTTTTCTCCATTGTATGTTTTTTGCTTCTTTGTCAAAAATTATCTGTTCATATTTATGTGGTTTTATTTCTGCGTTTTCGGTTCTATTCCATTGGTCTATTTGTCTGTTTTTTCTGCCAATACCATGCTGTTTTGATTATTGTTGCCCTGTAGTACAAGCTAAGGTCAGGGAGTGTGATACCTCCAGCTTGTTCTTTTATCTTAAAATTGCTTTGGCTATTCGGGGTCTTTTGTGGTTCCAAACAAATCTGATGATTTGTTGTTCTTTTTCTTCAAAAAATGCAAGTGGTATTTTGATGTGTATTGCATTAAATCTCTATGCTGCTTTGGGTAATAAGGACATTTTAACTACGTTGATTCTTCCAATCCGTGAGCACGGAATGTCTTTCCATTTCTTTGTGTCTTCTTCAATTTCTTTTAAAAATGTCTTATAGCTTTCAGCATATAGGTCTTTCACATCCTTGGTTAAGTTTATTTCTAGGTATTTTATTCTTTTTGCTGCAATAGCAAAAGGAATTATTTTTTTAATATCTTTTCTGAGATTTCATTGTTATTATTATATAGGAATGCAATGGACTTTTGTACGTTGATTTTGTAGCTGGCAATTTTATTGTATTCGTTGATTGTTTCTAATAGCTTTTTGGTGGAGTCTTTAGGGTTTTCTGTATATAACATCATGTCATCTGCAAAGAGTGACAGATTAACTTCTTAATTCTCAATTTGGATGCCTTTTATTTCTTTCTCTTGCCTGATTGCTCTGGCAAGGACTTTCCAACACTGAAAAGCAGACGTGACAGGGGACAGCCCTGTTGTGTTCCTGAACGTAGAGCAAAGGGCTTCAGTTTTTCACCATTGATTATGAGATTAGCTGAGGGTTTGTCATATATGGCCTTTATTATGTTCAGGTATTTTCCTTCTATACCTATTTTATTAAGTGTTTTAATCATAAATGGACGTCGTATCTTGTCAAATGCTTTTTCTGCATCAATTGATATAATCACATGATTTTTGTCCTTTATTTTGTTTATGTGATGTATCATATTGAAAATATATTGAAGGATTTGCGGATGTTGAACCATCGTTGTGCCCCTGGGATGAACCCTACTTGGTCGTGATGAATAATCTTTTTAATATTTTGTTGCATTCAATTTGCTAGAATTTTGTTTAGGATTTTTGCGTCTGTATTCATCAGGCATATTGGTCTGCAGTTTTCTTTTTTTGTGTTATCCTTACCTGGTTTTGGAATCAGGGTAATGTTGGCCTCATAAAATGAGTTAGGGAGTGCTATCTCTTCTTCAATTATTTGGAAGAGTTTGAGCAGGATTGGTATTTGATGGTCTTTGAAGGTTTGGTAGAATTCATTAGTGAAGCCATCTGGTCCCGGACTTTTGCTTCTGGAAAGGTTTTGGATGACTGATTCAATTTTGTTACTGGTGATCGGTCTGTTTAGATTTTCCAGTTCTTCATGGTTCAGTCTAGGAAGGCTATATGTTTCTAAAAACTTGCCCATTTCTTCTAGGTTGTTGAATTTGGTGGCATATAGTGCTTCATAGTATTCTTGGATGATCCTTTGTATTTCTGGGGCATCCGAGATAACTTCCACTCTTTCATTTCTGATTTTGTTTATCAGTGTCTTTTGTCTTTTTATCTTGGTGAGTCTAGCCCAGGGTATGGCAATGTTGTTAATCTTTTCAAAATACCAGCTCTTTGTCACATTAAGTTTTTCTATTGTCTTTTTGTTCTCTATGTCATTTAGTGCTGCTCTGATTTTTATTATTTCCTTTCTTCTGCTGACCTTGGGTTTTACTTTTTCTTCTTTTTCTAGTTCTTTAAGGTGTAACGTGAGGTTATTTATTTGGGATTTTTCTTGTTTCTTGAGATAGGCCTGTAATGATATAAATTTCCCTCTTCAAACTGCTTTTGCTGTATCCCCAAAATGTTGGTAGGATGTATTTTCATTCTCATTTGTTTCTATGTACCTTTTGATCTCTCCTCTTATTTCTTTTTTGACCTGGTCATTCTTTAAAAGTATGTTGTTTAATCTCCATGTATTTGTGGTTTTTCTTGCTTTCTTTTCGCAGGTGATATCCAATTTCAAAGCCTTGTGATCAGAGAATATGCTTGGTATGATTTTAATCTTCTTAAATTTGCTGAAGCTAGTTTTCTGTCCCAATATATGATCTATCCTTGAGAATGTTCTATATACACTAGAAAAATATAGTCTGTTGTTTTAGGATGAAGTTCTCTATAAATGTCAATTATGTCCATTTCATCTCATGTGTCATTTAGGGCTACTATTTCGTTATTTATTTTCTGTTTGGATGATCTATCCATAGCTGTCAATGATGTATTTAGGGCCCCTAGTAAAATTGTGTTTGGTCAATTTCTCCCTTTAGTTCTGTTAGTAGTTGCTTGGTATATTTCAATGCTCCTTGATTGGGGGCATAAATATTAATGACTGTTAGGTCTTCTTGCTGTATAGTCCCCTTTACCATTATGAAATGATCATCTCTGTCTCTTGTTACCTGTTTTACCCTGAAGTCTGTTTCATCTGATATCAGTATGGCTACACCTGATTTTCTCTGGATACCATTTGCTTGGATTGTCAATTTCCACCCTTTCACTTTGAGTCTATGCTTGTCCTTGTAGCTGAGATGTGTCTCTTGGAGACAGCATTTGGTTGGGTGTAGTTTTTTAATCCAATCTTCTACTCTGTGCCTTTTTATCGATGAGTTCAGTCCATTTACATTTACGGTGATTATTGATATGTGAGGATTTCCTATCATTCTATGTTTAGTTTTCTGGTAAGACTGTGTCTCCATTGTTTCTTTGACTTTTTGTTGTTGTCTATTATTTCTGCGTGATGTTTTCTATTATATTTCCCACTGTTTCTTCTTTTATTACTGTATAGATTTCAATTCTGGATTGTTTTTGAGTGGTTACCATTAAGTTTATGTAAAAGAAAGTTTGATATTTAGAGTATTCTATTTTCTTCAGCATGCTTACTTTCTCCAATCCCATATTCCAGTTCAGGCCTTTACTCTTCCTCTGTTTATGTTTTGGTTCCCACAAATTATCACTGTTGATGGTGGTTGAATAGCCTCCTTTCATATTTCTTGTAGTGCAGGTGGTGTGTTAGAAAATTCCCTCAGCTTCTATATGTTTGGAAAGGTCTTTATTCCCTCTTCATATCTAAAGGATATCTATGGTGGATATATTATTCTTGGCTCATAATTTCTCTCTTTCAATAGTTTGAATATTTGGTTCCACTCCCTCCTGGCTTGTAGAGCTTCTGCTGAAAAATCTGATGATATTCTAATGGGCTTTCCTTTGTAGCTTACTGTCTTCTTTTCCCTGGCTGCCTTGAGGATTCTTTCCTTGTCTTTGATTTTTGACAGCTTCCATACAGTGTGCCTTGGAGAAGTCCTATTGGAATTGAGGTAATTAGGTGTTCTATTTGCTTCTTGGATTCGAGGATCCAGTTCTTTCCATAAGTTTGGAAATTTCTCATCGACTATTTGTTTGAATATACTCTCTGTTCCCTTCTCTCTTTCTTTTCCTTCTGGTATGCCCATTATTCTTATATGTCTCTTTCCGATGGAGTCAGGAAGTTCTTGTAGAGTTTTTTCACTTCTTTTAAGTCTCAAGTCTCTTTCTTCTTCCATCCGTGTCATTTCCAGTTTTCTGTCTTCGATGTCACTGAGTCTTTCCTCCATCTGGTCAACTCTATTACCTAAGCTGGCTATTTCATTCTTCATTTCTTCTAATGAGTTCTTAATTTCCAGAAATTCTATTTGTTTCTTTTTTAAATTTCAATCTCTTTGGTAAAATGTTGATTTTGTTCTTTAATTGTGTTTCTGAGTTCATTAAACTGCCTGTCTGTGTTTTCTTGCATCTCATTGAGTTTTTTCAGAACTGCAATCTTGAATTGTCTGTCATTTAAGTCACATGTTTCTATATCTTTAAGTTCATTTTCTGGAGACTTTTCATTTTCTATCTGAGCTGTCTTGATACCTTGGTTACTCATTGCAATTAATTAATTAATGTCCTCCTAGACATCTACAGTAGTGGGTTCTGCAACAGGTTGATAGGGTAAAGGGGGGCGGGGGGTGGGGGGTGGGAGGTTCAATTTTTCCTTCGTGTTAAGAATATTTATTCCTGTAAAGAAGTTGTGGTATATATATATAATGGAATACTATTCGGCAGTAAGAAAAGATGAAATAGGACCATTTGTGACAACATGGATGGATCTTGAGAGTATAATGCTAAGCGAAATAAGTCAAACAGAAAAAGCAGAGAAGCATTTGATTTCACTGATATGTGGTATACAAACCAAAAACAACAAAAGAACAAGACAAACAAATGAGAAACAAAAACTCTTAGACACAGACAATAGTTTAGTGGTTACCAGAGGGTAAGGGGGTGGGGGGTGGGAGATGAGGGTAAAGGGGATCGAATATATGGTGATGGAAGGAGAACTGACTCTGGGTGATGAACACACAATGGGATTTATAGATGATGTAATATAGAATTGTACACCTGAAATCTATGTAATTTTACTAACAATTGTCACCCCAATAAATTTAATAAAATAAAATTAAAAAAAAAAAAAAAAAAGGAAAAAGTCTTTTGTTTTCCAGTAGGTGTTGGTAGAATGTTTTATTTTCTCTCCGACTACAGCCTTTATTCTGTCTCACACTGTAGTGTTATGTTTTCTCTGCACTATTCCAGTTTCTCACAGAATGGGGGGATTCCCTGGAAGGCGGGCTTCTCCTCGGTGAACAGTTGGCCTGGGTCATAGGGTGTTGCATTTGTGTGGGGATGCAGAGAGCTTTTGAAGTTTCAAAGCTCTTCCTGCACCAGATTCGGGCCCGTGTGTTTCAGCAGTTCTGTTTACTCCTGCAGGGACCCACCCTGATAGGTGGGGACAGCGGCGGGATGGGTTGTGGGAGGTGGCCCAGACCAATGGTGGTGACCACCACCGCAGCCGGTCCTGCTTCCATAGCTCCCTCCTCTTTGCCGGAACTAGTTGGGCTGTGAATCTGTGTCTGTGGACCATAGTTCTCAGAACTGTAAATATTCTGTTCTTTTTATCTGACACTGCTACTGTTCCACTTCTAGCCCAGGGCAGGTGGGGGCAGGGTGAACTCTGGGAGGGTAGGAAGTGGGCGACTAGTCTCAGTGCCTAAGCTTTCCATTCTCCGTTCGGCAGTGAGGGCTTAAATGACTGTTTTCAGCCTTCTTCCCTCAGTCTTTGCTCTGAGGTCTCTGCCGTGAGCGTTGGGTTCAGCCATGTTATATGCTGCCCCCTCAGCCCTGTGGGCCATAAGCGGAGCCCTAGCAGTCCGAGTTCTTCCCTCTCCCACAGCTGCTGTAGTTCCAGGAAGCAGCAAGCTCAGAGCACTGAGCTAGGTCTGTTCTGCGCCCACACAGCCCCATGTCCGCACTTCTCCTTTCCCTCCTCCCCCACTCATGCAATTTGCCCACCTTTAGGTGATTGCAGTAGTGGGCCTCTTAGTCTTACTTGTCTGACATGCAGGGAGTCCTCTGTGGAGTTATAGTTGTTCAATTTGTTGTAAATTTTAGGGGAGATTTCAAAAGGCTCACCTCACATTGCCATTTTATGACATCACTCTGTTCATTTCTTCCGCCATCACTAAATCTGTTTTTGCTTTTCCCCAACTTCTGTGTATTGTGATTGGAGTAGCCTAACTAGCTACATTTTCTATGCTCCCTTTGCTAACTGGATTCTTGCTAAGTTTGGCCAACATGAAGCACAAATGGATATTGTAGGTGGAAGGAAGTGACAAGCCAGGGCAACCTTAGTGTATTCATTATTCAGATTTGTTTCTCAGCAAAATTACAGATTACCTGGAGTCATCACTGGAGAATACTTATAGCTAAAAATGGTAGGCCCATGAATGCAAAGGGCTATCGAAATGACCAATCATGGGATGTGAAGAGGCATTGGTGAGAGATTTATGGAGGTTATAATTGATCTGGGTGTTGAAAAGTGCATGAGTAGTTACTTGGTAAGTAGAGTCATGCTAGGAAGAAGGACGAGTAGAGGCGCGGTTATGGAGACCCAGAGTTATAGGGTGTGCATGCAAATGGGGATTACTTGAGAAGGACTGTACAATAGGAGGCATGGTAGGAGATGAAACAGAACAAAATAGGTTGGGTCCAGTGTATGAAGGACCCTCTGTAATAACATTGCTAAGGAAATCGTACTTTTTCCCATAGGTGAGTTCATTGGAGCCCTAGAGTTCTAGAATGAGGAGGGCAAGGACATCAAATGATATTAGAACGTCTCTCTTTATAATGTACTCTATATGCCAGGCCTCTACAGAATATTGTGTTTTATGAAAGTGTGCTATGGCTTAAAATGTCCAAAATCCACCGTTGTGGGTGACAGGAAATGTATTGGTTAGGGTTTTTAGATGCATACAACTGAATCACCTCTAACTGGTTTATGCAAGAAAGGATATTGAGGGAGGAACAGAGTTTCCAGAATTTTGGGATGGATCAACAAACAGATTTTAGACTGGGCTTCCCAAGTGTCTCCCAGAACGGACACAACAGGATCAGCCCTCCCAGGGTCAGGAAGCTGGTGAATCAGGAACCACGCCCCCTTTCCAGCTGCTGCTCAGAGCCACACCAGCTCTGCCTTGGTCACTGACCCTGCCTCTTTCCCTGCGTCACTCGGCTCCCAGCAAAACCTTGTATGAACCCTTCTGTTTGGCAGAACCTAAAGCCCACAAGTGTATTACAGCAGCACAGAGGCCAGGAAATGAGGGTTTTGTTGTTTTATTTTATTTACTCTATTTGTAGAAAAACAGGAATTATCTGGCAAGACCTTATCAAAGTGTGAAGAGTATGGTAGAAAGATTTGGAACATACACAAATGACAGTGTCCACAGGAAGGCACTTACTTTTTTAAGGGAGGGAGTATAGGATGATACCTTAGCCTGTTCAGGCTTCTGTAACAAAATGCCACAGTTATTATAAACAAGAGAAATTTATTTCTCAATGTTATGGATGCTGGAATTCCAAGAACAGGGAGCCAGCATGGTCAGGTGAGGGCTGCTTCTCAGTCGCAGACATCTGTTGTTTTTCATGTGGTGGAAAAGACTAGGACACTCTCTGAGGCTGATTTTTTTATAAGGGCACTAATCCCATTGATAAGAGTTCCACCCTCATGATTAATCACCACCAAGGCTCCACCTCCTAATAACATCACCTTGGGTTATTAGGTTTTGCACATAGGAATTTGGGGGGGACACAAATATTCAGACCATAGGAGATGGAATTGTCATTTTAAAATGTTTCGATGAGATCATTTGTTTTTTTAGGCAAGGCCAATCCTGATGACTGTATAAGGTCTGTGACCACTGGTTTCTTTAGCTAGCTTCACATCTTATTTTAACAATTTCTCTGAATTCAAGCTAGCAATTCATTAACTTTTATACCAGGTCTCAAATCATTTTTTGCTTATATGACATGGCCCTAGAATCATTTCTTGGCCCCTCTCTCGTGTTATTATTTCACAGTCTGGTGAGGACCATCTGCTTGAGGTTGGTGCCCTCCTGTTACATGAGAAATACCCTCCTAATGTAGCAATGAGCCATAAACCCCAGACCTTTGCAATGTCATTTCCCACCAGCCATAACATACAAACAAATGTGTATCACAGCCACCTCCAGACCACTGATTCAGTATCTAGCACCCTACACATGGTTTGGCTGGGATTTCCTATTGATGTGGAATCAAGCACGTGCAGTTGCCACATGATGTGTCTCTAAAATGAGTGAAGTGTCATCAGTGTGGTGGACACTGTGGTGGACCATCAGACGTCCTTCAAGGAGGCACTTGTTCCCCAGGTGCTGGGTGTGCAGATCAAAGGCAGCCTTCAATGTTAGCTACTTTAGGGGGGCTTCAGCTGCAGAGAGCTGCCTAGTCCAAGATCATGGTCATTCCCAGAGAGACTCCCATCCAGTAACTGATGGCTGTGGGGTTACAAAAGCCCAGCCCTCTCAGCCCCACTCAGGACGACTCTGAACACCATTCTGGTGCCCTATAGGGTTGGCTGCACCTGCACCCCAGCTCCACTTCTTCCTTTGCCACACCTGCTTCATTGCTCTTGATCCCACAGGCATTCATCCCGTGGGTGCACCTTTCTAAACTGCACACTAACTCCTGTCTCAGAGTCTGCTGCCTGGAGACCACAACCTGCAATAATTGACATCTGCAAGAAGCACATAAAAAGATGCACCAGCAAATGCTGCACTCTTCAAGGGCATTAAATTCCTCTTAGACATGTGCAGCGGCCAACTGTTCTCAACCAGACAGCGTCCTGGTGCTTGGACGTAGTTGCATGCATTTCAAAACTCAGTGTACATTTTACGTTAAAAAAAAAAAAACAACTGAAAATAAATTGAGCTCTAGTTAATGATATATGTAGTGAAATAGTTAGAGGAAAGTACAGATATCTGCAGTTTTCTTTCAAATGCACCAAAAATATGGAGGCATAGAGAGATTGATGGATGGATGGATAATTATGTGATAAAACAAGTATTATAAAATGTTAATGGTAGAATCTAGGTGGTACATATATGGATATTCACTGAAAAAAATCTATTTTGCTGTTTCAAAATTTTTGTTATAAAATATTGGAAAAATAACTAAGTCTAGTCTTCCTAGGAAGAGCAGACTGGAAACTTTTCTGTGAATTTATTTCCGAGATACGGTTAAACCCATCTCGTACTGAGGATCATATGCATGTAATTTCCCTGATTTGTTGAATTCATCATTTATTCAGCAAATGTTTATTGAATGTATATTATGAGCACGTATGTACAGTAGATGTTTCAGGGAGGATAAAGAAATGTAAGAGCTTTATTCTGCAAGTTTGTTATAGTAGATAAATACAAAAAGTTAAATAACAATCGTTCATATCATATCATCCTTGACATGGACTTTAAAAATATGTTTATTGGTTCTACTGCACAGATAATGTTTCAGGCAATTAATAGTAATAGTAATACCAACAACAGCCACTTACAAAACGCTAACCATGTGCCCGGCCGTGTTCCAGAGGCTTCACCTGCTTTGATACATTTCGTCTTTATACTGTGCAGCCATGAGAATGTGCCTCAGAAACTTCCAACGAAAGGGGGATGTGATTGACTGAGAGTCTGGCTGTTGTGCTCTGCAATCCATTGCCATATTTCCCAGCGAGTGACGGAGCCCGACAGGGATATTAAGGCAGTCCCATTCCTAAGAGACACAGAATTCTTATGACAGCCATTGCCGCCTCCATGATGCCTAGTGGCGTTCTCAACCTTCCTCAGACTACACGGTAGTCTAGGATGCTCCACCCCCTTCCTTTTGTTCCTCTCACCTTCACAGGGACAAGACCTACATCTCAGCCTGATGGCTCTCCCAACCTCCCCAGGCTCCCTCCCACCTCTCCTCACAACCTTTTCCGCTAATACAATCTTTGCACAATAGATCCTGTCTTGGTGTCTACATCTCAGAAGACCTGGACTAACACACTACTGTTCTATGAGCAGTAAATATTATCTCTGCAAATTAGGAAACTGAGGCAGGTCTTGAATGATATGAGTTGGACAGGCAGCATCTAGGGGTTATAATTACCAATAATAATTATGATGACAGCTCACATATTAACAGTGCAGGCATGTGCTGAGTGCATTGCATACCTCATCTAATTTAATCCATACAACAACCTTGTCAGGAGGTATGATCACCATTCACACTGCATACCTGCTGAAAGGCAGACCTGGATCATCCCTGCCCCCATGAGTCTGCTTCAGGCTCTTGCTCTTGACAGGAACTATGCTGCTCACATTTCGAGACAGCTGATATTTAAAAGACATGCCTTTCAAAAGACAAATGGACCAAGAAAAGCAGTGCTGAAGGTTATATTCAGCTTTCACATGGCAGTGTGGTTGGTTTGGGGCAGGGCCTGACCTTAATGAAAGATACAGGTATAGTGTGTCAGGTTTTGAGGGGAAGGCCAGGCTTTCCTGGGGAGTCCTGCTTACGAGATGCAGAAACCTGATGCAGAGTCAGGACCGATGATCAGTGAGACACTACCCAAAAGTAAGCTGCCGGGTTGCTTGGGTGCCTTTGATGGTTAGACTTGGTCACATAACAGTTTTCTTCAGGTTTTGTGTCAGTTAGTGTCTTGTACTTTCTATATTCTGATGCTTTGACATCTGGAGCCTTGTTAACCTGGAAGGACTGCCCTAGACATGGTAATATCCTAAGATAGTATATAGCCCAATGAAAGTGAATGCAGACCAACTAATCCAGAGCCCACACCCCAACCACCCACTCTGTGGCCTCTCACACTCTGGACCACTATCCACCTGCCCTGATCACACCAGGGCCAGACACTAGACAACTAGGGTCAGCCCCTATGTCCCAGAGCCCCCTGAATTACTCAAGCTAGCCAGTCTTAAATCCTGCCTCACCTATTCCATCCCCAAGGAAACCAAAATAAAATCTCTTGTCCACAGCTTTACCTCTCCCTCTGCCTCCTGACTGGCCCTGGTGCTTCCCTGTGTGACATCTCCATAGTGACAAGCTTCCTTTTATGGTCCCCCATGGCAAAGAATGCTCTGGTAGGTCCTTACAGGTCACTGCTCTATGTTTGGGCACTGTGCTAGGAACAAGGCTGCCTTCATTATTGTGGTGCGTGTTCAGGCTGTCTGGTTGTCCAAGGTGACACACAAGTCCCCTCATCCTGCACACCCTGAGGGAGCTCTAAGCTCTGCTAAGTGTGTTCAGGACACACCACTGGTTGGAGCTTGGCCATTCCTGTTCCTGTGATGTCATCCTGTGACAGCATCCCATGATATCCTGGTCCTTCACAATCCATCTGAGGTCTGCTGGGCAAAGTGGGTTAAAAATGAATGCATTTAGGGGCCGGCCCAGTGGCTCAGGTGGTTAGAGCTCTGTGCTCCTAACTCCGAAGGCTGCCAGTTTGATTCCCACAGGGCCAGTGGGCTCTCAACCACAAGGTTGCCAGTTCAATTCCTCGAGTCCCGCAAGGGATGGTGGGCAGTGCCCCCTGCAACTAAGATTGAATATGGCACCTTGAGCTGAGCTGCCGCTGAGCTCCTGGATGGCTCAGTTAGTTGGAGCACGTCCTCTCAACCACAAGGTAGCCGGTTCGACTCCCGCAAGGGATGGTAGGCTGCGCCCCCTGCAACTAGCAATGGCAACTGGACCTGGAGCTGAGCTGTACCCTCCACAACTAAGACTGAAAGGACAACAACTGGAAGCTGAATGGCACCCTCCACAACTAAGATTGAAAGGACAACAACTTGACTTGGAAAAAAGTCCTGGAAGTACACACTGTGTGTTCCCCAATAAAGTGCTGTTCCCCTTCAAAAAGAAAAAAAAAAAAAAAGAATGTATTTAATGCCCCACAATGATGATGCTGAACATAGCAGATATTCCTCTCCACCACCCTCCTCATTTCTTCCAGGTAAATTTCCACTTCGATTAATTAAAATTAGAGTGGATTTATAAGTGTGTGTTTCCTCATTATAGCATCACACCAAAACTAAAAGGATTTATCTTCAACTCCAGAAATTTGTACTTCTCATTATATATTACTATCTTGATCTTTGGGTAAATTCAACTAATTCAATTTGATGTCACTTATCACAGTTATGTGGGTATTTTGTTTGGAATTACATTAAATCTCTATATTGAATTAAGAAGTACTTTTCATCTGTACAATTTCTAGTCTGCCAACAAAGAAACTATGATGTGCCTTGTCATTGATTTAAATCTTGGTTCCTTTTTTCCATAATAATTTTGAATTGCTACATAATTTTGAATTGTTCTTTTTTTTTTAAATTTTATTTTATTAAATTTATTGGGGTGACAATTGTTAGTAAAATTACATAGATTTCAGGTGTACGTATATTTATTGAATTATATAATTCTTATGTATTTAATTTTTGTAACTATTATAATGGGGGAATATAGTGAATTTCTGTTCTTTTACTAAGGTTAAATAACACAATTGATTTTTGTGTTATAGGCAACATCCTGTAATTTTGCTGAACCTAACAATATTCTCAAAGAAATTTTTTTATTTTTGTGCAAATTTAAGGTATATAAGTCATATCATTATAAAAACAATAACAATATATTAGAATCTTACAACTCTGCCAATAATAGATATTCATTTTAGAGGAATTGGAAGATTCTGAGCATCATCATGGCCAGCCCCCTATTATTACTATCACTGACCTCAAGTGTCATATGCAGACACTTCCTTTAAAGCTTTATTTGTTCCCATTTTACAGATGTGGAAGATGAGCCTCAGAGAGGTTAAGAAACACTGAACATAAACCACATACGCGCACACACATGCATGTGCCCACAGGGTAAATTGAAGAGCTGGGGTTTTAACCCAGCTCTGAGTCCAAAGCCTTTATATCAGCAAAAAAAGAAATACTTGAAAATTAATTTAGCTCAATAAACATGGGGAATTGTTCAAAGAAAATTAAAATACCTCAGAGGAAAATAAAGGCTCTGAAAAATAAACAGATTTGAGCATTATCTCTTTCCTAATCTTGGCTAATTTCATGAGTAAGAAATGGTTTTTCATTGTCAGTTTCATTTGCATTTTTATTATTAGTAACTTGCAACTTTTTCAAATCAACCACATATCTTTTCTGTGTTTTTTTTTTCCTGTTCGTAACTTCTGCTGATTTTACCATTAGAGTATTAGAATGTTTTATTGATTTCTTTGAATTAATTATAAGTTAAGTATAGTATTCTCTTCTGTCAAATTCCTAGCAAATGCAAATGTTAAATCATCCTTTTACTTTGCCTCTTAATTGTGTTTATGATGTGTGCTGATATACAGATATTTTAGTTTTTATACAACTAAATTTATCAATCTTTTTCTATTCAATTTTTTTTTTTGGAAGGGGTGTGTGCTGAGAATGATCTTTCCTATCCAGAGATGAGACAGATATATGCCTGTATTTTCGTATGGTTTTATGATTTATTTATTTAATTCTGTAATATACCTGAAATGTATATTGAGTGGAGGGGGTTAGAAAAAAGAAAGACTTTATTCAGCAGGCTGGAATAGTCACTTCACAAAAATCAGGTCTTTTGGGGGGTTTTCTTGTTAAGTTTTTGTTTTGTTTTTTCTTTAAAGTTTATTGGGGAGACAATTGTTAGTAAAGTTACATAGATTTCAGGTGTACAATTCTGTAATACATAATCTATATCTCACATTGTGTGTTCACCACCCAGAGTCCTTCTCTTTCCATCACCATATATTAGACCCCATTTACCCTCTTCTAGAGCTCCCCTTTCCTGCCTTACCTTCTGGTAACCCCTAAACTCTTGTCTATGTCGATGAGTTTTTATTTCTCATTTGTTTGTCTTATTCTTTTGTTGTTTTTGGTTTATATGCCACATGTCAGTGAAATCATATGGTTCTCTGCTTTTTCTGTCTGACTTGTTTCGCTTAACATTATAATCTCAAGATCCATCCATGTTGTCACAAATGGTCCTACTTCCTATCTTTTCTTACAGCTGAATAGTACCTTTTTTATATATATACCACAACTGCTTTCCATTCATCTATCGAAGGACATTTTGGTTGTTTCCATGTCTTGGCCACCATAAATAAAGCTGCAATGAACATTGGAGCACACTTGTCTTTATGGATAAATGTTTTCAGAATTTTGGCGTAGATACCCAGGAGAGGGATTGCTGGGTCATATGGTAATTCTATTCGTAATTTTTTGAGGAAACTCCACACTGCCTTCCATAGCGGCTGCACCAACGTGCATTCCCACCAACAGTGTATGAGGGTTCCTTTTTCTCCACAGCCTCTCCAACACTTGTTACTATTTGTCTTGTTGATGGTAGCCATTCTGACTGGGGTGAGGTGATAGCTCATTGTGGTTTTTATTTGCATTTCTCTGATGATTAGTGATGTTGAGCATTTTCTCATATGTCTATTGGCCATTTGTATGTCCTCTTTGGAGAAATGTCTCTTCAGGTCGTCTGCCCATTTTTCAATTGGGTTGTTTGTTTTTTTGTTGTTGAGTTTCATGAGTTCTTTGTATATTTTGGATCTTAGCCCCTTATTGGAGGCACTGTTTGCAAAACTCTTATCCCATTCAGTTGGTTGTGTCTTTATTTTGTTGATGGTTTCTTGTGCTGTGCAGAAGCTTTTAAGTTTCATATAGTCCCATTCATTTATTTCAGCTTTTACTTCCCTTGCCTTTGGAGTCAAATTCATACAATGCTCTTTGAACCCAAGGTCCACAAGTTCAGTACCTATGTTTTCTTCTATGCAGTTTATTGTTTCGGGTCTTATGTTTAGGTCTTTGATCCATTTTGAATTACTTTTGGTACACGGTGACAGATCGCAGTCCAGTTTCATTCTTTTGCACATGGTTTTCCAATTCTGCCAGCACCATTTATTGAAAAGGCTGTCATTTTTCCATTGTGTGTTTTTTGCTTCTTTGTCACAAATTATCTGTCCATATTTATGTGGGTTTATTTCTGGGTTCTCAATTCTATTTCATTGGTCTATGTGTCTCTGTTTCTGCCAGTACCATGCTGTTTTGATGATTGTAGCCCTGTAGTACAAGCTAAAGTCGGGAGTGTGATACCTCCAGCATTGTTCTTTCTTCTTAGGAATACTTTGGCTATTCGGGGTCTTTTGTAGTTCCATACAAATCGGATGATTATTTTTGTTCTATTTCTTTAAAAAATGCCATTGGGATTTTGATGCATATTGCATTAAATCTGTGTGTTGCTTTAGGTAATACGACCATATTAACTATGTTGATTCTTCCAATCCATGAGCATGGAATGTCTTTCCATTTCTTTGTGTCTTCTTCAATTTCTTTTAAAAATATCTTCAATTTCTTTTGAAAAAGTACTACAGCTTTCAGTATATAGTTCTTTCACATCCTTGGTTAAGTTTATTCGTAGGTATTTTATTCTTTTTGCTGCAATTGCAAAAGGAATTCTTTTTTCTTTTTCTGAGATTTCATTGTTAGTATATAGGAATGCAATGGACTTTTGTACGTTGATTTTGTAGCCAGCAACTTTACTGTATTCGTTGATTATTTCTAATAGCTTTTTGATGTAGTCTTTAGGGTTTTCTATATATAGCATCATGTCATCTGCGAAGAGTGACAGTTTAACTTCTTAATTCCCTATTCAGATGCCTTTTATTTCTTTCTCTTGCCTGATTGCTCTGGCGAGGACTTTCAACACTTTGTTGAAAAGCAGAAGTGACAGGGGACAGCCTTGTTGTGTTCCTGAACGTAGAGCAAAGGGCTTCAGTTTTTCACCGTTAATTATGATTTTAGCTAAGGGTTTGTCATATATGGCCTTTATTATGTTCAGGTATTTTCCTTCTATACCTATTTTATTAAGTGTTTTAATCATAAATGGATGTTGTTTCTTGTCAAATGCTTTTTCTGCATCAATTGATATAATCATATGATTTTTGTTCTTTATTTTGTTTATGTGATGTATCACATTGATGGATTTGCAGATGTTGAACCATCCTTGTGCCCCGGCGATGAACCCCACTTGGTCGTGATGAATAATCTTTTTAATATATTGTTGCATTCAATTTGCTAGAATTTTGTTTAGGATTTTTGCATCTGTATTCATCAGAGATATTGGTCTGTAGTTTTCTTTTTTTGTGTTATCCTTACCAGGTTTTGGTATCAGGGTAATGTTGGCCTCATAAAATGAGTTAGGGAGTATCGTCTCTTCTTCAATTTTTTGAAAGAGTTTGAGCAGGATTGGTATTAGAACCTCTTTACAGGTTTGGTAGAATTCACTAGTGAAGCCATCTGGTTCTGTACTTTTGCTTTTGGGAAGGTTTTGGATGACTGATTCAATTTCTTTACTGGTGATAGGTCTGTTTAGATTTTCCAGTTCTTCGTGGTTCAGCCTTGGAAGGCTATATGTTTCTAAGAACTTGTCCATTTCTTCTAGGTTATTGAATTTGGTGGCATGTATTCTTGGATGATCCTTTGTGTTTCTGTGGCATCCATGATAACTTCCCCTTTTTTATTTCTGATTTTGTTTATTAGTGTCTTCTCTCTTTTTATCTTAGTGAGCCTAGCCAAGGGTTTGTCAATTTTGTTATTTTCAAAGAACCAGCTCTTTGTCACATTAATTTTTTCTATTGTCTTTTTGTTCTCTATGTCATTTAGTTCTGCTCTGATTTTTATTATTTCCTTTCTTCTGCTGACCTGGGTTTCATTTGTTCTTCTTTTTCTAGTTCTTTAAGGTGTAACGTGAGGTTATTTATTTGAGATTTTTCTTGTTTCTTGAGATAGGCCTGTAATGATATAAATTTCCCTCTTCAAACTGCTTTCGCTGTATCCCCAAAATTTTGGTAGGATGTATTTTCATTGTCATTTGTTTCTATGTATATTTTGATCTCTCCTCTTTTTTCTTCTTTGACCCTGTTGTTCTTTAAAAGTATGTTATTTAATCTCCACATATTTGTGGATTTTCCTGCTTTATTTTTGCCGTTGATACCTAATTTCAAAGCCTTGTGATCAGAGAATATGCTTGGTATGATTTCAATCTTAAATTTACTGATGCTAGTTTTATATTGAAATATATGGTCTATCCTTGAGAATGTTCTATTTTGGTTTTTTTTTAGTATGAATGTCTTCAGAGATTTTGGTTTTGCAATAAAATCATGTCTTCTCTCATTGGGAGGCTATTTTGCTCCTTTGAATTGAAGTAATTTTTGTTACCTTTTAACTTATATTTAAACATTTATTTAATTTATATTCTGCATTGTCAGTCTAAGATTAGTCTTATCATACTCCATAGGATTAATATAGCATCAACTGAGTGTGCATTTGCTCTGTGTCATTAAGAATAGAGATATTCCCTGGAGGAATAGATGCTGTGGTTACTTAACTGATTTACTTAATCAAGTTTAATTGTGACTTTAACTTTAATAAGGCCATTCTTTTTTTGTTTGTTTGTTTGCTTTTTAAAAATTATGATATAATCCACATGCCGTAAAATTCATCCTTTCAAAGCACCCTTTCTTCCTCAGTGCTTTTCTGTATATACATACACAAATTTTTGCAACCACCACCACTACCTAATTACAGAACATTTCCACCACCCCAAAAAGCAACCCATAGCCATTAGCAGTGACTCCCCATTCCTCCTTCCTCCCAGCTATTGTCAACCATTAATCTATTATCTTTCTCTATTGAGTTATCATTTTTGTGTAAATGGGATCATATAAAATATGACCTTTTGTGTCTTCTTTTGCTTTGCATAATGTTTTCAAGATTCATCCATGTTGTAGCATCTATCAGTACTTCATTTTTTTATAGTCAAATAATATTTCGTTATCTGTCTATACTACATTGTGTGTGTCCACTCATCAGTTGATGGACATTTGGGTTATTTCCACTTTTGCCTATTATGAATAATGCTAGTATAAACATTTATGTTCAAGGTTTTGTGTGGACATGAGTTTGCAGTTCTCTTGGGTATATAACTAGGAGTGAAACTGATGTATCATAGGGTAACTCTATATTTAACTTTGAGGATTTGCCAAACTGTTTAGCAGTTGCACTATTCTACAATCCCACCAGAAATGTGTAAGTGGTCAAATTTCTTCATATCTTCGCCTACACTTACCAAGTTATCATTCCTCTTTTTGATTATAGTCATCCCAGAGTGTATGAACTGGTATGTCATTGTGGTATTTATTTGCATTTTCCTAATGACTGATGATATTGAACATCTTTTCATGTGCTAATTAACCATTTCTACATATTCTTTGGAGAAATTGTTATTCAGACTTTCCTATTTTTAAATTGGGTTATTTGTCTTTTTGTTGTTGTGAGAGTTGGCAAGCTCTTTATAAATTCTGTGTACAAGTCTGTTATTAGATATGTAATTTGTATTGTAGCTTTGTAGTAAATTTTGAAACCAGGTAGTTTCAAATTCAAAGTTGAGTCCTCCAACTTTGTTCTTTTTCAAGATTGTTTTGGCTATTCAGCATCCCTTGCATTTCAGTATCAGCTTGTGATTTCTGCAAACGGGTTTGAAAGGGATTGTGTTGAACATGTAGATCAATTTGGAAAGTATGGTCATTTTATCATCTTCTAATCCATGAATATGGAATGTCTTCCCATTTATTTCCATCTTCCCTAATTTCTAGCAAGGATGTTTTGTAGTTTTCACTGTACAAGTTTTACACTTCTTTTCTTCAGTTTACTCCTAAGAATTTTATTCTTTTTGGTGCTATTGTAAATGGAGTTTTCTTAACTTCATTTGAATTGCTAGTGTATAGAAATATAATTAATTTCTGTGTATTGATCTTTTATCCTACAACCTGGTTAAACTTCTTTACTGGTTCTTATTTGTTTTGTGTATTCCTTAGGATTTTCTGTATACAAGATTATGTCATCTGTAAATAGAGATAGTGTAACATCTTCTTTTCCAATCTGTACGCATTTTCTTTCTTTTTATTACCTAATTGTCCTGGCTAGAACCTCCGGTACAATGTTGAATAGAAACTGCAAGAACATATGAGGTCTGACAATTATGTTCGTGAACTTGTTACAACGATGTTTCTAACTTTTTTTGATATCAGAGGAATTATTCATTATGAATTTGTACCAACTGGACAAATAGTAAACCAAGTTTACTATTTGGAAGTGCTGAAAATGCTGTGTAAAAAAGATGACCTGAACTCTTCTTCGCCTACAATTCATGGCTCTTGCATCACAACAATGCACCAGCTCACACGGCACTGTCTGCGAGGGAGTTTTTAGCCAGTAAACAAATAACTGCATTGGAACACCCTCCCTACTCACCTGATATGGCCCCCAATGACTTCTTCCATTACCCGAAGATAAAGGAAATATTGAAAAGAAGACATTTTGGTGACATTCAGGACATCAAGTGTAATACAATGACAGCTCTGAAGGCCATTCCAGCAAAAGAGTTCCAAAATTGCTTTGAAGGGTGGACTGGGCTCTGGCATCAGTGCATAGCTTCCCAAGGGGAGTACTTCAAAGATGACCGTAATGATTTTCAGCAATGAGGTTTGTAGCACTTTTTCTAGGATGAGTTCGTGAATTGAATTGTCAGACCTGGTACACCTAGTGTTGTTCTTGAAGTTAAGGGAAAATTTTTCGTCTTTCACCATTAAATATGATGTTCATTATAGATTTTTCAAACATGCTCTTTATCAGGTTGAGGAAGTTCCCTTCTATTCCTAGTTTGTTGAGTGTTTTTATCAAGGATTGGATTTTATCAATTATTTTTTCTGCCTCTATTAAGATGATCGTGTGTTTTTGTCCTTTATTTTATTAATATGGTATAATTACATTGATTGTTTTTTCCGCTTTATTGAGGTATAGTTGACAAATGAAATTGTAAGATATTTAAAGTAAGTGCACATCATGATGATTTGATACACATATACATTCTGAAAGGATTTCTCACATTTTTTTTTTAAGGTTTTTTATTGGGGAAGGGGAACAGGACTTTATTGGGGAACAGTGTGTACTTCCAGGCCTTTTTTCCAAGTCAAGTTGTTGTCCTTTCAATCTTAGTTGTGGAGGGTGCCATGCAGCTTCAAGTTGTTGTCCTTTCAGTCTTAGTTGTCGAGGGCGCATCTCAGCTCCAGGTCCAGTTGCCGTTGCTAGTTGCAGGGGGCCCAGCCTACCATCCCTTGAGGGAGTTGAACTGGCAACTTTGTGGTTGAGAGGACGCGCTCCAACCAACTGAGCCATCTGGGAGCTCAGTGGCAGCTCAGCTCATGGTGCCGTGTTCAATCTTAGTTGCAGGGGGTGCTGCCCACCATCCCTTGTGGGAGTCGAGGAATCAAACTGGCAACCTTGCAGTTGAGAGGATGCGCTCCAACCAACTGAGCCATCTGGGAGCTCAGCGGCAGCTCAGCTCAAGGTGCCGTGTTCAATCTTAGTTGCAGGGGGCACTGCCCACCATCCCTTGAGGGACTCGAGGGATTGAACTAGCAACCTTGTGGTTGAGAGTCCACTGGCCCATGGGGGAATCGAACCGGCCCTCGGAGTCAGGAGCTCCAACCTCCTGAGCCACCATGCCGCCAGGATTCCTCACATTTATTTAACATATCCACTACCTCATATATTTATCTTTTCTATTTGAGGGGGGTAAGAACATTTAAGTTCTATTCTCTTGGCAAATTTCAATTATATAATACAGTGTTATGAATTATAGTCACCATGTTGTACGTTAGATTCTCCGACCTTACTCATCTTATAGCTGAAAGTTGGTACCATTTTACCAACCTCTCCCTAATTCTCCCAATCCCCGGGCCCTGGCAACTTTGTTTCTATGAGTTTTACCATTTTTTCAGTTTCTACATATAAGTGATACCATGCAATATTTGTCTTTCTGTGTCTGGTTTATTTTGCTTAGGTTAATGGACCCAGTGTCCATCCATGTTGCTGATAATGGCAGGATTTCCTTCTCTGTCATGCCTGAATAACATTCCAGTGTGTGTGTGTGTGTGTGTGTGTGAATGAAGTCAATGAGCTGTCTGGGTGGCCAAATGGCTCAGTTGGTTGGAGCGCTGACTCTCAACCAAAAGGTTGTGAGTTCGACTCCCGCACACTGTTCCCCAGTAAAAGTCCTGTTCCCCTTCCCCAATAAAATCTTTTAAAAAAAGAAGAAGAAGAAGAAGAATATGTGTTCTGCTGCTATTATTTGGTGGCGTATCCTACAGATGTTAGGTCTGGTTGGTTCATAGCGTTCTTTAAGTCTTATATGCCCTTTTTTATCTTCTCTCTAATTCTTCTGACCATTATTAAAAATAGATATTGGAATCCACCATTCTTATTGTTGAATTTCTATTTCTCCCTTCAATTCTATAAGCTTTGCTACATAGGTATTTTGGGGCTCTGTTGTTAGGTACATGTTTATATTGTATGTCTTCTTGCTGGATTGGCCTTATTATCATTATAAAATGTTCTTCTTTGTCTCTACTAACAATTTTTGTTTTAAAGTCTACTTCATCTGATATTGGTATAGGCCCTCCAGCTCTCTTATGGATACTGTTTCTATGGTATAATTTTTTCCATCCTTATACTTTCAAGCTATTTGTGTCTTTGAATTTAAAGGCTATCTCTTACTTAGAGAGTGTATTAGTCAGGATTCTCCAGAGAAACAAAACTAATAAGATAGATGATATAGATATACAAGGTGTGATAAAAACACTACGGTGAATGTTTAAATTTTTTTAAAATGGTTACAGTAAAAGACACATTGCCATCAGTCCCCCTCAAAATACTCCCCCTCGCTTCCAACACACTCATTCTATCATTCTTGCCGCTTTCTGAAGCAATTCTGGAGGTCTTTTTCTGTGAGTGTCTTTAGTTGCGCTGTCGTGGCTGCCTCAATGTCCTGAATCATTTTGACTTTGGGGAAGAGTCAGAAGTTGCATAGTGCCAGATCCAGTGAATAGGGTGGATGAGGACACACTGTTATGTTTTTATTTGACAGAAATTGCCATACCAGAAGCAAAGTGTGACATGGAGAGTTGTCGTGATGGAAGATCAAGTAAAGACACTCACGAAAGAGAGTCCAGAACTGCTTCAGAAAGTGGCAAAAATGATGGGATAAGTGTGTTCAAAGCAAGGGGGACTGTTTTGAGGGGGATTAACAACAATATGTCTTTTACTGTAATAATTTCTTTTAAATTTAATTATTCACCGTGTTTTTCTATCACACCTCGTAGATATAGATGGGGACTTATTATAGGAATTAGCTCATGTGATTTTCGAGCCTGAGAAGTCCCACAATCTGCGGTTTGCAAGCTGAAGAACCAGAAAAGCTAGTGGTGCAATTTAGTCCAAATCCTAAGGCCCGAGAATCAGGGGTCCAGGAGGGTGTGCAATGGTGTAAGTCCCAGTCTGAGTGTGAAGGCCTAAGAATCAGGAACACCAGTATCTGAGGGCAGGAGAAGATGGATGTTTCAACTCAAGTAGATAAATAATATTTGCCCTCCCTCCAGTTTTTGTTCTAGCCAAGCCCTCAGTGGATTGGGTGATACCCACTCAGATTGGTGAAGGTGATCTATTTTACTCAATCTACTGGCTCATATGTAGACATCCTCATAGAAACAGTCAGAAATAGTGTTTTGCCACTTTGAGCATTCTTTAGCTCAGTCAATTTACATAAAAAATTAACCATCACAGAGAACATATAGTTGGATTTTTAAATTTCTTCTGCCAGTCTCTGTCTTATTTGTATGTTTTGTACATTTACATTTAATATAACTATTGGTTAGGTGGGATTTATAACTTCCATTTTCCTACTGGTTTTCTATATGTCTATGCCTTTTTGTTTCTTTCTTCCTCCATTGCTGCCTTCTTTTTTGTTAATTAGGTATTTTTTAGTGTACCATTTTAATTCCCCTGTAGTTTCTATTTTTTAGTTATTTTCTTACTGTTGCCCTAGGGATTACAATGAAAATAACAACTTTTAACAATCTGGTTTGGATTGATACCAACTTAATTTTAATAGTATATAAAAACCTTGCTTCTGTATAGAACTGTTTCCTCTCTTTGTGCTAATATTGTCATACAAATTACGTTTTTTATATACTATCGGCCCATCAACAGAGTTTTATAATCGCATTTGACACTTGAACAACACAGGTTTGAATTGCGTGGTCCACTTATATGCAGTTTTTTTTCAATAAATATACAATCAGCCCTCTGTATCCCTGGGTTTTATGTCTTCAGATTTAACCAACTGTAGATCAAAAACAATATTTTCAATCCACATTTGGGAATCTGCAGATGCTGAGGGCTGACTGTGTGCCATTTTATATAAGGGACTTGAGCACCTGTAGATTTTGGTATCCATGGGGCTGGGAGGTCGGGGTTGTTCCTGGAACCAACCCCCCACAGATACTAAGGGATGAATGACGTTTTTTATTTCAACTGTGCGGAGGTTCAGTGTCCTAACTTATGCATTGCTCAAGAGTCAACTGTATTGTTTTTGCAATTGTCTTTCAAATCAGATAAAAGGGAAAACAAGTGTTTTGAACACAAAATACATTTTTGCTGTCCTTTATATTTTTCTATGTAGTTAACTTTACTGGTGCTCTTTGTGTTAACTTTACTGGTGCTCTTTGTTTCTTCATGTGGATTCAAGTTACTGTTTAGTATCCTTTCATTTTAGCCTCAAGACTCCCTTAGTATTTCTTGTAGGGAAGCTCTGGTAGTAATGAATTATCTCGGCTTTTCTTTATCTAGAAATGTCTTCTCCTTCATTCTTGAAGCATAATTTTGCTAGACATAAAAATTTTGTTTGACAATCTTTTTCTTTAAGCACTTTGAGTATGTTATCCCATTGCCTTCTGGGCTGCATAGTTTCTGATGAGATCATATATCTATGGCCAAAAGGCATATTATGAAATTCAGTGGGTAGCAGAGCTTGCTATTTGCCCATTTCAGTTTCCATTTCCTTACTTTTCACAGAGGAGGGCCATGCTCCATAGTAACTCCAGGAGTCTGGGGCTGCTCTGAAACTTTAGATGCCTGGAGGAGCCCTGAGTCCTGGAAGGGCTTGCAGGTCTACTGGGGGGGTGGGGGGAGAGAATTAAAAGGGATAAAATGAGAAAGAGAGAGAGAGAGAGAGAGAGAGAGAGAGAGAGAGAGAGAGAGAGAAGAAGGAGGAGAGAAGAAGGAGAAGAAGGGGCGGGGCGGAGCGAGAGGGAGAGGGAGAGGAAGAATAATGTTATGTTAAGGATTCTGCAAAGAGGGATGAACTAATATAAAGGGTTATGTCTACTTCTTTAAAGAAGCGTATTTAAGAAGGGAGGGAGGGAGGGAGGGAGGGAGGGAGGGAGGGAGGGAGGGAGGGAGGGAGGGAGGAAGGAAAGAAGGAAAGAAAGGGAGGGATAAAGCAAGAGAAGAGAAGGGAAGGAGAAGAAAAGTTGGCACCAAAGAATACATACCATATGGTTCTATTTACATAAAGTTCAGACAGGTAAACTAAACTATGAGGCTAGATATCAGAATAATGGTTCTCTTTGGTGAGGTTGTCAGGGATCAGGGAGGCAGGAAATTTTTAATCTTGGTCCAGGTGTAGACATGTATAAAAATTCATAGAGCTGTCAACTTAAGGCCTGTGCATATATTTCACATCAACCAAAAAATTAAGGGAAAGATTACTCTGGAAAGATACATTCTAAATTTTCAATAGTGAGGGTGTAAGAGAAGTAGAAATATAGGGGGAAACAGGATGGAGAATTTTATGTGCATCCTGTTTGGGAAAAAAAAATTTTAATGCAACAATTGTGTATTAGCAGATAAAAAGGATTTCTGTTTTGGAAAACTGTTAAGTGAATAAGTAAGCACGAGGGGAGGAATTCATTTAATGGGCAATTTAGCATTGGAAGGAGATAAAGATGTGGGGGGTCTTTGGGACAGTGGATGGTTATGAAGGGCCAGGTAATTTCACAGCACTTGCAGAGGACTGTGCTTGTAGCCACACCTTTCTCTGTTGGCCATCATCCTGGGGCCTGGAGCTGGCATCTTCCATTCAGGTCTCTTTCCCCAATGGCTGGGGCAAATCATGCTCCCAAACATTCAAACATGGTAAAATCTAAAGTGATTGCCTGGATACATCCATTGCAGACAGGTTTGGCACTATTTGTGACCTGGGATATTGGGTAACCCAGCAGATCTTGGCTTACCCACACTCCAGCGTTTGTTTCTCCAGGGTGGGATGTGGGTCTGGGTGCAGGGCTGATGCTAGGGGTGCCACCCCCACCCATGCTCTGGCTCCCTAGAAACCTCACCAAGCCGCCTCTAGTCCCTATAACCCCATCCAGTGGCCTGACAACAAAAGCTGGTCAGCTTGGTGGGCCTGTGAGGCCTCTGTGATCACTTTTAATCTGTACGTGAGTGGGCCAACCTGTTTATTAAGAGAAGGATTCCGCAGGAACTGATGGGTGAGATTGTTTTCTCAGTGGGAAGGGCCTAAGTCCAATCCTGTGCACTCGCCTATGCTCACCGCCTCATTGTTGCGCCCTGGCATTTGTTCTGAGCCTCGGGTCTGCTTTAATCTTTGCTTAAGCACCAGGTGGTTTCCGTAGAAGGAACAAAATAACCAGTGAGAAACGCTGCTGTGCACAGAGTCCCTTTTGGTGGTATATAATTGCCTAAATACTTGTGAAAGAAAGAAAATAAAGGCAAACGTGGGGAGAGACCTCCTTTCTTTGTCGCAGTGAGAATAATATGTACACGCTTTGAGGTGGTTAGAGCTTTCATGAGTTACATTCATTTTTCTATCCCAGCCATACTTTGAAGTAGGAACTATTGTCTGCATTTTACAGATGAGGAAATGGAAACTTGGGAGGTTCAGTCACCCACCCAGAGCCACAAAACAAGTTCCACTATGAAGCCAGACATGTCTCCTGGCTCCTGACTTAATGCTTTCCCTCTACCAGTGGCTGCTCAACCTGCTCAGAGTCTACTGTGTCAGAAGAGAGTTGTTTGATGAGAGAAAGCCCTGTTCTCTTCTCTTTCTAGCCACCTCCTGGAGGATGTAGTTTAGCCCTCGGCTTTGGCTTCCCTCCTGGGCCTTTCCTTGTGCCTTTGCATCCCCATTCCTTTGCCCCTCCCCACTTCTTCTGTGATGTGGTCCACAGGGCCCTCCCTTTCCTGCTCGTCCTGTGGATGAATCATGTATTATTACAATGAACATGTGTATTTCTATAATCAAGAGAATAAAAATGATAAATGCTAATATTGCAATAGCAACTATTTCAACCTCAGATTTCATAAACAAAGCAACTGAAACTCAGAGAGAACATGCCTGGTCCAAGGTCACATGATGTGTTACCAGTGGAACTAGCTGAGTCCAGGTCTCATGGCTGCTGGTGCCAAGCCCTGGTCAGAGAGTGATCAAGCTTATCAGTGCTTATTTAGGAACTTAGGGCTCATTATTTGTCATTCCTGAGTGCCTGTGTTTCTCCAATGTGACAATAAACAGGCAATGTCTGGGAAGACACAAACTGAAACAAAGAGACACTCTGTTTTGTTTTTCTTATATAAATACACATCATCATTTTCTTTCCACAGAGAGCCCCCAGTTTATAGGAATGTTTTATAACTGTTGACAGCCCATTCATAGGCTCCTTTCAGAGCCAAGTCACCATGCCCCTCAGTCCAACCCAAAACTACATCTGATAATGAAGGAGAGGTCTTTATATGTCCAGTCACATGCTGAATTACTGGGAGAATGTCTCCATCCAGGATGGCGTGAGTGATGAAGCCTTGAACACATACAATTCTATTCCCTGGGGCCCAACAGAGCCTTTTCTGTGCAGGTTTCACAAGGTCTTCTCATGGGCACTTCATTGTGCCTGAGGTTGCCCAACGCAATGGATCAACAGACGTCATTTTTTTTTTTTCAGGAACTCACAGTTTTAAAATCTTAAAACATTAAGGTTAAGCTATTTTATTGTTGAGAGTTGACACACAAGTCAAGTTCAAGAGAGTTCCTATCATCTGCAACATGGGACTTTTGCACCACTTTCTTTTTTCTTCTTTGTCTCTGCTCTTCCCCTAATAGATGTCTGTTATTTAGGCAGCACTTGAACATATGGACCGTATTCAATCCTTCATACATACCACGCAAGGACTTTTTCAACAGGACTTTTATGATTTTTTTGGCATTGCTGCCTTGAACATGAGTTGGTTTTGTTCTTTCAGTTCTACTGAAGTAAATTGAATCTATAACTTCACCTGCAGTTGGAGTAACAAATGCAGCCTCAAAGGCTTTGCCAAATTATGGAATAAAAAGGCCACTGTTGAAATGATTATTTGAACCATAAAGGCAGAGCCTAGTCTTTCTCTACTAGTAAGTGTTTATATTTATTTTGGAAGATGATCTAGGTGACCTCATTGTGAAGGGGCCTATCGTGTGATGGATGTGACCTTTTCAAAGATCAAAAGCTTTGAGAGGCTCCCACAGTCGAAAATCAGGGAGAGGTTCTGGACTCAACATGGAAGGCGGGAGTCTAATGATGGAAGGCATGGCGCTCAGCTGATGTTTAGTCAGGACCCCCTCTGTCCCTCCTTCGTATGGGGGTCCTGCAAGGGATGCTTGTCAATTCTGTAATAAGGTTCCTGAAATGTGTTTTGTGGTTGAGAAGGGCATTGGGGAGAAGCAAGACAGAAGGAGCACAAAGTATTTGAGAAAGCTTTTGAGGGTCAGTGCTTGAGAAAGCTCTTGCCTGGCAAGGTTTAGTGGAAGAAAGGATGGTCCAGGGCTACTGAGGTACATGTGTGTGGAGAATTTTGTGAGGAGGGTGACAAGAGTCTATATAGTCCTGGAAGGTCTGCCATGCTGCCTTGGGCAATTTTAATATTCAGTTCAGAAACTCTGCAACCGGGAAAAGTAATGAGTGCGTCACTCATCCATCTGTCTTCAGACCAGTCATGGCTGCCTATGAGTACAGAGGGGGTGTCCCAACTAAGGACCTTACACTCACCCCCTTGAGCAAAGGCAGCTCTGCCCTTTTCTGATGAACATCCAGCCAGGATTTCATTTAACGAAAGGAATTCTGCTGTAAATAAAAAATGTTGGAATCCAGCAATGCAGTCTATTCACCCTATGTTAAATATACGGAAACTGAGGCTCAGAGGAGTGAGTCAACTCCTTTTAATAATCCTTTTTAGATTATACAGGTAGTCAAAGTCAGAGCTTCTAGATTGTACAGCTAGTCAAAGACAGCCTCTCTTATGTCTGATCTAGTAATCTTTATACTACTACACCTACCAGCATGTTCAAAAATAAAATGTCAAGCAACATTGAAGAACAGAGTCACTTTCTATAAGTTTCTTTTGAGAAGAACTAATCTTGTTAGAAGTACAGAATTATCCTGACAAAGTAATTTTCAGTCCTCAAAATGTTTTCAAATAAAAGATGTTGCCTTTATAAAGAATACATTTTATAGTCCTATAAAACAGGCAATGCCATAGCCCATGAGCTATTTATAACTTTTAATACAATATGATTTAGGTATATTAACAATATTCAGGGTACAAATAGCTTAAATAAGGATGCCAAAAGAATAAAGTGTTAGTTTCATGATTGTCAGTCATATTTAAATCCTCAAGTATGTCAAACTCCAATGCCACAATAATTTAAGAGAAAATAACTCTAGAAACCATGTCAATGGAGTAATTTTCCATTTGGCTGGTGAGATTGGAAACAGTTTGTAATTGTAATCCTGTGCTGTTGGGAGCTGCCCATTAAACACTTCATCGTCTCAGATATTTAAAGGATAAAAAAATATCACTTGCCTGGGACCAATTATTCTACCAAGATATAAGCTAAAAGGTCAAAGCCCCTCAAGGTTGAACTGAAACCACTAGAATATAAACTTGATAAATAAGTTTTACTTCTGAAATTTTTCCTATTGCCAATAGCATGTGACTGTATTGCTTTCAGCATTAGACTATTATAATTTCAAGAAGTTATCTTGGTGTCTCAAAGTTATGTCTGGGGGGCACAAACTCAAAAATCAGGTAGTCATGCAAATACTGTAGGTGCATGACTAGTGTGGAACAACTGGGAATGGAAGGGACTATGGCCAACTAGAGACCATGGTCGCCTTCTATGGGGGAGGGGGCCCCAGCCATTTCATCCAGCTGACTGTTGTCACATGGGAACATAGGACCTGTGTTCCCAGTCTTTATAGTTTTTCAAAAGATGCCAGAAATTCAGATTTCTAAGTGGCATGTCTTAATTTTTAGACTTTGACAACTACTCAGTTTGTCTTTTGGTTGTTTTTTCTACTTTTGTAATATTTGGCAGACTAATCATTCTTTTATTGCCAAATAGAATAATGACATGGCTGAATTGCTGAAGGTATTCTTAAGAGATACTCCTCAATTGCTCTCTTTCTTTCATCTTTTATCTAAAGCATTTTGCGTTTGTTTGCAGTCTGTTTGTTTTAGCTTATTTGTTAGCATTATTTTTCCCCTAACAAAAATCCTAAGGCTTCTATGCTCCACCAACTCCCCCTGCCCTTTCTTGTAAAGCTGTGAGTTTAGGCAGTTCTTTCACTCTTTTTGTCCCAGGGATATGTTACAATGAAGAGTTGTAGGATTTCGGAAAATGATTTTTCAATGCACATTTTAAAGAATTAGGGAAGCTAATTAATGCAGAAGGGGAGGAGCCCAGGCTGGCCTTGGGGGTTGAGATGCTGGAGCTCCAGCTTCAGAGAGCCAGAGAGTGATCTAGAACTGTGCTGTCCAGCACAGTAGCCCCTGGCCACAGGGACTCTGCACTTGGAGTGTGGCTAACATGAATTGAGATGTGCTCTAAGGGTAAAATACGCACTGGATTTGGAAACAGTATGGAAAAAAAGAAAAAATGTCTCATCTTTTATCTTGATTATATGTTGAAATGATATTTTACATGTTGGGTAAAAAAATTGAACATATTTTTACCCGTTTATTTTTACTTTTTGATCCAGCTACTAGAAAATTTAAAATTATATCTGTGACTCTTATTATATTCTACTGCACAATGCTGCCCTAAAACAGGGGTCTGTAAACTTTCTGTAAAGGTCCAGATAGTATAAGGTTCAGTTAACCATGGTAAACTGTGGTCCAAAAATATTAAATGGAAAATTCCCGAAAAGCACAATTCATAAGTTTTAAGTAGAGTACTGTTCTGAATAGCATGATGAAATCTTGCGCTGTCCTACTCCGTCCCACCGTGATGTGAACCATCCCTTTGCCCAGCATCTCCATTGGGATGCTATTTGTCACTCTGTGATTTCAAGCATGCGCTGGGGGCTTGGAGCGTATCCCCTGTGGATAAGGGGGGACTACCATAATTTGGTTTTTCCCCAAGGATCTGTAACTTCTGGCTTACTGTTCATTTGTTTTGTACAATAGTCATTACCTTTGGGAGAATTGTACAGGGACACTTTTGGCTATTTTGAGGAGTTCTAAGGGGAAAGACTTCACTGGATAGCAAAAGACAGCTGTATTAAAGCTGCATATGCTTAAGCCACTAAATTATGCCAATTAAAAAAAAATTCTGGTTCCCTATGAGCTCATCCTGTCTGCAGAATGAATAAACAGGTTTTAATATTTTGTCATTTAAATATAGACAGTCAAAGAATGTGCCTTTTCCTCTGGGTCTCGATGCTGACCGATGATCAGGGCACTTGCATATGCAAGCCTGCTTAGATCTAAAGCAAGAGCCTGGAAAACACGGGCCAGGGTCTGGGTACGGGAGCTAAATACTCAGCCAGGTCCCAGGAGCTGAGAAAGTGTCTTTCTACCCCTGGCTCTTTGCTCCCGCTCTGCATGGAAGTTGCAGAGAGAGGGCTTCCAGAAGTGGAAACATTTTTAAATAAGTCTTTTAACTTTTCGCGTGTGGATACAGCTGCGTTGACACAAAGCCACGTTTGAGGCCTGATGTCTCGGAAGCCTGGCACCATGGAGTGTTTTTCTACTGGGACCCATAATGCCTGGCTTTTAAGAGTGGTCCTGTGTTCAGTTTTATCAATGTGGTGCTTGAACTGGACTTTCAGCTGACCTCCAAAAGGAAATAGTTTTAAAAGGAAGAATTTTAAGTCTGCCAAAAGTCAGATAATGGCACAGCACAGAAAAAGCAAGGGTTTTGTGGGTTTTATATTAAAATAGAAGTCTCTTAATACCTCAAAACAGCAGCCTCCAGAAAATGTGAAGTTTAATATATAAGGCTAGAAAAAGCAGTTTAAAGCTTGAAATTTTCCCTCTGTGTTCTTTGTGACTTACCGGAAAGAAATAAGTTCCTTTCCCCTGAACCTCCTCCTACCTCTATTTTTGGTTTTATACATGTGACTGTTCTCATTAGAATGAATTTCAACGTTCTCTGGAAGTGCCCATGCTGTGTTCACAGCTATGTGCCTGAAGAGCTTTTTAGCCTGGACGCTCTGCAAAAATGTGCCTGAAGACAAAGGCCATTAACATTTGGTTAATCGGCATCATCAATTACTTTCCCCATAAATTACCAGTAAGAAAACTGCCCATTTCTTTTTCTGAGCAGGGTCTTGTGGTTTTCAGTCCCACCTGCACACCCCTCCTTTTGCCCAACTTGTAATCGAGTGAGGACCCTGTAGGGTGTAGGGGAGGTTTTTTCACTGTCAGCCTCTGGCTCAGTGGAGACTGTTGTTTCCCATAAAAGTGATCATTTGTAAGGAAAAATGCTATGTATCCCCACATCAGTGTGGACTTGCACTAGATTCTAGACAGGGGACAGAAGCACCCTTGGAATCTGTTCAAGGGAAATGTAATCTACACTTCTCACAAATCAGTTGGCCAGTACTGTTGTCTTACCTTCTGTTTGTAGCTGTCGCTACAAAGGATGGGGCTGTAAAGAACAGCACAGGCTACTAAATGAGGTTTGGGGAACCTTGAATTCAGCAGAAATGCCCCCTAATCTTTATCACCCAACACATGCCCCTGATGCAGTATATCCAGTTATAAGAATAAGTTTCAATGGGCTGCACATGGGGGTTAGAAATGGCTGACAGAGGGAATCTGCCTGAAGTGCAGTTGGCCACTGATGTCTAGACCCGCTCGGAATCAGGACAGTGAGAGAGGAGAGCAAGGGGGACAAAGAGAAAACCTGAGGGAGTTGAGATGAAGGTGGGGAAGGGACCCAGATGATATGGAGGTGACAATGAGCTGGAGGATGCAATCCAAGAGGGAGGAAGGATTTGCAGTTTCAGGAGTTCTAGACACAGGTGAAGCTTGGAGCCAGGTATAGGTGAAGGGGATCTGGAAATGTTTCAGAGACCTACCCAGGGAGACCGATCCAGGTGCCGGAGATCCAGAAGGACAAAGAACGCTGGGATCCCAAGAGTTCTAGGGGAGGGTGACTGCATGATGTCAGTGGGCACTGGCAGGCACCCATTTTTAGGTGGAGACTGGCTGGGAAGGTGCATCAGTTAGCTATCATCTCAGTATGCGGCTTAACAAAGCACTCCCAAATTCTGAGGCATTTCTTTCTTGCTCTCACATCTGCAGGTTGGCGGAAGTTTGGTGATCTAGATGGGGCTCAGCGGGGCTCGACCTTAAGTCATGGGTTGGTTCATGTCTGCTCTATGTGTCTCTTATCGTCCTGAGCTCTCTGGGATGTGTTCTCACGGTGGTGGCAGAGGCACTAGAGCACAAGCCCAACTGCATAAGCACTTCGAAAGCCATTTATTCTGTTGTCCAAATCATGTCATACAACCAAGCCCAACGTCAAGGGAGCAAGGAAATAGGCTTTGCCTTTTATTGAGGGGAACTGCAAAGTCATGTCTCAAAGGGTGTGGATAGAGATTGGGGTAAAGAATTGGAGGTTGGTAAGAGGATCAAGTTGATTTTGCCAGCATCTCCAGGTTGTGATCAATGCTCAGAATAGACTCCCACTAACTAAACTCACACAGCTAATACATAAGCCAGGATGCCAATTTGTTAATTTGCAATAAGAAACCTACACTTATAGTAGACTAGATCATTTTTATCAACCACTCATTGTATTCTTTCCTTGTACGAAAATTACTCAGGGCACAAAATCATAGTTCAAATTGTGCTTATGAACATGAAAGCAGAACAAGAGGCATTGGTTGATTGATTTTAGTGGCTTAAGTTATCCAGGTCTGCTTGCCAGAGGCCTCCATTTCCACTAAAGAAAAAATACCTGCCAAAGGGGTACTGGGAAGGCCACGCATTTTTTTTTTTTTTTTTAATTTTTATTAGTTTCAGGTGCACAAGACAAAGCAATACTTAGACGTTTATCATTTATATCCCGCACACTGTATGAAGGGCCACCCTTTTTTAGGTGGAGACAATGCCAACTTATTTTTTTAATTAATTCTAACCTCTTCTCTGATCATTGTTAAACTACATTCTTTCTTTAGGTGCAAGGTAAGTGATTCAACTATAGCTTTAGAATTAATATTGAAATTATTCCTCTGTGACTATAAGCTGATCATCATATTGATAATTAAGGCATTTGCAAAACTCCCCAGACACCCAATTACATATCCCTCAGGATAAGGTGTTTTACATGTTCATTAATAGCTCTGAAATCACAATGGGTATTACACCTGATAGAATCTCACAATCCCTGCTGGCCATGTTGTCATGAGGTGGTTGTCATATGTGTGTGTACGAACTTGCTTGCTATTTGGGGGGACCTGAATGGATACCTGTAGCCCCAGTGTTTAGGTCAATAAAGCATTTAAGGACTGTTTAAGGAAGGAATAAGATTTTAGGTTGTTGTCTGAAAACCTTCCATTGACTCCTTATGTAAAATCAAGAAAATGCCAGTATCAGAAGTGCACAGTTGATGTCAGAGGCTGGGGAGGAAATCCCAGAGACAGTAGTGGGGCACTCTTTTAAGAGATCTGCACAGGAATGCTCTCAAAAAGTCAGACTCTGTATATGAAGGAGTTTTAGGCCTATGTTAATCAATTTACTTTGCTTACATTTGCCTCGTAATGTGTAGAAAACATTTTCCTTGTAATATATGATAGCATTATACGTCTAAATATGCCTTCTGCCTTTTAAAGGATCTTTCAATAAGATTTAATTCTAAGGGATAAGAAAGCATTGTGTCATGGTTTGACTAGCAATGTTTGGCCTATTAGGTGGTGTATATAGTAATCGTTCTCTTACTACCAATAGTAACTTAGATGCTATCACATTTAGTATTTCTACACAGGGCATTCTAGTGAGTGGTCATCAAAAATGGAACTGAAAACATTAAAAAATGAGTGGAGTGATTACAGACCTTGCAGAGTGGCTAAAATGAAGAAACAGGAAGAAAGACTGCTTTTTGGCATGGCTTTTTAAAGCCTTTATATATATTGGAATATCTTATCTTAGCCTCTATCTGCCCTCATTTTAAGCAGTTTTATTTTTATTGAGGTATAATTTTTATACAGTAGAAGCAAAAGCTTAATGAGTTCACTGTACAGCTCAGTAAACATATGCATACACCCCTATAGCCACCCTATAGTTTCTAGTTTCAGCTATTATGAATTAGGTTGCTATGAATGTTCTTGTACATATGTCTTTTTGTAGACACATGTACTCATTTATCCTGGATGTATACTGGAAGTAGAATTACTTGTTCCAGGGCTGATATAGATAGATATTAGTAGATATTCCAGTTTTCCAAAGTGGTTGGACCAATTTTTACTCCCACCAGCAGTGTATGAGAGTTCCAGTTGCTCCACATCTTTGTCAACACTTGATGTGGTCAGTCTTTTAAATTTTATCCATTCAGGGGGTTACATGGATAAATTTTATTGTGGTTTTAATTCAATTTTTCCTGATGAGTACTGTAATAATGTTGAACACCTTTTCACATGCTTTACATTTGGATATTCTCTTTAGTGGTGGGCCCGTTAAAGTCAGTTCTCATTTTTAAAATTTATTTTGTTGTTGTCTTATTGTCTTTCAAGTTTGCATTTTTTTTCTTACTTTATTTATTTTTATTTTTCATTTGTTCTTTTTTTTAAATTAAAGTTTATTGGGGTGACAATTGTTAGTAAAGTTACATAGATTTCAGGTGTACAATTCTGTATTACATCATCTATAAGTCACATTGTGTGTTCACCACCCAGAGTCAGTTCTCCTTCCATCACCACATATTTGATCCCCTTTACCCTCATCTACCACCCCCCACCCCTTTTACCCTCTGGGAACCACTAAACTATTGTCTGTGTCTATGAGTCTTTGTTTCTCATTTGTTTGTCTTGTTTTTTTGTTGTTTTTGGCTTATATATCACATATCAGTGAACTCATATGGTTCTCTTCTTTTTCTGTCTGACTTATTTCGCTTAGCATTATAATCTCAGGATCCATCCATGTTGTCATAAATTGTCCTATTTCATCTTTTTTTTTACCGCCGAATAGTATTCCATTGTGTATATATACCACAACTTCTTTATCCATTCATCTATCGAAGGACATTTTGGTTATTTCCATGTCTAGGCTACCGTAAATAAAGCTGCAGTGAACATTGGAGCACACTTGTCTTTATGTATAAATGTTTTCAGATTTTTTGCATAGATACCCAGGAGAGGGATTGCTGGGTCATAGGGTACTTCTATTCATAATTTTTTGAGGAACCTCCACACTGCCTTCCATAGTGGCAGGTTTGCATATTTTTAAAATAAATTGTGGTCATAAATTTTTTGTTAGATGTATGTATTTAGAATATCTTCTCCCATTCTTTGGCTTATTCATTCACTTTTTAATAATGTGTTTTGTTGAACATAGTTTTTAATTTTAATGAAATCCAAATTTATCTCTTTGAGAATTTTTTTTATTGAGACCGTTTGTGCTTTTTATGTCCTATTTAGGAAATCTTTGCCTACTTCTCATTTCTCTAATAACCTGTTTCTCTTCAACTGTATGCCAAAATCAGTGTGTTTTCTTGAGTACAGAGAATGGAAATCAGGTCAGGCTCAATCTGAGTGAGGCAGGAAATGTGCCAGAGGTTAAGTTAGGAAGGTGAAATCTGCAGATTTACAGAACAGATTGAAACAAGTGGCCTAACACTAATAGATTTTGGTCCAAAGACCTGAAAGGAAAGCTATATTCTAGTGACTTTGTGGTTGGGTGACTGGACAATTACTTATATTGCTATCCAGCTCACACTGTATCTCTTAGAATATTTTCAGAGTCTTGTCAAACTCCTTTATAAAATCGAACTCTTCCATATTCAGAGCTCCTGATCTATTGTGTGGAAACACTAAAAAGTCAACAATGTTCATGTTTTAGAGACATCATGCTAATGTCTAGTGGCCATAATTTTTCTTCTAAATGCTCAAAAACCATCATCTTAATAATGTTTTCATTACCATATTCAGGAAATAAAACTTTCACTTGGAATAACATTTACCCATCCCCAATTTGCTGACTCCTCCCCCATTCTCTATAAGTTTTCCTTAAAAAGATCAATTTCAATCATGCCATGATCTCATCTGTTTTCTTACAGTCCATGGTAAATATTGAGCTCTGCTTTTCATAATGAGACCCTTAGCAGTGCCTGGATGGAACTGCCCTGACAGTGGGGACAGAGCCAAGTGGGAGTTGGCAGGAGGCACAGGACATACAGGGAGAAGGCAGGACTACTATAAACTCTGTGGAGGACAGAAGCCTATGTCCCAAATTGGATTAAGATTAGGTAGGAGCAGCTGAATTGAGACGCATGGCTTGGGAGATGGGCTTTGGAGGCCGTGAGACTGCGAGGGTTTCCTGGGAAGGCAGAACAGCTAGATAGTGAGAACATTTCTCCATGCCCTGCCATTCCAAGGTTTGTTGAGACAATAGGAATGGAGCTGAATTTCCTAAGAGATAGTAATTTGCAGGAACAAGGTGGGAGTAGCCACTCAATTTCCAAGAACATGAGCTGGATGAGGCTGCAGAGATGCCCATGGACTTCCACCCTCAGGAGTGGGATAGATGAGCATGGTATACTAGAGAGGGCTCCTGGCAGTCAAACATACATGGGTCTAGTCCTGGATCTACCATTTAGTCTAATTGTAGGACACTAGGCAAGATGATTCCTCGATCCTAATATTGACAAGAGGATCAAATAGGATAGTACATATAAAATGCTAATTTTCCCATTTCCGTTCCATTTCTTTGGCTCTTCTTTTCTGTTGCCACACCCAACAGATAGCTTTCAGTCTTTGTCTTTCTTGCCTACTTTGCAGCACTGGCTCCGTTTTATAATTACAGTGTCTTGAAATGAAACCTTCCCTTGGCTCTCATGTAGATCCCTCTATTCCATGACAAAAGTTTCCATGTCATATTAGTCTGCTAGGGCTGCATAACAAAATACCATAAACTGGGTGACGTAAACAACATGAATTTATTTCTGTCAGTTCTGGAACCTGGAAGTTCCAGATCAAAGTGCTGGCAGGATTGGATTCTTCTGAGGCCTCTCTCCTTGGTTTGCAGATGGCCACCCTCTTGCTTCCTCTTCGTATGGCCTTTCTATTTCATGGCCCTGGTGTCTTTCCCTGTATGTCCTAATCTCCTTTTCTTATAAGGACAGTGGTAAGATTGGACTAGGTCCACACTAACAGCCTCATTTTAACTCAGTTACCTCTTTAAAAGCCCTATCTCCAAATCCAGTCATATTCTGAGATACTGGGGGTTAGGCTTAAGCAAATAAATTTGGGGAGATAAAAGTCAGTCCGTAACACATGTACATGCTGACTACTCCTACGCTGTATCACCAGCACATTGTCCCCTCTCAAGAGTCAGATCCATTGATGTACCTGCCTTCTGAACTTTCCCCATGGATGTTCTACTGACAATTCAAACTCAAAAATTCCAAAATTCAACTCATTATCTTTTCCATAAACCCTTCCCCTCCTTGCCAACTTGTGGGTTTACATGAGATGATCACTATCACATGAGCTTTATCAATTTGTTGAGTCAATTCTAATAGGAAAAAATCAAGCAGACAACCAAGATGGTGCAGTAGATAAACTCTGTGTTTATCTTCTTTCACAACCACATCAAAATGACAAGTAATCTACAAAACAACCATTATGGAGAATCACCTAAAATCTAGCTGAACTGAGCCTTTCAACTAAGGACATGCAGAAGAAGCCACCTCCAGTCTAGTAGGAAGGTCAGAGACACGAAACAGGCTGGTCCCACACCTGGGTGTGACCATTAAAGATCGGGAGGGCTGTTTCAGCTGTGGAGGTCCCCCCCATCCCCTAAAGGAGTGAGAGATCCCAGCCTGACCCTAGCTCAGGATTTCAGTGCCGGGAAAAGAAGTCCCCATACATTTTGGTTGTGAAAACCAACAGAGATTGTGACAGAGTGAGACAGAGCATGGCTACACTCCCAGGCGCTCCTCTTGAAAGGGACTGTGCACCAACTTATTCACCAATGGAATCACTCACTCTGAGCTCCAGCACTGGGACAGCAGCTGGAAAGTCGGCAGGGAGAAATGGTAGAGAATTGAGTTGTCTGGCTTGGGACAGGGGTTGGAGAGGTGGCTTTCTTCTGGACAAGGGAGGTGACAGAGGCCTTTGTTTCTTTGTTGAGCCCTCTCCCTTCCTAGCGAGCTCACACAGGAGGCTGCATTTCTGAGTCTCCACCATTAGTTCTCCACTCCCTGGCAATTTGAGACGTGGCCCCACCCAACTTTCAGGCACAACCATGCTGCTTTCATTGGCTTTTTCATGCAGGCCACCTGCCTTGACTCAAGCTACAGACTTTCGTAGGGTCTCTCAAAAGTTCGCAGAACCCAGACAAGCAACATCTGGCTTGAACATGTCCTGAACCTCTGGCTGAGTAGCCCTAGGCTGGCACTAGCAGCAGCCAGCCTTGGTTCATGGCTTGGTCTCTCAAGGTGCTTCCAAGCACAGCACGGCAGCAGCTAGCTGCGGATTTCATTCTGGCTCTGGCTGGGTGGCCGTGGGTGGGGCACAGGCTGTGGCTGAAGTAGACCTACAGTAGACCTACCAGTGGTCCTGGGACTGGCACCCCCAGTGGTCAGCTTCAGAATGAGCTGGAGCATCACCCAGCCACCTCCAAGTACAACACACCCAAGGGGAAGATTGGGCAGGCACCAGAGTCCTGCTGAGACAGATCCCTGCACAACAGCCCTTCCACTGTAGTCAAGGCCAGTCCTCACAACCAGTGAGCCCAAGCGTCAGTCCCTCCCATTGATGTGCACTTATCAACCAAGGCTCAACTACAAGAGGAGGGCACACACAACCCACACAAGGGGCACACCTGGAGCATGTGAGTCAGGTGACCAGAAAGACTGTGCCACTGAACCCCAAAGCACACCTACTCCATAAGCCCACTGTACTAAGACCAGAAGACATAGCAGCTTTACCTAATACATGAAAACAAACACAGGGAGGCAGCCAAAATGGGGAGACAAAGAAACATGTTCCAAATGAAAGAACAGAACAAAGCTCCAGAAAAAGAACTAAGCTAAACGGAGATAAGCAATGTCTCAGACGCAGAGTTCCAAACACTGGTTATAAGAATGCTCAGTGATCTCAGGGAGAACTTCAACAGAGAGATAGGAAGCATAAAAATTGAGATGGAAACCATGAAAAAGAACCAGTCAGAAATAAGGGATACAATAATGGAAACTAAGAGTATATTATAGGGAATCAACAGTAGATTAGATGAAGCAGAGGATCCAACCAGCGATGTAGAAGATAAGGTAGCAGAAAACACCCAACCAGAACAGCAAAAATAAAAAAGAATCCAAAAATTTGAGGAGAGTTTAAGGGTACTCTGGGACAATATAAAGTGTACGAACATTCGCATTATAGGTGTACCAGAAGGAGAAGAGGGAGAACAAGGAATTGAAAATCTATTTGAAGAAGTAATGACAGAAAACTTCCCTAACCTGGTGAAGGAAATGGACATACAAGCTCATGAAGCACAGAGAGTCCCAAACAAGATAAACCCGAAGAGGCCCATACCAAGACACATCATAATTAAAATGCCAAAGCTTAAAGACAAAGAGAGAATCTTAAAAGCAGCAAGAGAAAAGCAGTTAGTTACCTACAAGGGCACCCCCATAAGACTGTCAGCTGATTTCTCAACAGAAACTTTGCAGGCCAGAAGGGACTGGCAGAAAATATTTAAAGCAAGGACATACAACCAAGATTGCTCTGCCCAGTAAGTCTGTCATTTAGAATTGAAGGACAGTAAGGAGCTTCCAGACAAGAAAAAACTGAAGGAGTTCATCACCACCAAACCAGTATTACAAGGAATCTTAGAGGGCCTTCTTTAAGATGGGAGGGAGGTTAAGGATGAACGAAAGGGGAAGGGATTAAGGAGAACAAATTGGTTGTTGTACAGTAGTCGTGGGGATGTAGGATATAGCATAAGGAATGTAGTCAATAATATTGTAATAACTAGGTACGATGCCAGATAAGTAGTAGATCTATCAGGGTGATACATGGGAATGGGGTTGGGGTCAGGGTGAAAAAGGTGAAGGCATTAAGAAATACAAATTGATAATTAATGTAGTATGGGGAATATAATCAACATTGTAAAGATCATGTAAGGTGACAGATGAGAACTGGACTTATCGGGGGATCATGTCATAGACTGTGTAGATGCCTGACCAATGTGCTGTACACCTGAAGCTGAAGTAGAATAATATTGAATGTCAGGTATAACTAAATATATAGGTATATATAGTCATGGGATGTGAAGTACAACATAGGGATGATAGTCGATGGTATTGTAACAGGTATATAAGATGTCAGAGGTGTCATAGCTTAGGGAATGGGTTATCACTTTATGAGGGGTTTAAATGTCTAACTATTACGTTTTGTACACCTGAAACTAATATATATATATATTATATATATACACATATATGTGTATGTATATACATATATATACACATATATGTGTATGTATATACATATATATACACACATATATATAATATATTATATATATATAATATATATCAAGAAGAGCAGCATGTATGTGCCAGGAGAGGGGCAGTATAAATTTATAGCATCATGTTAAGCCACTTCTTACTGTTAGTTTTGGGAACACTACTGAACATCTTTATGCCTCATTTACATATCTATACAATTTGGGCTGCTTAGGATGCCCACCTCCTATGGATGTTATGAGAATTATGTAAGACTGTGTGTGTAGTCCAGCTGTGTACGCTTGGGCCCTATCATTTCAGTTCATACCAACCTGACTTCTGGCTCGTAGCATTTTCATCTCTGCCAAAAGAGAGTAGGAATAGGCCTTAACCAACAACTGATGGGAGTTTGTATATAAATACCACTGTTCCATCACCTATTCAGGTAGGATCACTCTGAGGTTCATGTTTGACACCATTTGCCAGATTTTCTTTGTAGATTAAACTCCAGTTGTCCACAGTGGTCACTGACTTGAAAACCACCTTCTCTTTCCTCCCTCATTCCACATTTCCCTACCAGTATTTCCTGGGATCATCTTACCTCGAAATTCCTCACCCTGGAATCTTTGTCTTGAGGTTTGCTACAACTATGAGAGTATGTTGCGGGCTGAATGTTTAGATCCCCCCAAAATCATATGTTGAAATCCTAATGCCCAAGGTGACGGTATTAGGAGGTGGTCCTTTAGGAGGTGCTTGTGTCATGAGGGTAGAGACCTCATAAATGGAATTAGTGCCCTTATAAAAGAGACCTCAGAGAGCTCCCTAACCCCCCAAGTGAGGACACAGCAAGGAGCCTGCAACCAGAAACAGGGTCCTCACCTGAGTGTACTGGCACCCTGGTCTTGGACTTTCAGCCTCCAGAACTGTGAGCAATACATCTTTGGTCTTTGTAATAGCTGCGGTATTTTGCTATGGAAGCTCCAATGGACTAAAATACAGTATATCAAAGCTTGGCTCAGTGCCTGGCATCTAGCAAGTGCTCAGATTGTTGTTTCTGCCATTATTATGTTGTTCATCACTAGAGAGCAAAGATGCCTGTGGGTGGGAGCGCAGTCTTCTCCACGCTGTGTTCCCTTCCACGCTGTGGTGAGATCCCTGTATAGACATCAGGAGGCCATGAGAGCCCAGTTTATAATGGTCAGTTTATAACATGCATTGTCAACAGAGGCCATATTGGCCCCAAGAAGCCAAAAATTGCTTTTCAAGGGGGACGAAAAGTATTACTCTTTTTATGTATAAATTACAGAGATGCATATGACATATAAGCAAATACAGAGCACATCTGTGGTATTGAAATTTAATGGGGGGCCAATTAGAATAAAATATCTAAAAGGCTCCTGGAAGGGATACAATAACAACAATAACAAACCCCACCCCGGTTCATAATAGGCAGGAAAAGTTACTACTGACGTTATCCTGGCTTTGGACTCTCCTGGTGGCATGTTTAGTTTGCAGGGTTCATGTCCTCTTTTCTGGAGTGGGGCGTTAACAGTTGAACGTTCATAAAGTTGTTTGGTTAAGTTTGCCCAGCGAGGCACCAGGCTTTTTGGCAAAATATTCATCTGTTTGTGGTTAAGATTTTCCTGGTTCTTATTACAACCAGACTTGATTACATTTTGAGAACCATGAGGCTTGGCTCTGATGAACAAGACGACCAGTTCATCTAACACGGTGTCCTTTGAATCTTTCCTTCCTGACTTCTCCAAAGCTTCTCCTCCTCCTGGCTGACAGTACTGAATATAGGAAAAAGAAAAAAGGACCAAATTCTTTAGTTCCAACCCACACTTCCTTTGGCAAAGTATGATCGTTAAAGAGTTTAAAATGTAGCTCTCCTACAGACATATAATGAGCATGGCTTAAAAGATTTATTTCACCCATTAGGAAGGCATCAGCAGGATGGCCAAGCTTGTTCGAAGTAAGAGACAAAGTAGGATACCAATTTAGTCAGTTCAAAGCAGGGCTGCTGAAATCTGCTTGCTAACTTAGATACGAAACTGATTATTGTCCTACAGGGTGATTAAGCGATAATTTTTGGAGTTATTCTCTGCTGGACAGATGTAACTTGTAAATTATGTCTGCATGATTACGTCTGGACATTTTGGACAATTTTTCTTAAATTATCATCTAGATTCACCTTAACATTTCCTTCCTTCCTTCCTTCCTTCCTTCCTTCCTTCCTTCCTTCCTTCCTTCCTTCCTTCCTTTCTTTCTTTCTTTCTCTCTTTCTCTCTCTCTCTCTCTCTCTCTCTCTCTCTCTCTCTCTCTCTCTCTCTCTCTCTCTCTCTCTCTCTCTCTCTCTCTCTTCTTTTTTTTAAGGAGGGAGCAGCTCACAGTGGCCCATATGGGGATCAAACCGGCAACCTTGGTGTTATCAGCACCATACTCCAACCAACTGAGCTAACCGGCCACCCCACAGTAGGAGATTTTTGAGAGCCATGATTTGATGAAAAATGAGGGATGAATCAAAGAGGGCTTATTTCGACCTTTCTGGGTGCTGGCTGTAAAAACTGCTCTGAAAATGTCATCTTGCTAGGTGACTCAGCCTGCTCTCTGAGTTTTGAGGCATTTTTGTGGCCCGGAAAGAGCAGCATCAGCAGCCTGCTCTGTGGCAGGGGTTGCAAAAGCCATTAGTGTCCACATGTCTGGTGTGGGGCACTCTGGTACGGAAAGAGCTGAACTAAATTCTGTGACAGGAGCTGACACCTCTGGGCGGTTGCTGAGTTTGCTTGTCCCCTGCTTTGGTGATATGATATTTGTGCACTGTGGGTTTTTTGAGGTTTCCCCACTTCCCCGTATAAAATGAAGACAGCCTTTCTTCTGATCCAGGGCTGCTGAAATGCTGGGCCACAAATCGTGCATTGCCTGACCCAGAGGAAAACAGGAAATTAGAACATATGCACATATTGGCTAAATTATGAGTTTCTCAGTGGTTCCATATGGCTTGAATAACAGAGTAATTTTCCTTCAGAGTGAAATACCCAAACTAATTAAGATGTATTTTACTGAATAACATTTTATTTTAGTGAATTATTTAGTGTCCAGCACTGTTTTAAGTACTATCACAGATTTACTCATGAATTAATTTCACACATTGTTGTGAGCCAGGGAGCATGTGGTGTCCGCAGGCAGATGTTATGCACTCGTGCACATTCTATCGATATTCTGGGCACACTCTAAACTTTAGCCCATACCCAGGGCCCTGCCCTGCAGAAGCACATGGCCTGTGGGCGATAAATAGAAACAGGGAATTATAATGTCATGGGAGGCTGTTGGAAGGGGCCATGGGCACCCAGAAAAGGGAAGACCTAATGGCAAGGTGAGGGTTGCACAGAGCAGGTGATACTTGAGCTGAGTCTTGAGGGACAGAAAGTATTTACCAAGTTTTGGGGGCACTTTAAACAGAGAAACTGTTACAGAGATACAAAGATGAGGGTGGGACCCGGGGAGGAGTCAAAAATGGAAATAAAGGTTTGAGTCAGATTGGGGAAGACTGTGTAGTATATGGTACATCAAAGAGTCTGGACTTCATGTTCTGAGTACCAGGGACGTCTTGATTAGAATTGTTTAGAGCAGGATTTCTCAAATTTGAGGGAAGTGTTTCTGGGAAGGAATGCCCCCACTCACTCTTCTGAAGGAGCTGACTGTTATCTCGATATGTCACCTTCATATTTTATGATATGAAACCTGGAGCCGCCACAGCCATTTCACCAGGGGCCACACTGAGGGTAAGCAGCACTGACCCCAAGAAGGCAAAACCAGGGACAGAAAAGGTGAGGGAAATAGGTCCGCATTGAAACCATGGAGCAGCTGGCTTGGTCCATGCGTCACAGAGCCCACCACTGGACTCTACTACGTCCCTGAGTCACTTTTATTGCTTAGTGATTTTTAAGTTTTAATCTTGAAATAATTTCAAGCTTCCAGGAAAGTTGCAAGAGGAGTTCAAAGAACTCGTTTGCCCTTTATGCCGATTCACCAATTTGAACCTTTTTGCCCCATTTGTTGTATCCTTCTCTGACACAGTTGAGAGCAATTCACAGAATCAAGCCCCTTTCCTACTACTTCTGCATGCAATCCTTAAGAACAGGGATATGCTCTTACATTCTCACAGTCCTACCATGCAAGAATGGAGCTTAATAATTAATAATGGTATTTTTATACAAATCACAGATACCAATTTTTATCAGTTTTCCTAATACTGTTCTCTACAGCATGTTTCTTTCTCCAGTCCAGGATCACATCTTTTTTTTCGGGGGAGTCAGTTCTCTTTATTTTAATCTGGAATGATTCCTCAACCTTTCTTTGTCTTCCATGACACTGATATTTTTGTAGAATCCAGGCCAGTTCTTTTATAGAATGTCCCACAATTGTGGTGTATATGATGTTTCTGCCTCCTGTTGGGATATGCTGTAATTGATATATTCTCAGGGAATCATGTCTGGAGGAACACAGCATCTGTCTACCCTCACAGGGGATATTAATTTTCATCACCTGGTCGAGGTGTTGTCCAGTTTCTCCATTGTATGGTTACTGGCATTCCTCTTGCAATTAATAAGCAATCTGTAAGGACACATTACTCTTTATTTTTAAGCCATTTTGAATTGAGTTTTCTGTTACAACATAAAAACACCTCACTGATTCAAGTGCCCATTTATATTGTGGGATTAATTGCTGATTCCATGGAGAAATAAGCCAGGGATTGTGATGAGAAAAATAGGAGGAGTTTTTTAAAAGCTTTAATTGTGGTCAGATGGGAGCAGAGCTGAACCAAAGTACATGCGTATCCTGAGAGGACTGATCATTTGGCGACACTTCATAGTCTTTAAATTTATCTTGTAAGGTCTAGAAAAGAAAAAAGATTTTTGTATTAATTAAAATTAAATCTTCTGTTCAAAATAGAGTTGTCTTTAGTTACATTGAATGGAACATAACATTTTAACTTATTTGCAACAATTTGCAAATAAGTCTTCAATTTTTTTATCACTCTTAACTGGATAGTGTTAGTTACACTCACAAAGGATGGTGGTTACTTACAGAGACAAATTTCATTCAAATTATGGGGTGTTTTTTTTCTGGATTTTACATCGGCAAAAATATTTCCATTAATTATAAATTCAGTACCAGTTGAGTAGGATTCCAAGAGGAGTAGTGAACCAGATTCTGAGACAAGGAGTCAAGTCCAGGTCATTTACTGGGATGTGATCTCAGGGGGACACCAGAAGGAAAATGGGGCTGGGAGACAGGAAAGAAGAAGCAACTATTAAAGTGCATTATCAAGTGTGAGTGTGCGTGCACGTGCATGTGTCTGTGATTAGCTGTGATTGTCTGGGTTGGAGGGCCCCCAAGAACAGACTCTGAGGCAAGAATTCAAGTGCAAATAGTTTTTCTTTTTGTTGTTTTTTTTGGGGCGGGGAGGGTAGGGGTTGTAAAGGGACTACTGGTAGGAAAGTGTGGAAATGAGAAAGAAAAGGCAACCCCAAAAGGGTGTGTTATCAAGCCAGCCCTCACTGGAGAGACTAGAGCCTAATCTTATTGGGGACCCCTGGAAGAACACACAGCTCAGAGCTGCAGAATCTGGGAGATGAAGGAGCTGGTTCAGGGTGAGGCATGTCGCTGTTGCTCCTAAGTAGCAGTGCACAGTGCATGATGTGGCTTCAGAATCTCACCTGCATGGAACTGCCAACTTAGGCCACTCACCACTTGTTGGTTTAGGTTTGGCAGTGTGGCTGAGAGCAACAGCATGCAAATGTCATGTGTGAAAATACTCAACAAGAATAGGTAGGTGTTAGTCAGGAATGTTCTCTATCTCCACGTTTGTGGGATCTCTGTTCTGGAGAGGGCATAACCAATCTACACACACACACATCACTGCTGAGATTGGAATATTGGGTTGGAAACAGATCATAAAGGGGTCCTGAATACCTGACCAGAGAATATGTATATTAAATTCAAAGAAATGGGTTGTGAGTCGGGCAGCAGAATGCTGGGAAAGGACCATTCCTTTGGAGTGGCCTACAGGATGGCATGGAGCCGACACAGGCCATGGAGACACACAGACGTTATGGAGCTGCTGAAACCATTAAGGCTGCAACGTTCCAAGGCCTGGGTGGATATGGAGAATGGGAAGGAAGATGAGAGACATTTGGACCAGAAGACTATGCAGAACTCCGAGTGATTGATGTGCAGGGGGCTGAAGTCCATCCCGCTGAGTTTTCAACTCTGGTGTTGTCATTAACAGAGGGGAGCATGGACTTCAGAGGAACGGAATGTTAAGTGGAAAGTCAGCATTCGAAGCTACATTTTGGAGAGAAAGAAATGAAAAAATTAGTGCCTCTTTTTGTACTTTTTGTAGACAGATATTTCTGAGTTCAGAAAAGGAGGTTGAATTCAGGAAAGGAGGAAGAGGGTGCCACAAATGCTGGTGTTTTTTGCTTTTTTTTTTAATTGGAACCAGACAAGATAAATAGTTGCAATCCAGCAATAATGCACAAGCCTGCCAACTGAATGATTTGACTTCTGTCTATTCTCTTTGTATACATCGATTAAATAATAACGGCATAGAACATAATGAAAAACAGGGAGCAGGAAGCCCTAATTGAGGACAGAGTCTGTGGAGAAAACCTTGGTTAAAACAGAAGCTTTCAGCTGTGGGGGAGCCTCTTGTTTACAGAGATGCTAGATAGACTGTGATGCCATAACAGGCAGGCAAAATGGGGCTATATGGATAAAAGCCCTTTGTGAATCAAACATACGCCAGATGCCAACTGACTCATTGTCCCCAGAGTGGTGGGGTGTTAGTTCTCTTCTATCCAATTCCACCTCCCACCCCCCAAATTTGGGTTCGGCCAATGGGGACTGTGAGAAGGTTGGTTTAGGCCAGCATTGAAGCAGATATAAACTATCTTTCCTGGCTTAACAAAAGCACTTTCAGCCTTCTGGAGAACAAGAGGGTAAGGTCTTCAGGAAGATAAAAACATTAACCTCTAATCTTCCTCTTTGCTGGAGACCCATTATAGTCACCCAAAGTGAGTGAGGCTGTGTATTACCAAGATAATCAGCTTGGGGTGATTCTCAGGCATATTTTCTGCTTTTCTGTTATCTGCAGTACCTCAAGGTCAATAAAAGTGGATTGTAGAGGGTCATAAAATATCCCCAGACCCAAAGCTAATGTACATATGGGGGCTTGATCTCAGGCACAGGGCTGACGTATTGTTCAATACTTACTGGGTGTGTATTGACCTCCAAAGATGAGGATTCTGGGAGGAGAAAGGCAGCTGGTTTAGGCTTAAGACAGGATTGGAGGAGGAGATCTAAAATGGTAGTTCCTTAGTAAAGGTCGGACAATTAAGTTCATGAACTCATCCTAGAAAAAGTGCAACATACCTCATTGCTGAATATCACTACGGTCACCTTCAAAGTACCTCTTGGGAAGCTATGCACTGACGCTTAGTGCCTAGTCCACCCTTAAAAGCAATTTTGGAACTCTTTTTCTGGAATGGCCGTCAGAGCTGTCGTCATATTACCCTTGATGTCCTGAATGTCATCAAAATGTCTTCCTTTCAATATTTCCTTTATTTTCAGGTAAAGAAAGAAGTCACTGGGGGCCAGATCAGGTGAGTAGGGAGGGTGTTCCACTACAGTTATTTGTTTACTGGCTCAAAACTCCCTCACAGACAGCGCCGTGTGAGCTGATGCATTGTCGTGATGAAAGAGTCATGAATTGTTGGCGAAAAGTTCAGGCTGTCTAACTTTTTCATACAGCCTTTTAAGAATGTCCAAATAGTAAACTTGGTTAACAGGAATGTGTCCAGTTGGTACAAATTCATAATGAATAATCCCTCTGGTACCAAAAAAATGTTAGCAACATTGTTGCAACAAGTTCATGGACTTAATTGTCAGACCTCATATATGGTGTTTTAGAATAGCCAAAGGAAGAAAGGCAGAGGAAGGAGCACAGTAGCTGGGGTGCTTTTAAGGAGCGAGCATGACCTCTTAAATTAGAATTAAGAGCTAGCGAGAAATTAGGGTGCCTATGGGCCGTTGAATCCAAGCCCATCTGTTTTCTCCAAGTGCCATAAGAGCGTGACCAGGACCTCTTGCGACTAAAACTTACACTTCTGCAGACCAAAACTGGGTGAGGGGGGAAGAGGAACAAAAGCAGTAGTGCTGTGTCCGTTCTCTCATGGACCCTAAGATGATCTAACTTTCCCACCCAGTAGTGTCCTAAGACCTGGGTACGAGGGGCCTCTGCCTTGGGCCATGCACTTTGTCCCACTTCAGCCTCACCCCTCCCCATAGAAGGACAGTACTACTTAGTCAAGAGTTGGGTCAACCTGGAGCCCACATTCCTCTCCTCCCCTTGCTCCAGATACACACACTCTGGACTCCCTGCCCACGTGTCCAAGCCTGCTTGCACTGCCTACACAGGCTAGAAGGTTCGGAAGGGAATACTAGATGGATAGTGCTTGGACAGGAAGGCTGGGGTACCCACAGAGCTGTCAGAGAGAAGAGAAGGGTGGTAAGCCATGGGCAGGTTCAGGATCACCCCATGTCCCCACGTTCAGCACAGAACAATGAAGAGTCTAAAATTTTTAAATTGAAATTGGGCCTTCTAAGTCTTTATAAAGGTACATTTTTCATGGTAGGAGAATAGACCACATTTTAGTTAATATAGTATTGATTTATAACTTGAAAAAATTCAGACATAAAGTCTATGAGCCTCCATTTGTTCTCTTGCCCTAGGCCCTGAAAATATAGCACCCCCTTGGGAGGCAAGAGAACCCAGACAAGGTCAGTGGCCCCCTACAGCCGGTGTCTATTCAGACCAACCATCCATGGGCTCATTGACCCTCTGTCCTTTGCTCTTCTTTTTCCAGAAGTCTGACCTCAAGGTTATCATTATGACATGAAACAGTCTCTCTCAGACGTGAGTTTGTACTTACCCTCAAATACTCCCACTAGAAGAAGGGTGATCCTGCTGCCTCCTTCCCCTTGGCCTCCATGCTAACCATGCCTGCCTAGTCTGCCCTCCCTGCCATAAGTGTGGTCAGACACCTGCCCCAGAAGGTAGGATGGGGGCAGACCACTGAGAGAAAAACCCTAAGCTTCAAAGAGAATATGCAGAGCCTTGAAGAAACTGATAGTTGTAGCCTGTGCAAAACTTCAGTAATAAGAAACTGGATTTGTGAAATACCCCAATCATATGTACTTGTCTCTCCCAGCAAAAGATGTGAATGCCATTGGTCAGCCGAGAGAAACTTTTAAACGTGTCTGAATTTCTGAGGCACAACTTCGGACACAAAAACCACCTTTTGGGTGATGGCAGAAATATCACCGAGAGTCTCACTGAGCTATGTGGGTTTCCATGACTCTTGTAGACACATAAAATATTAAATTATTTTGGAGAACAACTGTTTCTTTCTTTATGCATCTCTGTTAATAATTTCTGGATTCTGGATGTGAGATGGTATTAATACATGTTAACAGGGCATGTACTATGCATAGAAGGTATAGTGGTATTTTATTATTTTGATATTGGATGATGTGCCTCCACTGACTGTCCCACATGGAACCTGCAGGTTTAGAAGGGGAGGGCATTTTTCAGAGGGAGCCCAACTATTTTCCAGCCCACTTCTTAAGGGCAGGGATGGGAATTTTAAGTCTCTAATCCTCATAACATACAGATACAAGTATATGCGCAAACACATTGAGAAGTCCATTTACTCGGCCACTTTTCTTTCATTGGGAATTTTCCATCTGTTCTGATGGATTTTTTTGTTTTGTGATCTCTAATGAAAATGTGTTGGCTTGGACACATACCTAGTAACCTCTCTAGAATTCTGATCTGTGCAAAAATGAAAGAGATGAGAAATATGACTGGCTAGGGACTTGTAGAGAACAGAGCAGGTCTGTATGTCATATAGAGAGGAAAGGCCTCCAGATCACAGGCTCTGTAGGAAATGAAAAATCCAACCACAGACAGAATATGTGGATTCCCTAAATTAACATCTTTGTGTTTCAAAATGGTATAAATTTTTTTTTTTCCAGAACATTATGTAAGTCAACAGAATGGTGTGTATGTTCCTGGCATTTGATCTTACCTTGTCATTCTTGAATCTGTGGTTCTTCCTGTCATCTTATGCTTTGAGGGAGCCATTCTTTAAAAACCATTCCTTGAAACCTAGATGACTTCTCAGTGAAATCTCATGCACTTACATATCCAATATTTACTGAGCACATATGTGCAAGGTATTGTGTAAGCTACTACTCTGAATAAGGCAGCTAGGATCCCCAATGTCTGATTGGCTAATGGAAGATCTTCTCTTCAATTTCCGAAGAAGTGGACCCTACTAAGTGTAAATTACAGGCTGAACATGCAGCTTCCTACCAGTTTTCCTGATGGCACCATCTAACTTGATTATGATGACAGCCAGAAATATTTCATGTCTTACTAGGGACAAATAATGCGGTTTTATGGATAAAGAACTGGTTTCAGTCTAGAGATCCAGTTTCTTCTGCTATTTTTTATTACTTCAGTGTATGAAGAATGAAATAAAAGCAAGCCCTTCAGAGACCTTGTGGTGTAGAATGGGGGAATGAAATGCAGCAGTGAACTGGGGTCAGTGCTTCCTGCTCACTAGCGCCTACTGTTCAATTTTCATGCATTTTGCAAGCCTCTTGATGTCGCCTTGGTAGCTTGAAATTGCCGTGATTAGGAGTGTTTACACCAAAAAATAGGCCAATGCTAAAAAATTAGGGCTTTTATTCCCCAGAAAGCCAGTTGTTAAACATTTTTCAGCACATTATTGTTTAAAGGGGAGGGTAAATATCCTAACGGTGAAGTGGAGAGTTTGGAAAGAGAAACATAAGCAGGATCAAAATGAAGAAAACAGTAGCAAATTAGTACATGAAATTCCAGGCAATGTATGCCCTAGGGGGCTAGTTTATTGTATAGGGATGATGACCCTCTGTTTTTCCTTCATAGAGGTGGTTTTAACCTGGGACATTTTTATTTTATTTATTGTGGTAAGAGTACTTAACATGAGATCTCCCTCTTGAACAGGACATTTTTATGAAGCAATTTGGATTTTGCGTATGTTCCTTACTCTTTGCTCCACTAATGACATATGAGTAAGCTGTTAGTTAACCAAACAAAAAATATTAGAAGAATGAAGAGTATTGAGAGTAGAATGATAATGGTCTATTACTGGGTAATAGAGTATACCTTGGAAAAGAAAGCTCTAAACTCAAGTGCTCACAGGTTGACAAGTACACCCTGAGAAAAACCTGGAGTGTGTGGCTTCCTGTCCATGGCGTCCTCTGGGTTAAGAGCCAGTGGGCATATGAAGCGTCCTCATTGTATGCACAAAGTCACTGCACATGTGTGCAGGATGTGTCACCACTTACCACCTGGAGCTTTCAAGGTAGGAGGTTTGAAAAGACACACACTTTTGAAATGCCAAAAGAGAATTACTTTGGGAGTAGCTGCCCCCTGTCCTTTCTCAGCCCTATTCCTGGTGGGTAGAGTGCACCAACCCTGAGGTCAGCACCATCTTCAGGAGAAGCTCTCTCTCAAGGGAGGAATCGACATGTCTGCAGGGATGTGGAAGAGAGATCCACCTTTTTACCAAGGAATAAAATGAGGGCATTGGGTGGGACATAAGAGAAGAGAGGCAGTTTCCCATCCAAAAAAAAAGGAGGAATTTCTAGCCAGCAAAGCTGCCCATCTGTTGCCCAGGGCGGTGCACATTGCTGTTGGTGGAAGTGACCTCACCTCAGTATGTGGGCACCTGCAGAACTTCTGCATTGTGGATGAGGCAAGAGTTTCTGAGACACCAGTTTTCCAAAGAGGGATGGGATAGACCTCCACCAGAATTAGCCCCATTTACAGGCCAATTGTGTGAACAGCAGAAATGCTGTTTCACCCTGGAGCACCTTCGTAATAATAATAATAATAATAATAATAATAATTACTATCCTTGGTTATTCTTGGGAAAACTGAACAGTGTTTCTAAAAACACAGTTACTGAGTGAGGAGGCTGGGAATACAGGTCTTTGCTTCTGATTTCTTCCCACAAACTGCTTTCTCTTTTGGATGAATAGTATTCATGGTCTGCTTTAAAAAAAAAAAAAAAAAGTTTGACTATTGACAGAGGGAAAATCAGTGCTGGATGGTGACTCACGATGCTTAAAGAAAGAAATAAATTTAAAAATTCACATAACAAATTGTCAAGCCAGAGCCTGGAATAGAGGTTTTCTGTACAACTTATAAAAGCTGTGGTAATACAAAGAGAATCACGGAAATATTAAGAAACCTGTCCTGGATCCAGACACAGAGCCACCCCACTTGCTTCTACCTCTCTTATCAAAGACAAAAAAAAAAAGAAAAACAGAAAGAGAGAGAACTTGCCATCATCAGGTGAGAAAGTGAAGTGCGTTTCTTGGGATTGGCCTTGATCTGACAGGTCCCCAGGGGTGAGTCACTTTCTCCTACTTCAGTCACTTTGACTGTAAAGTAACTATAGTAATGAGATCTTGTTTACTAAGAACTGAAGTTCATTTTGCCTCCCTAGAAAGAACAAAAAGATAGTGATGAGAACGCTTTTGTAGCAATTCTCACAGCAGCTTAGAGAGGAGAACCCCTGACTTACAGAAGCTACATTTCTTGTAAATTGCACTTATGAGTGATGGATGCCAACGTGTAAGTGTTACTGCTGCTTATCTTGTAGGTTTGCACTTGTGCTCACAGGCAAATAAAATAGGAAGCTATAGTTTGATTAAATAAATCCAGGGTGGAGAGGAAGAGGGGAGGGGCAGGAAGAGGAGAGGAGGAGAAGAGGGGGAGAATAGGAGAGGAGGATGACACATCTCAGACCCTCTGTGTTGCCAAGATCTGGCCTATGGCCAGGTAGAGCAAAAGCTGGAAGAGCGCCAGTGACTCAACCCAGCTCCGTTGATCAGTGAACAGGATATTGGGCACTCGGTGTTCCTATCCCCATCAGCCAGCCTGCAGCCAAAGTCCAGGCAGTGGAGCCTCAGCGCCTGTCCTCAGTGGCTCTCTATAGAATGGGCTGGAAAGCCAACCTTCAACAGTCTCTTTCCACGGCAGTCAAGGCAGCCTGAAGCCTGGCCGGATGACTCAGGGAGTCCTTTGTGCTGAAATTTCAGGAGAGATCTTCACTCCAGCTGTGGATTTTGGGGCCACATGGGGAGCCACAGCTAGGTCTAAAGTGGCAGAGCCTGGTGTTTCTGGAGAGTGAGGAATAATCACTTCCTGCCTTTGTCCTTTAGTGACTGGAGCAACCAGCTTCGTTTACATTCCTTCAGTGGTGTTATTGAAGAGGCTTGGCAGCTCCAAAATGTTTGCAGTGTCCTTTAGTCCCATTAGGACTTTTTTTTTTTTTTTTTTTGCTAGCTTTTAGCTAGCATCTGGAAAGAGCCACTGAACACGCTGGGCTGATTTTTCAAGAATCCGCTTTACCCTTCAAGGAAACCCAGAAAGCAGCAAGCTTCCACCGTCTTAACTCTGGAGGAATTGTATAGCCTCTCAAACTACGGTACCTGGCCTGTTACTGAAGTGGTTTTAAGATGACACTGCTGGTGTAACCCCTGGAAGGAGAGGTGGTAACCGTGAATGGGAAGAGGTAATTTTTAAATTTTATTAAATTTCTGTTCATATTGAGCCAAGGTGTTAGAGGTTACGGTTTGGAAAGGAAACTCTTGCTACAACAAGAAAGACCCTAATCCAGAACTTCTTTGGTGCTCTTAGGAATTTTATTTTTAAGAATTAGAATAATCTATGATGTGCTGTCTATTTGGAGTTTCTTCTGCGGGAAGAACCTGCTGTAACACTGGGCAGCCTGTTCTGATCACCTGCTCACATCTCCATCCTGGAGTAGCCTCTTAAAGAAGGAGTTGATGCGACCTGCATCTTTTTGAAGAAATGTGATGGATCTGCCTGCTCCGTGCAGAATCCAAACTGCATGTTTCATTGAGGACTGCTCAAGTTGAGGTGCACGCATGCATTTTTCAGGCAGCTAATTGAACTAGTAAACTTCTGGAATCCTAACTGCTCTGCTGCTATAGGCAAAATTCCTTGCCTGTCGTGGCCCATCAGACAGGGTTTGTATACGGCAGATTTCTGAACAGAACAGAATCATAGGTCTGGATGAGGAATGAAGTCTTGGCTCTTGCTGAGCCATTCCTTAACTGCTGTGCGATGTCAAACCCCTTGCCGAGAAAAAGTCTGAAAGAAAAAGAATTACAGACATTAGGCTTGGTTTCAAGAAGTGTACTTTTTTATTTGTGTGCTTCTGAGTTGAAACAGTTAATCACTTGCTCCCCGAGGTTACAGAGTGGCTCCCATTCCACACTTAGTTCTGAACACAGCACTGTTTTCTTTCTGGAGTCGCTCCAATCTGTGGGTTTTGTTAATAAGTGATGAACTTCAAAGGCTGTGGAGCTGGGACTCCATTAATAGGCTGAGACCGAGAATCTGAACCTCTGGAGTCAGCAGAACTGCAGTGCAAAGCTCACCAGTCTACTGAGGACGTTTTTGGAAACTGGCCTTCATCCAAAGGGATTACAAGTGGAAAGAAATGCAGGGAAGACAACTCTGAACCTTTAAAGTGACCAAGTGATGGAGAAATGACTAAAATAGGTGAAGGTTCCAGAAGGAGGGGTAGGTGTTCGCTGCATTATTATTTTTTCCTAGATGGGATCCCACAGGTTGTGCAGCCCACCATGGATGTGAATGGAGAGGCAGATCTTGGAGTCGAGATGAGCCTCTCTTGAAAGAGAGTTGCTCACTCACGCATGTGTAGTTCTCAGCAAAATAATTAGGTTTTTCCACTTGTTGAACCATCCCTTTGGAGCTGCTGGCTATGTCCCCCAGCTAATAATGAAAAAGCCTCAGCAAACTAGCTCTGGCTTCTGTGGCTTTGGTGTCTTCCTACTTCACCCACGCAGCTGAACCCCTTTTAATGTTCCTTAATGTGGCTCGAGATATTTTCATTGAATATTTCCTTTATTGTCCTTCTACTGTATGCGATGGAGTTAGGACCAGCTACATCTTGTGTTGTGGTGAACAGAAAGGATCGTGAGTGGGAGGGCGGTTTTATAATTACTGCTGGTCCAGCCTCACTGGGTAAGGAAGGTTTGGGGACACTCCCCAGGTCTTCTCAATGCATGCTGGCCAGGCATGGCCAGCTGCCTAGGTATGTATGTGTTTTACTTACATTGAAGGCTTTGTGACCAAGAGGGAAAGGTATTGGATCTTGATGCTTGAATGAGGGAAATTCCAAGCTCAAATAGCCAGGGTTATGATTCAAAATCATATCATGCCTTTAAATTTCCCTCCAGGTTATCATAAAACTGTTTACATCTGTTTCTTACACAAACTGACCTCTGTAAACAGCGACACAGGATTTCATTCCAATCTTTGATTTCTGAAAAGGAAATAGAAGGATTAATTCCCAGTGCCCTTGTGTTGACCTTGCCTGGGGGAGAGGGCTAACAGAGCTAAGGATGACCTCATCCCATTCCAGCAGGATTTCCTGGGACATGCATCGCCTCATTCTTCCGCTGTCCCTCTGTGACCAGCAACATTAACTGAATAACCTTTGGAGCAGATTATGGTGATATCTAATATTGGTCCCTTTAGGACTTGAGTGTGAGATCAAGCAAATACAAAGCAATCAGAGACCTGTGTCAGCTGGAGAAGCGGGAGGTGGGACAGTGAGGTGGGGCATAGTCTAGGAACTGCTGTCTGAGGCAGGAAATCAGCCTGAAAAGAGATGGAAGGGCTTTGGTGGGAAATAAATGGCACTGTGTTGTTGATGGAAAAAGATCTTGGCAGGACTGTTGTTGTGAGTGTTCTGTGGCTTAGAAAGGAATTTCCTACAGGCTGGGCTAACCATTAAAAATGTCTCTACCTTCAGGAGTCCCAGGCATGCAGTAGAGCCTCACTGGAGGAAACATCAGCTTGGACCATGGGTACACGCAGTCTGGACAAGCGAGGAAGTTTCTTTAAGGTAAAAAGAAGGCTTGGTTGGGATCACTAAGTGGCAGCTTGCTCCCTTTACTCGGCTGCATTGGAAGCTGAAGGCGCTCCTGCGAGCTGCAGAGGAAGCCTGCACTCTAAGCCAGCTCTGGCTGTGGGAGCTTTCCTGAGTTCAGCTGTGAGCTGTTACCAGGTTTGAGAGTAGGTTGGGGCTTTTGTGAGTTAGTGCTTCCAGACAGGCCCAGAACCCAGGCACAGAGAGGTGCCACCCTAAGACAGTTGAGGCAATCTTTATTTGTCAACGGCTCAGCCCTTTCTTTTCCAGCTGGATGGTTTTACGATGGAAGTTGGACTTTGTATTCCAGTGAATCAGTGCTGTTGGCCCTGTGTTTTACACTTTACTCAGTTGTATGAATCACTGAAGGAAGTGCTCATTTAAAAAACAAAACAAAAAACAGATTCCTGGGTCTCACCCTATATTAACTGAATGTTATTTGCTGATATATTTTATCAAACACCCCAGAAGTCTCTTATGATCAGGCAAGAGAGAACCGAGGCAGCATTAAAATTGTACAGTTTTTCAATATGCATATTGATGTTGATGGGATAAAATTACCTGACTAGCTTAAGATTCTAAATGGGTATTTTATATACTGTGTGTATATATGTGTGTCTTAAATTAAGACTTGGAGGTCATTTGCAATTTACACTTGGGAATAATTTCCATCTACGACTTTTGCTCTGTGTTCTTTCACCCACCCTCAAAATAATGCATACTCATCGTAGAAAATTTGGAAAATACAGAATCATGTAAAAGAGTAGAAAAATGAAGGTAAAGTGTACATTTGAAATGTGTCATAGGCAGATGTACAAACACCAAATCATTCCTCAAAGGAGGAATGATACAGAGACCTCTTTACTTTATTAAGGAGGAAAACTGACAATTTTACTAATTTCCCTACCTGCATGGGTTGGAAGTATGTATTAATTTGCATTTAAATGCTTCCTGTTTCCAAAAGACTAAACCTGGTTTTTTGTGTCAGTTATGGACTCCAAAAAATCCATCAGAAGAGCCTGTTGGTAAAGGAAAGCTAAGTTCAGTAGCTGACTGGGTAAGTGAAGACATTGCCAGGACACAGTCCTGTTGTTATCTAAGCAAGAGGAGGTTGACAGGAGTATCTGTAGGGTTTAGAGGTCTAGGTCCAAGTCCTTTAAGCTGTGTTTTTCAAGGCACAGAAGTGATTGGATTTCAGCAAAGTTTGTGACATAATAGTTCAGTATTGATGGATACCACAAGACAAGTGTTCTTGAGTTTTAGTGAGTAAACCATTAGTGATAAGCAAGCTGTTTTCCCAGGTGAACAAACTGTTCGCTTAAGACAGATTGTTTTATAAGAATTAACTGCAGCAAACAAGTTGTTTATTGGTTTACAGCCTTAACTTTCTGGGCAAGAATATCCCGGAAGAAATATGAGGTGTGATCAAAAACTATGGTGAATGTTTAAATTTTAAAAAATGTATTATGATAAAAGACACATTGCCATTAATCCCCCTCAAAATACTCCCCCTCGCTTCAAACACACTTATCCCAGCATTCTTGCCACTTTCTGAAGCAGTTCTGGAAGTCCTCTTCCGTGAGTGTCTTTAGTTGTGCTGCCATGGCTGCCTTGATGTCCTGAATTGATTCAAAATGTTTACCTTTCATGGTCACTTTGACTTTGGGGAAGAGCCAGAAGTCACATGGAGCCAGATCTGGTGAATAAGGTGGATGAGGACACACCGTAATGTTTTTATTTGGCAGAAATTGCTGTATCAGAAGTGATGTGTGACACAGAACCTTTACGTTGTGATAAAAAAATACAGTGAATGCTGCTGCCGAGTGCCATCCAACAGAAAGGCAGGGATCTTCAATATAGGAAGCGGCGCATCGAACCTTAGTAACAGTGTGTGACAAGTTTCAACTTGTTCGGTGCAGTCAGTTCGATGTGAGCTACAGTTGAGAGAAGGTGTGTTTTAAAGTGTGCCATAAATCATTCTCCATCACGACAATGCTCCGTGTCACACATTCTTTCTGGTAAATGGTGATTTCTGTCAAATAAAAACATTACTGTGTGTCCTTCTCCACCTTATTCACTGGTTCTGGCACCATGTGACTTCTGGCTCTTCCCTAAAGTCAAAATGATTCAGGACATCAGGGCAGCCATGACAGTGCAACTAAAAACACTCACTAAAGAGGACTTCAGAAAGTGGCAAGAACGATGGGATAAGTGTGTTCAAAGCGAGGTGGGGTATTTTAAGGGGGATTAATGTCAATGTGTCTTTTACTGTAATAAATTATTTTTTATTATTTAAACATTCACCTTATTGTTTGATTACACCTAGTAGTTATGTTGACACAGATGGTCTGGATACTCAGTACTAATAGTTAAGCTATGTGGACATAGCAGTCTCAATTCTCAATCAGTTTACTCAGTTTGAATCAAACCTATATAACATCCTCCCTCATGAAGCAGACAAGCAGTTCCTCCAGTCTCCTGCAGACCAGGCATTAGACCCATCAGGTTTCTGATTCATCTCTAGTTCCTGGATTCTGTCTTAGGCTGAGATATTTATTTCATCTTGGTAGAAGGGATGACGCCAACCCCCTCCTTAATCCATGCCTACATCAGTCTAAATACTGGCTAGTCCATAATTACCACTTATGCTCAGGAAGTGCAGCGGGGTTGAATCTTACATACTAGTTAGCTATTAAAGTCAAAGCAAAAGGAGAACATTGAGTATAGTCAAAATTGCCTTTGAAATTTCCTTTCGGAAGGGGCCTTGTTGGACCCAGTTTTTTCTGCAGACCTGGGGGAAAAATTTTTTTTTCTTTTAATTTTCAGTTGAACAGCAGGTTAAATGTAGTTAACTTGTATTTCTAGGCTATGTCCTATGAAAGAATCAATCAGGCAAGAGTTTAGAGGCCTGCGTGAACCTGCTGAGGGCAAATTCTGCTTGTCCATCTCTCCTGAGTCAAATGCCCTTGAGGAAAATGTGGGCAAAGTGGCCTTCACTATTTAACTTGGTATTGTCTGTCTTGTTTTCATTTTATAGAGCTTAAATTTATTTAAGTTAAATGTTCGTGTAAATGATATAGTTACCATATACAGTGACCCTTTTGTAACATGATTTGAACTGCATGGGTCCACTTATATGTGGATTTTTTTTCAATAAATATAGTCAGCCCTTAGTATCCAGGGATTTTCCAACTGTGGATCGAAAATACTGTTTTCCATCTGAGGTTGGCTGAATCTGTGGATGCCAAGGGCCAACTGTAGAGTCAAAAGTTATACGAAATATGTATTTTTAAATTAGTTTCAGGTGTACAAAACAACATAATAGTTAGACATTTAAACCCCTCATAAAGTGATAACCCACCCCCCAAACTCCTACCCCTCTGACATCTTATATACCTGTTACAATACCATCGACTATCTTCCCTATGTTGTACTCCACATCCCATGACTATATATACCTATATATTTAGTTATAGTTGACATTCAATATTATTCTACTTCAGCTCTTCAAGTGTATAGCACATTGGTCAGGCAGCTACAGTCTATGACATGATCCCCCGATAAGTCCAGTTCTCATCTGGGACCTTATATGATCTTTACAACAGTGTTAATTATATTCCCCATACTGTATTAACTATCAGTTTGTATTTCTTATTGCCTTTACCTTTCCTACTCTGCCCCCAACCCCCCTCCCATCTATCACCCTGATAGATCTACTACCTATCTGGCACCAACCTAGTTATTACAATATTATTGACTATATTGCTTATGCTATACTCTACATCCCCATGACTACTGTATAACAACCAATTTGTTCTCCTTAATCCCTTCCCCTTTTGCCCGTCCTTAATCCCCCCTCCCATCTTAAAGAATGCCCTCTAAGATTCCTTGTAATACTGGTTTGGTGGTGATGAACTCCTTTAGTTTTTTCTTCTCTGGAAGCTCCTTATCTGTCCTTCAATTCTAAATGACAGCCTTGCTGGGCAGAGCAACCTTGGTTGTATGTCGCGCTTTTCATCACTGGGAATATTTTCTGCTACTCCCTTCTTGCCTGCAAAGTTTCTGTTGAGAAATCAGCTGACAGTCTTATGGGGGCTCCCTTGTAGGTAACTAACTGCTTTTCTCTTGCTGCTTTTAAGATTCTCTTTGTCTTTAACCTTTGGCATTTTAATTATGATGTGTCTTGGTATGGGCCTCTTTGGGTTTATCTTGTTTGGGACTCTCTGTGCTTCATGGGCTTGTATGTCCATTTCCTTCACCAGGTTAGGGAAGTTTTCTGTCATTACGTCTTCAAATAGATTTTCAATTCCTTGTTCTCCCTCTTCTCCTTCTGGTACACCTATAATGCGAATGTTCGTACACTTTATATTGTCCCAGAGTACCCTTAAACTCTCCTCAAATTTTTGGATTCTTTTTTATTTTTGCTGTTCTGATTGGGTGTTTTCTGCTACCTTATCTTCTACATCGCTGGTTGGATCCTCTGCTTCATCTAATCTACTGTTGATTCCCTATAATATACTCTTAGTTTCCATTATTGTATCCCTTATTTCTGACTGGTTCTTTTTCATGGTTTCCATCTCAATTTTTATGCTTCCTATCTCTCTGTTGAAGTTCTCCCTGAGATCACTGAGCATTCTTATAACCAGTGTTTGGAACTCTGCGTCTGAGACATTGCTTATCTCCGTTTAGCTTAGTTCTTTTTCTGGAGCTTTGTTCTGTTCTTTCATTTGGAACATGTTTCTTTGTCTCCCCATTTTGGCTGCCTCCCTGTGTTTGTTCATGTATTAGGTAAAGCTGCTATGTCTTCTGGTCTTAGTACAGTGGGCTTATGGAGTAGGTGTGCTTTGGGGCTCAGTGGCACAGTCTTTCTGGTCACCTGACTCACATGCTCCAGGTGTGTCCCTTGTGTGGGTTGTGTGTGCCCTCCTTGTAGTTGAGCCTTGGTTGATGACTGCACATCAATGGGAGGGACTGACGTTTGGGCTCACTGGTTGTGAGGACTGGCCTTGACTATAGTGGAAGAGTTGTTGTGCAGGGGCTGACTCTATGGAGCAGGATTAGCCTCAGCAGGACTCTAGTGCCTCCCCAATCTGCCTGTTGGGTGTGTTGTACTTGGAGATGGCTAGTTGATGCACCAGCTCATTTTGAAGCTGACCACTGGGGGCGCCAGTCCCAGGACCACCTTGGAGGGGATCCACTGTAGGTCTACTTAGGCCACAGCCCGTGCCCCCCCCCGGGGGGGGGCTACCTAGGGGAAGCCAGAAAGAAATCCTCAGATGGCCCGTGCTATGCTTGGAAGCGCCTTTGAGAGGCCAAGACGTGAACCAAAGCTGGCTGCCACTAGTGCCGGCTTACGGCTGCTCAGCCAGAGGTACAGGACATGCTCAAGTCAGATGCTGCTTGTCTGGGTTCCACGAATCTTTGAGAGATCCTAGGAAAGTGCAGCTTGAGCCAACGCAGGCGGCCTGCATGAAGAAAACATTGGATGCAGCCTGGCTGTGCCTGAAAGTTGGGCGGGGCCAAGTCTCAAATCACCAGGGCAGGGCGAGTGAACAGTGGAGACTCAAAAATGGCAACTGCCTGTGTTCATGCTCCAGGAACGGGGAGAGCACAAGGAAGAAACAATGGCCTCTGCCAGCTCCCCCTGTCCAGGAGGAAGCCGCCTCTCCAGCCTCCGTCCCAAGGCAGACAACCTAGTTCCCCACCATATGCCCCTACTACCTTTCCAGCTGCTGCCCCAGCACTGGAGCTCAGAGCAAGTGATGGGAAAGTCTGCGTGCAGTCCCTTTAAGAGGAGCGCCTGGGAGTGCAGCCGCACTGTCTCACTCAGTCACAAGCTCCACTGTTTTTCACAGCCAAAAATTATGGGGACTTCTCTTCCCAGCACTAGAACCCTGGGCTGGGGTGGGGCTGGTATCCCTTGCTCCTTTAAAGGATAGGGGGGACCTCCACAGCCGAAATAGCCCTCCTGATCTTTAATGGTCACATGTGGGTATGGGACCAGCCCGTACCGCATCTCTGACCTTCCTACCAATCTGGAAGTGGCTTCTTCTGCACATCCTTAGTTGAAAGGCTTCAGTTCAGCTTGATTTTAGGCGATTCTCAATAATAGTTGTTTTGTATATGAAAGATTTTTTTATTGCTTGGGGGTCGATGCCCCCAACCCCATGTCAAGGATCAACTGTGCTTCTTTCTTTCCTCTTCTTTATAGACATTGTTATTCTTTACTATGAAAATACATAATTATTATTATGGTATAACATTAACATAATTTAAAAATTAAATATTATTATTAAATATTTCAATATTTAGGCATGTAGTTACCGTGTTTCCCCGAAAATAAGACATAGCCAGACAATCAGCTCTTATGTGTCTTTTGGAGCAAAAATTAATATAAGACCCGGTCTTATATTATAGTCTTATATTATAATAAGACGGTCTCAGCGGCCCCGTGGCTCAGGTGGTTGGAGCGCCGTGCTCCTAAACGCCGAGGTCGCGGGTTCCCACATGGGCCAGGAGCTGCGCCCTCTACAGCTAAGATTGTGGACAACGGCTCTCTCTGGATCTGGGCTGCTGTGGGCATCCGGAGGTTGGCGTGAGTTGCCACAGTGTGCTGTGTGCTGCGGCAGGCTGCTGTGCTGCTGTGGCTCCTGTGCTGCCAGGAGCAGACGGTGGCCAGTGTGAGTGGCCAGCAGCCGGCGTGAGCTGCCGTGAGCTGCTGTGAGCGGCCTACCGGCGACCGACTGCCTCAATGGGGTGGGGAGCACAAGGCTCACAACACCAGCATGGGCCAGAGAGCTGTGTCCTACACAACTAGACTGAGAAAACAACAGCTTGAACTAGAGTGGAGGGAAGGAGGAGGTGGAAAAAGGGGTGGGGGGGAATTTTTAAAAAGACCAGGTCTTATATTAATTTTTGCTCCAAAGCTGATTGTCTGGCTAGGTCTTATTTTTGGGGAAACATGGTATCTGTAAGAATGACGTAAACTGCCCTCTCAACATTTAATACTGACTCTTTAGAGGTTTGTTTTAAAAATGCTGGTGTGCAGTTGTTGAGATGGCTTGTCATTCAGCACATTCTGGGACCCAGTGGGCCTTCATTTACTCCTTATGATTTTATTTCTATAAACCTATGCACCTAAATATTGAGCACCTGTAATCAAGTAGGCACGGGGGAGAGAAAACCCAGAAGCCATCCTGACCTCACGGAGTTTTCAGTCTGGTAACAAAGAAAGACATTAACCAAATAATCACACACTAAACCCATAGTAATAAATCATAAGAGAAAATACAGTTTTGCGTGAGAAGTAAAAGGGGCTTTGAGAATATATGATGTAATATGGGGTTCCAGAGAAATCTTTCCTGAGGAAGTAGCCTTTGATTTGCAAGCTGAGATTAACTCCATATTATCTAGGGAGGTGGATAGGACTAAATTTCAGCATGACTCTTACACAATGCTGTTCTCCACATCACCAGCAGTGCTTTATAACCAGATAGGGCAATTTCATACAGCATGAAAATTCTTGGTTATATTCTTGGCTCATAGCTGAATTCCAAATACTATTATACCTTTCTTGGTTATTAGGGCTCGTGTGATTTTTGTGTAGACAATTGGAGGCGATCACTGGACTTCTTTTTCCTTGTTCTCTTCCCCTATCCAGTTTGTGGATTTAAACCAGAGTTGCTAACTACTAGTAGCAAGCCTTGAGTTATGGCTTCACATCTGTCTGGCTCATGGAAATGACTCAGATAAGTTGCAGGACATGAGGGTCATGAATAATGCACCGATTGAGCATTCCAGGGTAATTGAGAATGCCCCATGGTTCATATGGAGCACATCCGGGAATCCTGGCCACAGAAATCCTATGCTGGACAAACATGTTTTCCAAAGTCCTTTCCAGAGCCATTGTTAATTTAACTCAACCATCTGTGAGAAATATCTTCCTGCTCTATAAGGTCTGTGTGAAAACACATGGGGGAGGCCTGTGATACCCTGGACAAGGCAGCCAAAGTTATTTGTCCCTAAGTAATAGCTGTGGACACCTATTGCTACCCTGTTTCCCCGAAAATAAGACCTAGCCGGACAATCAGCTCTAGTGCGTCTTTTGGAGCAAAAATTAATATAAGACCCAGTATTATATAATATTATATTATTACATAAGACCCGGTCTTATTTTACTATAAGACCGGGTCTTATGTAATAATATAATTAATATAAGACCCAGTATTATATAATATTATATTATTACATAAGACCCGGTCTTATTTTACTATAAGACCGGGTCTTATGTAATAATATAATATTATATAATACTGGGTCTTATATTAATTTTTGCTCCAAAAGACGCACTAGAGCTGATTGTCCGGCTAGGTCTTATTTTCGGGGAAACACGGTATCAGATTTCAAGGTAGTGTTATGTGAAAGCGATTATGTGAGAAAAACATTGTCTAGGCTGGTAAAGTTCTAAGTGGTCCTACACAGGGGCAGAGAAGCTCAAAGTCATCTTTGATCCATTTTTTTCCTGAATTCCACAGCTTCCTCCAAACCACCCACCCCTAACCCCATCCAGGCACCCAGTGCTGGTAAATCCCCCTCAAGTCTCCAAAATTGACACCCTTCTTCCCTTTTTTCATCCACCTCCCTACTTAGGTTCTCATTCTTTCATTTGTGAGCACTATAGATGATGTTCATAATCCATCTGCATTACCATTTGTTTATTTTCTCACAAACCATTCCATCCATCCATGTTACCTGCTTGCAGACACTGGCTCCATGCTGGGCCCAGGACCAGGTCTGCACTCTTTGCCTTGACATTCAAGGACTTTCAGGCTGTGCTTCCACCTTCTCCTGAACTCTTTCTCTGTTAGTCCTGCCATGGTGTCATCGTGGGTCTGCTCCTGTGGCTCAAACCTGCCAATGCCCAGACTCCAGGCTTTGCCTATCCTTGCTCTTCTCCCTCACCTTCCACCTCACCCCATCTGGTCCCCAGCTACCCTTCCAGGCTAGCATACACCCACTCTATCCACTGACAGCGGAGCTCCTGTGGGCTGAGCTGGTTTCTACCCTTACTTTTGTTTGAAGAAAAAATTGTGATAGAAATGTGTATGAAAGCCTAGCTGTGGCCTCAGCGTAGTGCCAGGAAGTAAACTTTAACTAATAACTTGAGCTTTGTCAGGAGGTTTTTGTCCTTTTCTTGCCATATCCCTGACCCCGAGAAGCAACTTCTCATAGCAGAGAACAATGCCAGAAATTACCAGTGTGAATTGTCTACTCAACAATTCTCATTTCTCTCATTAATGCCTGGGCAAGCCTACCCTTGCCAGCCTGCAAGTTGGTACAGTTTCCTCTTTCTGAGTGCCTGCTTCCTGCCTTCCTTTGCCTCATGGACACAGTAACAGTTGTTCTTAACTAACCAGGAAGACAATGTGTTTTGACTACAGGGACCCTGCTCTCTTGTGCCTTCAAACTGCTCATTCTGTGGGGGGATGCCCTGAGCCTGGGCTCACAAACGAGCTGGGGTGTTCCAGGGCTCAGCTCAGCAGCAGATGCTCAGTTTGAGAAATCCTCATCTGTTCATTTGCATGGATAACAGGTGCATGATGTCTGTCTTTAGAAACAGAAAGCCTGTGATTATGGTTCAGTGAAGCCAAAATAGAGCTCTCTGGCATCATAAAGAATAGAGGTAGGACTCACTTTGAAAAAACCTAATTGCTAAAATCTGACTCTACAAACTAGATAAACCAGGTGATGATTCAGTTGACCCCAACTAACTTCCCTTAACTACCGGTTTATCCTTGGAATTTGAAAGTTACTCCGCTTTCAAAAATTCTGCCTGCAGCAAATTTCCAATCATCCAGAACTGGTACCACTACACATCTTGGGCCTCAGTGATTTTGGCATTTGAATTTTCAGACTGTTCTTTGTATGGAGAGACATTTTTCTGCATGCACAGCACAGGACAGCAGTTCACTGTTGTGTGACAGTGGATAGAGATGGCAGGAGCTTGAAAAATAATGGATAAAACCAAAATCACATTTTAGTCAATAATTTCATTGAACAAATCCTTACATAGACCTGTGGATGCTTTAAAGTCATAGATATGAGTGTTGCTCCCTTGATTTCCCAGCACGACCCCTGAACAGGGAATAGGCGTCACATCCCATGCCAAGAGTCCAGGAGACACCATGTACCAGTCTACGACCAGGACAGTACTAAGCACCCTTCAGTGGAAACAAACTAGCAATTAGAGATTTGGTTAGAGTTATTGACATATTGATAATTGTTCATAATGATATTGTAAAGCGTACCTGACATCAGTATTTGAGTGTGTCTTTTGTTTTCCATAAATAAGTTCTTCCTAGACACTTACTTCTGGACAGGCATAAGCAGTGCTGTGCCATAATAGAAGTAAGCCACAGATGTCATTTTATGTGTTCTAGTAGCCACAAAAGTAAAATCGATTTTAATTGATTTTAATAATATACATACATAATCTATTTTAATAATATACCGAGGGTGCAAAAAAAAGTCCACATTTTAAGAAAGGAAGAATCTGTATTCAAATTGTAATGCTCAATATATACCAATGACAAAAGATGAATACGAGTCACATTTGACTTCTGCAATTACAAGAGGTGCTCAAAGTGGTTACCATCAGCATCCAGACACTTCTGATTATGGCAAACACTGTTTGGTAGACTTCTGTGGCGAGCGTGTAAACTGTTCCAACACCAGAACAGAAACAGCAGGATTAGTTGCTGTGCGAAGCCTCCCGGATCTTCCCTTGTGCACATCACACACAGCACCATGTGTCTCAAACTTATCACGAATGCGTGCAATTGTTAGGCATGTTGGAGATTCTGCTTCATACTCACGCCTCCATTGTCACTGTACTTCCACAACGCTCACGCATTTCAAATACCACTTCAAAATGGTCTTGCGCTCCTCAAATGACAACTGTGCTTCCACCATTTTCTTTGACTATACTGCCTGTTGCATGGTGATGCTAGCACTCATTTGATTAATGACATCTTTTGAGTGAATGTCATGCTACAATACACATTGCTACTGTAATTCAATTCAACTTCAAAAAGTGATACATAGATAACTTCTCTTAAAATGTGTATACATATTTTTGGCACCCAGGTATTTTTGTAACCTATATCTAAAATACTATGTCAACATGTAATGAATATAAAAATAACCATGGCTGGCCCGATGGCTCAGGTCGTTGGAGCACCGTGCTCCTAATATCAAGGTCGCTGGTTCGATTCCCACATGGGTCGTTGAGCTGTGCCCTCTACAGCTAAGATTGTGAACAACGGTTCTCCCTGGAGCTGGGCTACTGTGAGCAGCCGGAGCTTGGCATGAGCTGCCGTGAGCTGCTGTGGGTGTTGTGTGCTACCATGGGCTACCGTGTGCTGCCATGAATGGCTGGCAGCCATCGTGAGTGGCTGACAACTGGGGAGAACTGCTGTGAGCTGCTGTGTGCGGCCAACTGACCACCGGCGACTGACTGCCTAAGCCAGGAGTAGCACAAGTCGCATAATACCAGCAGGGGCCAGGGAGCTGTGTCCTCTGCAACTAGACTAAGAAACAACGGCTTGAACCAGAGTGGGGGAAAGGGGAGGCAGAAGGGCGAAAAAAAGTTTAAAAAAAAATTAATCAGATATTTTACGTCCTTTTCTTTTGTACCACACCTTTGAAATTCAGTGTGTATGTTACAGAGGACGTCTCAGTTCTGACTAGCCACATTTCAAGTGCTCAGTAGCCACATGTGTCTGGTGGCCTCTGTATTGGACAGCAAAGGCTTACGTTTTATCTAGTCTAAACCTCCTCCTTTTACAGATGGGGAAACTGAAGCCCAGGAGGCTGAAGTGCCAGGTCTGGCTACTTTGTGGCAGGGATGGGAATCGGACCTGGCCTGACTTTCTCCTGTGGCATCCCCACCTGGTGTGGCTTTCTAAAGGTTTCGCTTTGATCTCCTTCCCCCTTTTTCCAGTGAGATCTCCCAGGAAACTCCATCTGGAGAAGTCACTGAGACAGTGACTGTCTGGAAGAGAGGTTGGCTTTTTTTTTTTGGATACACATGCATGTCTAGCACCATCTGCTCCAAACACCTCCAGGACACAGATCAGCCCCCCAGGGCATGACTTTCTAGGAATGCCATGAACTTATTGGACGGCAGTTCTTGCTTATGTTTCCAAAAAGCAATGGATTTCATGGTTTTATAGGGTAGTTTCATTACCGTGCAAAAGGTCCGGCTGCTCGCCACATGAAAGCCAAAACTCCAGAGGTGAAGTTGGTCGCAAGAAAAGCAGGTTTTATTCCAAAATGCCAGCGTTAAGGGGAGACAGTAGACTCCCTGTCACAAAGACTGCCTTCCCACTCTTAATACCGCCAAAAGGCTTTATAGACACGCGAGGAAGGGCAGAGTAAAGGAAGGAGAAGTTGGCCAGGCAACTTCAGGAAAAAGGGCTTTCCAGAGGCTTGTCTGCCTCTGGGTCAGGAGTGACTCCCATACAGATGCAAAAAACAACAACAACAACAATCTTCCCAAGTTACCGGGCCATGTGTGCACACTGGTCCGAAGTAAACAGAACCATTGGAACTGGTATGCGTAATAAATATACAGTAAACAGAGACATCAAGTTTGGGTGGGAGGAAAGGCAAGCAAAGAAAGAAAAAAAAATTTCAAAAATTTCCAAGCCAAACCAATGTCAAATCCAGTTACAACAGAGGTTTAAATTTCAAAAATAGAAAATACAGTGTCACTACTACAGTTTTTCCAGCATCTTTTGGCCATCCATTTCTGATATTACATGTTGCCTATCTGGCCTCAACACATTCTCACTTACTTCAAAAAACTTTGTTTTGTTTTGTTTTTTTCGTTTGTTTTTTCAAATCAGGAGTGAAATAGGTTCCTCTGATTCCCCTCAACCACATATTTCTCCGGGCTTACTTGAAACTCTGAGTTTTCACAATTAGGAGGATGCCCAGGAGGGAGATATAGGTTTGGACTTGTCATGCGGGGGACCCTGCTCGCTGCGCCATTTGTCATGCAGGGAGTCAGCAGGTGGGGTCTCTGGTCCCGCTCCCCTCATAAGAATGCAGGGCATGGTGAGGCCAAAAAGGAACACCCACGGAGCCATAAGTAGGGGAGTCATACCACTATAGTCTCACTGGCGGCATCCGCCTCTCTGCAATCTGCTCTTGCTAGCTCAGCCACCATCTTCTTGCTAGCCCCCATTTTCTACTAGCGTAGCCACAGCAGTTATATTAGTGGCCAATGGCTCACTGGTTACAGCTGATGGCCAACTAGCCACAGCTGATGGCCATCTAATCACAGTTGATGGCCATGTACTACCTGAGCCAGCACCTGTCTATGTGAGGCCGAGAGCCTGGAAACTACTTTCTGGGGCTCTGTCCCCACAGACTATTGTCTCATATGTATAATTTTCAAAAAGTTAAAACATAACTCTCATACAAATTAGAAACTTCTGTCAAAGCTTTATTCAACCAGGAAACTAATGTAAAGCTGGTTCAAAGAACACTTTGACAAATTTTATATTTGTAGTAAACTTAGAAATGCGTTCTGTAATAAGTTTGCTGAGTTAAAATAAAAACTGGTTACAGTTTTAGAATAAAATGGTAGCCTTTGGGGTAATCTTTTTTCTGAACAGAAATCAACAGCTGACATATAACCTCACGGGGCCTGAGCCCTTCATTAGTAGAGTAGCACAAAGCAAAGTCAAACACAGGTATCTTCCCCTAGAAAATTAAATCATGTTTAGTTGGGCAGCATCAGCATTGCCCAGAGCTTGTTATCAAGGCAAACTTGACCAGTGGTTCTCAAAGTGTGGTGTCAGCTTCCAGCATCAGCTACACCTATAAATTTCTTAGAAATGCAGATACCTGGAACCACTGAATCAGATACTCCGAGGGTGGGGCCCAGCCATCTGTGTTTTAACAAGTGTGCCAGGGGATTCAAGTGTAGGAACCGCTGCTCTACACTCTATATATTTGAATGAGTAGACAGGACAATACAAAGAGCACAGAAATTGCATTGTAGACCTGGCTTCATGTCCCTGTCTGAGAAATGGAGTAACACTGCCTTCCCAGCGGGGTTGTGAGCATCAGTTAGCTCAGACATCGTGCTTTGATGATTTCAATAACTGCCTCTCTGTAAGCCTTGATGTCACTGGCACCGTCTGATAAGACGTTCTATTTTTCTGTTTGCTTTCCCACTACACCCCCACGTTTTATTTACTCACTCAAAAGTGTCTACACACAGACACACCAGTGGAGATCCTCAGAGGCCGGGTGACTCAGTTGTAACAGACAGAAGCAAAAATCACCACTTTGAGCCTCTAACACCTGACATTGCTATTTATCCACACACAGGTGCTCGGATATTCACGTGCTAAGATTCAGAGATGCAGTCTCCTCCCCTTTCCACAGAAAGTCTGGGGGAAATGACTCTCCAACTCTCTTGTCTGTATACAGCACAATTTGCCAAAGAAACAGAAGAACAAAGAACAGCAGCATGTCTTTTGCTAAATGCTTGACATTTCAGTGAAAACCATTATTTTGGTGTCACTCCATATGCACAGCCCAGCCTTTCTCCTTACTCAACTCCGTTTTAAATTTTATGTTAAATTTCACAAACACTATCCCAGGCATCATCCTAAGCATTATAAACCCACTAACTTATTCAATGTTCACACTATCATTATGCCCAGTTTATGGATGAGGAAACTGAGACATGGAGAGGTTATGAAACTTGCCCAAGGTCACACAGTTTGTGAATTCTGTACTGGTTCCATTGTGTCTGTACTTTGGCTTGGAAGGAATTTCATAGAGATGGGAACTAGCACCCTTGGGGCCTTAAAATGCTGATTCTGTGCCTCGACCAACTCTGAAATGAGATATGGCCCCACCACCTCCACTTTCCATGTCATGGTTTCTGTGGGGACAGAGCCGCAGAAAGTAGTTTACAGGCTCTCAGCCTCATGTGTAAAGGTGCTGGCTCGGGTAGTGGATGGCCGGCAGCTGTAGCTGATTGGCCAGCGGCTGTGGCCGGTTAGCCAATTGGCCGCTAGTATAACTGCTGCGGCTACGGAGGAGAGCTGAGGATTGCCGAGAAGAGCCGAGGATTGCCGAGGAGAGCCGAGGATTGCCGAGGAGAGCCGAGGATTGCCGAGGAGAGCCGAGGAGAGCGGAAGAGAGTAGAGGAACAGAGTCGAGGAGAGTGGAGGAGAATCGTCGGTCGGTTGGCGGAAAGGCAGGTCGCGCGTCCTGTGGGCCCAGCCTCCCGTGAGACCATAGTGGTATGACTCCCCTACCTATGGCTCCGTGGGTGTTCCTTTTTGGCCTCACCATATCCTGCGTTCTTATGTGGGGAGCGGGACCAGAGACCCCGCAGGCCGCCCCGCACGACAAATGGCTCAGCGAGCAGGGTCTCCCGCACGACAGTTTCTGTTGGACTCTTGTTAATTGAGATGTGAGCCTAATTTGCTTTCCCTGCTCCTTACCCCCAACCTGTCCCCTACTGGCCATGCACAACTGTGCCTTTCAGATGGCTGCATCTCAGAGTTTCCTGCCTCAAAAAGTGGGGATGGTTCTTCTCAAAGACCATCAGGAATACATACTTCGCCAAAATTAGGTTTACTAGCTTGCTGTAGCCAGGGAGAACATGCCAGAAGAACCGTGGGGTGGGGGGGACTCACAGTATGAGGGAGTTGGGAAGGACTTATTACAGGATTTGAGCTTGTGCGGTGTAATTCTAAGGAAGGAAGAGTTGCAGATTTAGCAAATAAAAATATAGGACACTTCTGAATTTTAATTTCAGATGTAGCATAAGTATATCCTATGCAATATTTAGGACATACTTATACTAAAAAATTATTCATTGTTTATCTAAAATTGATATTTAACTGGGCATCCTGTATTTTATCTGGTGACTGTGACGGAGGAGTTAAGTGTTATGAGGAAGTGAGGACAATTCTGTGACTGGGTAGATGAATAACTTTTATCTAGAAGGTGGGAGGAGTAAAGGGAGCTGGAGGTATCAGTGTTAAAGAAATAGCCAACACTCAGTGTATGTCAGATTAGGGGCCATTCGGTCATTTTTGTGGTCTGAGTGGCCTTTGCTCTGCCTTGTTTCAGACCTGGTCCCCAAGACCAAATGGTCTTGTTGAATCATGTGTTTCCATTCTATATACATTATTTATGTTCGGGTAGGAGCATGCCAGGAGCCTTTCTCATTCCCTTATTCTATTTCCAGATTCTTGACTTATTTCCCAGTCTCCTGAGATGCTGAGGTCTTGAAGGTGTAAGTTCCTTGGGGTTCTGGTCCAGGACAACCAGTTCATTCAGTCTAGGCCTCTGGTTCTCTGGAAATAATTTTGGTTGTCACAACTCAAATAGAGGTACAACTGGCTGTCTTCCTACAATGCACAGGCAGCCCCCACAACAAATTATCTGGCAATTTCCATTGCACTGAGGTTGAGAATTCCTGTTTTGCGATGGAAGTTAGGAAATGACCCATTTCCAAAGTCTCTCTATCTCTGGTGCAGGCCTTCCAGAAGTAGAACTAAAAGCAAGAAAAGTATGTGCATGTACTCAGCACCCGCTGTCCTGAATGTGTATCACTGGGGATTAGCTTGGTTCCTGGCCTTAATAGCAGGTGTTAAATAAATATGCTGAATGAAGAAATGTGTAATGCATATATGTGTATATTATACATGTGTTGTTCATTTGTTCAATGTATAATGACTCAACACATATAATAGCAGGGCCTGTCCTGGACACTGAGTGTGCCATGATGGTGGAAGCAGATAACAATTAGAGCTTGCAGGATGGGGGTGGGGTTGGGCTGCCGATTTGGATGATTAGGGAGGGCTTCTTGAGGAGGTGGCATTTAAGCAGAACTATGTAGGAGAGAGACAAGAGAACAGAATTCCCAGCAAGAGAGAGACACTTGCAAAAGCTGGGGCGCAGTGCCTAAGAATCTGAAAGAACAGGGTGGGGAGCGTAATGGATGGTGGGGGCGGGGACTGGCATGAGGTAAGGGTAGGAGGAAAGCAGGGGCAGTCATGCTGTCTGGATGAGGAGTTGGGATTCCATTGCAGTTGGAAGCGAAGGAAGGTTTTGATGAGGAGAGTGACATAATCCAATATATGTATAACCCTCAGAAAGCTGACTGGGCATTGGCACCGTGGCTGTAATCCATCAACCAAGAAAACCAAAGTGCAGTCCAGATCTTCCCTGTTGTTTCTCAAAGGATGCCAGAACCAGCCTCCCACCCAGCGCATGTGTAGTCGGCTTGCTGACCCTCCTCTGCACCTTGTCCATGAGCCTAGCAACTCCTTCCGAAAATGTCCCTCTCCACTTTCTCCTCCCTGAGTTGCTCGGTCACCTCTGCTTTACTCTGCCTCGGCCCCCACATTCTCATCTTCATTGCGCACCATCATCTTGGCCTGTCTGGAGTATTGAGCTTTATGGTTTCCTTCTCTGCTCCTAAGAATCCACACAGGCCAGAGCTGACCTCCCATTTGGAAGGGAGGAAGATTGCACTCTTGTATTTATTTATTGTTCAGGCCTGCCCAATACTTTTTGAAATAACTCTCATACCTGAAATACGTGGAATGGACTGGAGGGGAGGAGCTGAGGGAATGAGACAATCACTTAGGATAGTCAGCACACTGTGACCCGCAGGTCAAAATCTGGCTGGGCACCTGATTTTGTGATTGGCACAGCCACACCCATTTATTTATGTATTGACAACAGCTGCTTCCACCCCACAACTGCGGAGCTGAGTTGCTATAGAGACTTGTCACGCAAGGAGTCACGCGCGGTCCCCACATAAGAAAGCAGGACATGGTGAGGGCAAAAAGGAACACCAATGGAGCCATAGATAGGGGAGTCATACCACCATAGTCTCGCTGGCGGCTGGGTTGGAGACACAGGAAGCAGGAGCCACACTGTCCGCAACCCGCTGTGCTAACTGCAATCCGCTTTTGCTAGCTCAGCCACCATCTTCTTGCTAGCCCCCATTTGCTGCTAGCGTAGCCACGGCAGTTATATTAGTGGCCAATGGCTCACTGGTTACAGCTGACGGCCAACAAGCCACAGCTGATGGCCATCCAATCACAGTAGATGGCCATTTACTACCTGAGCCAGCACCTTTCTATGTGAGGCCGAGAGCCTGGAAACTACTCCTGGCTCTGTCCCCACACTGTACTGCCCACAAAGCCTAAAATATTGACTCGGGACCTCTATAGAAAAGGTGTGCTGCCCACTGACTTGCATTTATTCATGGAATTCTCAAAGGCAATCTTGAGTGTGAATAGCAGTGTCTCCAGTTTATAAATGAACACATGCCAGATCCGTAAGAGCTTGATCTCTAGGGACAGGGCCCACTCTGTTTCCTGAACCATAGTGTCTGCCTTATATGGCTCGTCAAAAATAGCTAAATGAATATACCAAAGGTCTCAAGCTCAGAAGCCTACAGGGGTCAGATGCATACTGTAAACCAGTAAAGCCAACACAGGTGAAAGTTGATAAATGACAACTGACACTGGGGCTCAGTATTAGAATACAATAGGGAATGGTGGGGACTATAGCAAACTGAAGAGCAGAAGTTCCATCTAAAGAAGGCAACATCACCATGACAGCCCAGCATTTCTAATTTTAAAGAAGCTAGAAACTTTTGAACTGTTAAACTTGAACTTGGGTTTTTATGTTAATCTCCTTAATTTTAATGAAATATTGGGGGGACAGAGCCCCAGAAAGCAGTTTCCAGGCTCTCGGCCTCACATAGACAGGTGCTGGCTCAGGTAGTAAATGGCCATCAATGTGATTGGATGGCCATCAGCTGTGGCTAGTTGGCCGTCAGCTGTAACCAGTGAGCCATTGGCCACTAATATAACTGCTGTGGCTACGCTAGCAGGGAGAGAGAAGAATGGGGGCTAGCAAGAAGATGGTGGCTGGGCTGGCAAGCATGGATGGCGGTTTGCAAACAGTGTGGATCCAGCCTCCAGTGAGAGTATAGTGCCGCCAGAGAGAATATAGTGGTATGACTCCCCCATCTATGGCTCCGTGGGTGTTCCTTTTTGGCCTCACCATATCCTGCGTTCTTGTGTGGGGAGCGGGACCAGAGACCCCACCGGGTCCCCCACACGACAAATATTCTTTATGTTTAAATGTCCAAACTATTTTAAAACAAAAGACAGGATAAACCCATGTGAGGTGTGGGGGCGGAGCCCCAGAGAGTAGTTTCCAGGCTCTCGGCCTCACATAGACAGGTGCTGGCTCAGGTAGTAAATGGCCAACTGTGATTGCATGGCCATCAGCTGTGGCTAGTTGGCTGTCAGCTGTAACCAGTGAGCCATTGGCCACAATATAACTGCTGTGGCTACGAGGAGGAGAGGGAGAAGAGAGAGAGAGAATGGGGCTAGCAAGAAGATGGCGGCTGGGCTGGCAAGTGTGGATGGCGGTTTGCGGACAGTGTGGATCCAGCCTCCAGTGAGAGTATAGTGCCGCCAGAGAGAATATAGTGGTATGACTCCCCTACCTATGGCTCCATGGGTGTTCCTTTTTGGCCTCACCATATCCTGCGTTCTTGTATGGGGAGCGGGAGCAGAGACCCTGCAGGTCTCCCTGCATGACAAATGGCGCAGCGAGCAGGGTCTCCCGCATGACAAATGGCGCAGCGAGCAGGGTATGGTGCCAGCCAAAGCTCTCCGAAGATTGGTGGAGCAGTTTGTGTGCATGAACACTCAGTCTCAGGAAGACCAGGAGGAGCAGCTGCCGGAGAGCTGGACCCCCGTGGAGGGGTGGGAGGATGTGGACTGTTCTCCCACCAGCACAGGAAAAGCCATGCAGCTGCTGGAGAGATGGAGCCCCGTGGAGAGGTGGAAAGATGTGGACGGTTCCCCAACCAGCACAGGCCGGAGAAAGCGAAGGTCGTTGCAGCCCTGTGGGCCAGGGAAGTTCCTGCTCAGGCAGCCTGGATGCAGGACTTGTAGTCCCAGGAGGTAACGCTTGCTGAGTCCTCCGTGGGAGATAAGGGTGAGGTCGAGGTCAAGGTCATCCCTCACCCCCAGGACAGCCCTGGTGAATGACTATGGACTATGGGGAATTGCCTTCCATCCCTAATTTAATGGACCGCTTGACTGTTTGTTTGGGAACTGTTGTTAGTGGAACTGGGGGATATTTGCTTTTGTCTCTTGACTGGCCGCCATTGAGAATATGTAAGCACCTTGATTGTGAGTCGCTGTTGTTCCAGCAGGGTACCCTGAGAGGCACAGAGAGAGTGGCAGTGCCCTGAGAGCCCTGGCTGAGTCCAGGAAGTCTGGCTGAGCCCTGAAGGTACCCTGGCTGTGCCCAGGAAGTCGGGCTGTTCCCAGAGAGAGTAGAGCCCTGGCTGAGTCCAAGAAGTTTGGCTGAGCCCTGAAGATACCCTGGCTGTGCCCAGGAAGTCGGGCTGTTCCCAGAGAGTGGCAGTGCCCTGAGAGCCCTGGCTGTGTCCAGGAAGTGTGGCTGTGGCAGTGCCCTGAGAGCCCTGGCTGTGTCCAGGAAGTGTGGCTGTGCCCACAGAGAGTGGCAGTGCCCTGAAAGCCCTGGCTGTGTCCAGGAAGTGTGGCTGTTCCCAGAGAAAGTGGCAGCGCCCTGAGAAATCCTAGCTGTGCCCGGGGAAACTAGTGGTACCCTAAGAAGTCCAGGAAGTCTGGCTGTGCCCAGGAGTACTGGTGGTGCCCTGAGAAACCCTGGCTGTGTCCGGGAAGACAGGTGGTACCCTAAGAAGTCCAGGAAGTCTGGCTGTGCCCAGGAGTACTGGTGGTGCCCTGAGAAACCCTGGCTGTGTCCGGGAAGACAGGTGGTACCCTAAGAAGTCCAGGAAGTCTGGCAGTGCCCAGGAGTACTGGTAGTGCCCTGAGAAACCCTGGCTGTGTCCGGGAAGACAGGTGGTACCCTAAGAAGTCCAGGAAGTCTGGCCGTGCCCAGAAGCACTGGTGGTGCCCTGAGAAACCCTGGCTGTGCCCAGAGAGCCTGGCTGTGTCCAGGATATTGCATTCACCCCCAGGCTCCTCGCACAGGTCCCCTCGCGGAAGACGCTTGTCGCGTAGATTGTGAGGCGAGAGCCTGTAGGGGTGGAGTGTGGGGGCAGAGCCCCAGAGAGTAGTTTCCAGGCTCTCGGCCTCACATAGACAGGTGCTGGCTCAGGTAGTAAATGGCCAACTGTGATTGCATGGCCATCAGCTGTGGCTAGTTGGCCGTCAGCTATAACCAGTGAGCCATTGGCCACAATATAACTGCTGTGGCTACGAGGAGGAGAGGGAGAAGAGAGAGAGAGAATGGGGCTAGCAAGAAGATGGCGGCTGGGCTGGCAAGTGTGGATGGCGGTTTGCGGACAGTGTGGATCCAGCCTCCAGTGAGAGTATAGTGCCGCCAGAGAGAATATAGTGGTATGACTCCCCTACCTATGGCTCCGTGGGTGTTCCTTTTTGGCCTCACCATATCCTGCGTTCTTGTATGGGGAGCGGGAGCAGAGACCCTGCAGGTCTCCCTGCATGACAAATGGCGCAGCGAGCAGGGTCTCCCGCATGACATGAGGCAAACTGGACAAAGCAGGAAAAAAAAGCTAACTGTGTCCAGAGGCCACCAGGGACCACTGATATATGATATACACATTGGAGTGACTGTCAGAGCCTTCCTCAGGAAGGGTGGGTATATAACCAGGTGAAAAACAGATCTAGATAAGCCAGTTGGGAGTTTCCTGGGCTCTCACCAGGAAAACTTCCATACCAGCTCTGTGGGGACAGAATCCTAGAGAGCAATTTCCAGGCTCTCGGAGTCACGTGGAAAGGTGCTGGCTCGGGTAGTGGATGGCCATCAGCTGTGGCTGGGTGGCCATCAACTGTAACCAGTTAGTCAATTGGCCACTGATATAACTGCCGTGGCTGTGTTGGTTGGTTGGATGGTTGGCAGGCAGAGAAGCAGATGGTGGGTTGTGGATTGTTCGGCTCTTCGTGTGTCTCCTCCGACCGTCAGCCAGACTGCGTTGTAGGAAGTCCCCTTGTTGGGATACCGGCAGAGGTTTGCTCCCTGTGTCTCCAACCCAGCTGCCAGCGAGAATATAATGGTATGACTCCTGTGGGGACAGAGCCAGGAGTGCAGTTTCCAGGCTCTCGGCCTCACATAGAAAGGTGCTGGCTCAGGTAGTAAATGGCCATCAACTGTGATTGGATGGCCATCAGCTGTGGCTAGTTGGCCGTCAGCTATAACCAGTGAGCCGTTGGCCACTAATATAACTGCCGTGGCTACGCCAGCAGTAAATGGGAGCTAGCAAGAAGATGGTGGCTGAGCTAGCAAGAGCGATTGCAGTTAGCAAGTGAGGTTGGTTGGCGGACAGAAGTGGACGGCAGGTTGTGGATAGTGTGGCTCCTGCTTCCTGTGTCTCCAACCCAGCCGCCAGCGAGACTATAGCGGTATGACTCCCCTATCTATGGCTCCGTGGGTGTTCCTTTTTGGCCTCACAACAGGTACACAGCTTTGATACATTAAAAATAATATTGGGCTGTATTAATTTGGAAAGGTCGATGTGTACACTTCTGGAAAGGCCCTATTGCCTGTCCCAGGATGAACTTCCCAGACTCTGGGACTCTCCTGGAACCCACACCCCTCCTCTCTGAGCTCAGCCTGAAGGCCTGACCAGAAGCGAGGGCTGACAGCTTGTCATGCAGGGACTCTAGTCCTGCTCCCCGCTTAAGAATGCAGGATATGGTGAAGCCAAAAAGGAACACCCATGGAGCATTGATGGGGGGTTCATACCACTATAGGCTCGCCAGCGGCTGGGTGGGAGACACAGGAAGCAGGCTCCAAACGATGCGTAATCCGCCGTCTGCTTTTCTGCCAACCAACCAACCCCCACTTGATAGCTGCAATCTGCTGCCTGCTTCTCTCTCAACCAACCAACCACTTGCAACTGCAGTCTGCACTTGTTAGCTTAGCCACAGCAGTTATATTAGTGGCTAATGGCTAATTGGTTACAGCTGATGGCCAACTAGTCACAGCTGATGTCCATCTACTCCCTGAGCCAGCACCTTTCCACGTGAGGCCGAGAGCCTGGAAACTGCTCTCTGGGGCTCTGCCCCACATCTACTAAGGGACATAAAATAAATACACTTGTCACCACAGCACTCAGTTTTGTAATCATCCCCTTGAGCTCTGCTCACTATGTCCTTCACCCCTGCCACTCATCCTACAACCCTTTCCTGCCCTATCCCCCAGACCACATTAAATGCCATTTGAGTTTCCAAATACTGAAAAATTTTGACCCACCACCACCATTGGTACATAATTAAAAATAAATTTTTATTTTTCCCAAGTGACACGAAAGTTAACTATATGATAAAATTAAAACTTTTATTTCTGGAAACTTGACAGGCAAGTGCTAGGTGAGTCCATCAAAGATGACCAGTTTTGTGCATGTGTGTGCCCCTAGGGTTGGCACCCCAGTGCACACTCAGTAGCCCCACCCACCACTGGCATGGGCTGATTTTGGTTGGGCTCTTATGCCCATGGATGTGTGTCATGTGGGGTCTCTGGTCCCGCTCCCCACATAAGAATGCAGGACATGGTGAGGCCAAAAAGGAACACCCACGGAGCCATGGATAGGGGAGTCATATCACTATAGTCTCGCTGGCAGCCGGGCGAGACACATGATCTGCAATCCGCCGTCCACTTTTCTGCCTGCCAGCCAACCAACCAACCAACCAATGCAGTCATATCAGTGGCTAATTGGCTAACTGGTTACAGCTGATGGCCAACCAGTCACAGCTGATGGCCATCTACTGCCCAAGCCAGCACCTTTCCACATGAGGCCAAGAGCCTGGAAACTGCTCTCTGGGACTCTGGCCCCACAATGTGCCAGGCACCTTCCTTGTGCTAGTTTCCTTCCATCCCTCCATCAAGTTCCATTGCCCCTTTTACACATGAGGAAATTGAAGCTCAGGGAGGTTAGTCTTGCCCCACAGGACCCGCAGGTATCAGGGGCCCAAGCTGGCCTTCCATCCTGCGCTGTGTGGTACGAGGGCTCATCTGTAAGCTCAGTGGGCCTGCCTGGTGGCCACTGAGTGTTGGCTTCCCCAGGGGCATTAAGCAGAAGCCCTGGTGAAGGGGCTCAGCTGGGTGTGGTCAGTGTGCACAGGGGCCACAGCAGGGCCAGGACAGGGAACCCAGCAGCTTTATGCAGGAAGAGGTGCGGCCCCCCAGGGTACGTCCACAGATTTTGAGGACGAGGAACTGAGCTGACCGAACTTTCCAAAGGAGGGATTTCCCAACAATAACAATCTGCAGCGTGAGCTTTGGAGATGTGCTGGGAGGAATTAGGGAAGTGGTTCCTGGCAGCCTGATTTTCATTCCTGTGTACATCATTTTAATTTTTTTCTCCCTGGGATCGGGGGAGGTGGTTGTTATTGATGCAATTTCAAATTTACAGAAGAGTTACAAGAATAGGACAAGGGATTCCTTGTATTATATTCTTTCATGTATGTATGTGCTATATCGTTTCAAATTTCCATAAAACTTGCACAAATAATACAAGGAACTCCTATATACCATTACTGCAGGTCCAGATTCACCAATTGTTTACATTTTGCCCCATTTGCCTTCTCTCTCTTTGTCTTTCTCCCTCCCTCCCTCCCTTTCTCCCTCCCATACACACACACACACACACACACACACACACAAATTGTATAAATATGTAAATATCCCATAAATGCAGAGGGTGCCAAAAAAAATGTATACACATTTTAAGAAAGGAAAAACTTGTATTAAAATCACGCTGATGGTAACAACTTTGAGCATTTTTTGTAACTGCAGAAGTCGAATGTGACTTGTATTCATATTTTGTTATCAGTATATGTTGAGTATTACAATTTTAACACAGTTTTTTCCATTCTTAAAATGTGTGTACATTTTTTTGGCACCATCTGTGTATAAATTTTGTCTCTGTTTAGTAACGCATGTAATATATTTTCTGAACCATTTCAGAATACAGTGGAGACATCGCTTCCATTTAAATCCTTCAGTGTGTATTTCCTAGGCGCAAGAGCAGTCTCTTACATAACTACACTACAGGATCAAAACCAAGAAATTAAACATTGATACAACACTGTGCCTACGGTCAGTGTTCGGTAATTGCCCCAGTTATGTTCTTACACTGTTTCTTTTCCCATCATCCTGGGTCCAACCCAGGATCACTCATGTGTCGTGATTCTTTAGTCTCCGAATGGCACTGTTTTATTCATTTTATTGTATTGCATGTTTTCTTTTTGTTGAAGTGTAACCTACCTACAGAAAGAGCTTGCTTGCATCGGTGTCCAGTTTAATGAATGCTCACAAAGTCATCACAGCTGTACTGGTTCTAAATGGTGCCTAGATATGATGCCAAAACACCAATCCCGTGGCTATCAGAACAGAGTATTCTTGGGACATAAACCCAGTGTATAAGTGTGCCATGGCCTTAGGACCTGGCTGTGTGGCGTGACTGTGGCTTTTACCGAATGTCAGCTTTTACCTCCTCGCCCTATGGATTCCTGTGGCCCCTTACACCTATTTCAGAGTAAAAAACACTTAATGTGTTTTGATGATTGAATTAAGCTGAATATTAAAAGCAGATACTGAAACTCGCAGGAGTCTTCCCCAAGCTCCCATCAACTGGATCATATACATGTTCCTCACCTGAACCAAAGTGCTCTGACCCAAAATAGGGTGGGAGATTTTAGGCATTACTCGTGGACACAACAGAAAGATGTGTGGGTTCCATCTAGTTCTCTAGCTCTGGACCTGACCTTAGGTCTCTCGCTCCTATTGTAAGGCCAGGTCTTTCCTTTTGGACATCTCAGCCCAGCCATGAGATTCCAGGAGGCTTGTCCAGCATTAGAAAAATCCCCAACATCCCTTGCTAGGATGGTCGTTCCTAACCATTCTCTTTGTGTGTGAACAGCAGGCCCTTCTTCTCCATCCTGAGTGATGTCATCAGGAAACAGAAGAGGCTAAGATGTGGGAAAGGCATGGCTGAAGGGGTTGCATTTTATCCCCATCATCAACAGGCACTGTCTGAATGTGCCAGCCCAGGGTCAGCCCACAGTCCATACATATGGAATCAATGAAAGTGCTGTTGAGAGGTTATCCCCTTTCACATTTTGAGCTTTGCTTCAGATGACTGTTACCTTCTTAGGGGAGCCCAGGGCTTACAAGCTGGAGCTGGGTTATTGTAGATTAGATCCTCTGAAGATGGTCTCTGTACCATACATCTGTAAAAAAACAAAACAAAAAATTGATACTGTTTTCTGACTTTTATGGATTCTGGTTTGTTTTTAATTGTGGTAAAAAATACATAACATAACATTTACCATTTTAACGCTTTTTAAGTATACAATTCTCTGGCATTAAGTACATTTACTTTGTTTCGCAGCCATCACCATCTTTCATCTCCAGAACTTTTTCATCTTTTCAAACTGAAACTCTGTACACAAGAAACACTAACTTCCCGTTCCTTCCTCTCCCAGCCCCTGGCAACCACTCTTCTACCTTCTGTCTCTATGAACCTGTCTATTCTAGGAACTTAATATAAGTGGAATCATACAGTTTTTGTCTTTTTGTGACTGGCTTATTTCACTTACCATAATGTCCTCAAGGTTCATCCATGTTGTGGCATGTGTCAGAATTCCCTTTCTTTTTAAGGCTGAGTAATATTCCATTGTACGTACATACTACATTTTGTTTATCCATTCATCCATTGATGGATATTTGGGTTGCTTCTACCTTTTAGCTATTGTGAGTAATGCTGCTATGAACGTAGGTTGGACTATGTTTTTAAAGAACATGTTCTTAGTTCTCTTGCCCTGAATAAGAATATTAAGACTTCTCTGATTAGATGTGCATCTCCAGCAAGGCACATGTGAATGTATTTTGGGTGCGTGCTAGAACTGAGATTAAACCTGAGTCTGTCTTGTAAAATGCAGCTCCCTGTATTTGCTGGCTGGGAAAGGCAAACGGCTTTAGGAACAGTGCAATCTAGTCAGTGACCAGAGGGCTTTATTGAGATGTCAAGTTGAGTTAGGTCAAGCAAATTAAAGTTGTCAGTGTTACTACCCTTTGTGACCACTAACCAGACATGGTTTTGTTAGTTTTTTCTGACTTATCTTCTAAGTCACATTGTAAGCCTTTTTCAGGACAGAAACAATGATGTCTTACACCTCTTTTGATGTCCATTTAGCTCAGCACCGTAAAAGGAGCAGGTCTCCAATAAGTTTGAGCTGACAGTGACTCACATTCTAAATTTGCCTGTCCACCCATGTTGTGCGCTGACATCTTTGGTTTCCCAATATGTATTTTCTCCCACCATCAAAAGGACTTTTTGCGAGTTTGCACTGAACAATAGTTATTCTATTACTTGCAGTTGGGCAGCTGAATTAAATTAGTGAATTGAAGTATTAACCAGTATATATTCAACACCCACCATGCGGCCAATTAGAAATGACACTGGATATACCGAAATGCAAAAGAATTGGTCTTGTACTCAGAGCTCTATCTGGCCACTAGAACCTTGCCTCCACGTCTGGGCTGTCAGTCAGCTGAGAAGTTTGTTAGAAATGCAGAATCTCAGACCCTACTCCAAACCTAGGAATCAGGACCTGCATTTTAACAAGATCCCCCGTGATGCACGTGCACATTCCAGTTCAAGAAATACTCATCTGGTGGATATTATTCTCTTAGTTTTATCTCAATGATAAACGGTGTTGCAAACCTCTCTATCAGAACTGTTCTTTGTGTGGAGAAAAGATAAGGCCACGCTGGCACCTAGAACACTGTGCCCAATTCTGGGCACTTAACCTAAGCAGAGCTTCAAGAAGAATCCAAGGCACCCTATATACCCATTACCTAGGAACTCTAGAGAGAAGTAAAGGCCCTGAGGGATGGTGAAGGCACCTAGCTGCCTACAGTGGAGGATGTAGCCTGAGAGGTCTTGCTCTGAATTTATAGCAAAAAGAAAAACAGACTCAGAGACAGCATATGAATGCCAGGCTATTGGGGAGGTGATCACAGAAAACTCAGATAGCGGGGTAGGGAAATGAAACAGAGAAGGGAAGGCAGCTGCTCGGGGTTAGTCCTGCTGGGGTACCTCTGGGAGAGTGTGTAGCAGGTGTCAGAGTTTTCCCTCCAAGGACGAGGAAACTGAGGTATTTATGCACCAAGTCCCATGCTGCTCTGAGCTCACCCAGCAACAGTGTCTACAAGCCTTAGGCAGAGACTTCCAGCTGCTTACAGTAAAAAGCCACCACAGTGTAAGGAGCTGTAACCTCCCAGGGTTACGGGCAGAGCACTAACTGTACCTGCTATATGTATCCTATCTGAAATGTTGAGACAAGGGTGTCTGAGCAGACTTCTGCATCAAAGCTCCGATTCCTTATGAGGAACAAACCCTCCACATTTTAGTAAGTTTCAAAGTCTCAGTGATTCATCCCCTCAGAGTTACTAATCATCTTCACAAGACTGAAAATTACCAAACTTTACATTAAAAAAAAATTCTAATTCCCTTTTCATAATCCCTCTGCCTTCTTCCTTCCCTAAACTAAATATATGTGTTCAAAGGACACTATCATACTCAATTTACAGAAAGAAAGTTTTTAATGGTCTAGTTCAAAATTTTTACTTTAATGTTGCAAGTTGTAGATTCAGGCTTCCTTTTCGAGTCCTTTCCCTTTGAATCCTAACTGCATTCATTTCTTTTCTTTTCTTTTTATTAAAAAACTGAAATTAACAAATTCAGTAGTTACCATCCCAGGGGCTATGTCAGCATCCCCTTAAGTCAGGATTTCTTTAAGAGTTTCTGCAGAACACTGTGCCCCTGAGTGATCATGAAGAAAGAATCCTAAGGTTAGAAGGTTTGTGGAATCCTGCACACTCTGTTCTTTTTCTGGAGACCCACACTGCACACCAGCATCTTAAAACATTCTTAGGAGTCCACAGTGACCTTGTTTAATCAAGTGTTTAACCTGCTTTCATTTGATGTTTCCAATGGTATTGGAGCTTACAATAACCCTTTTATTGACATCATGCCTGTTCACATCCTACACTGCTAGTGTTGGGTGAAAAACATATGAAGAAATGCTACTTTAAACACATACTTCAACTCTCTCAGTGCATTAGAAATTAATAGGCATTTGGAGTGGGTTGAGTGAAAGCATCTGGGGACAGAGAAATTATAGCTCAGAGCTTACTTTATTTTTTGTAACTAGAAAACAAGAGAAAACTTCCTTATATGTAACAGATGTTTTGGACTGAGGAGTAACTTCAATCCATAGAGTCAATCCCTGGCATGTAATTGAGTAGATTTGTCAAAAAGGTGGACTGGATAGGTAAGGTACAACTCTGAATGGCAAGGCCCTGGCCTCAGTGAGTGAGGAACATAATTCAATAGGTTGGCCATGATAATTGGCAGAAAATCTTGTTTCCTTTGTTTTATGAAGCCCTGTACAAAACTAGTATTGCTGGCACTTCCGTTTAGCAAATTTAAGCACCTATTGGCAGAGGACTGTATTGCCAAACCCAGGAGCTCTGAAGAAAACTTGTCTAACAGCTTTGCTGCTAACTCCACGTGCTATATGAAATCCACCCATCAAATTATTCTTTTACTTCTATTTTTCCCAAAATGAAAATAGCTATTTTTTTCTTTTAAAAATATGCTTATTGCAGAAAAATAAAAAAGTGTAAAGAAGAAAGAGAATATCACCTACATTGTGCCACTGCTAACTGCTCCACCTGGAAATGACCCCTATGAGTATCTTGATGCTGATGCCTCCAGAATTTTGCTTTGTCTGTAATTCTATTATGTTACATAAATCCATAGATAAATGCATTACATAAATGGGCTCAGAGAATACATACTGTCTTGCAACACTTAACACTTAATACGTCACTATATTGATATAGTGACCTATATTATGCATATCAATAAATACAGAGGGTGCCAAAAAAATGTATATACATTTTAAGAAAGGAAAAAACTGTATTAAAATTGTAATACTCAATATATACTGATAACAAAACATGAATACAAGTCATGGTATACATTTTTTTGGCACCCCCAGTATATAATAGAAACCATGTTGATGGCTGTATAGTATTCCAGTATATTGCTGTACCACACTTTGGTGAGTCCACTGTTGTTAAACATTTAGTCCTTTTTTTCATGTTCGCTATTATAAATGACGCTGCCAAAAATATTTTTTTGTACATTATCTGATTATTTGTTTGGATCAATTCCTAGAATTAGAAATGCTGAATTCAATAGTTTCCATACTTAAATAGTTGATATATACATTCGGATTGATTTCCAGAAAGTGTGTCATTATTTCTCCTCCAGAGCTTATAGAAAGCCCAGTGCAGACAGCTGTTCAGTAGGAAGCTGGAGGTGGTAAAGAGAATGTAACTACAACATTCATGCCACTGTGTTCTGGAAAGGCAAAGGACAGCTGCAATCACCAAGAGTTTGAGCCAGAGGAGGTGTTAGAAATCCATTAATCTATTTAATGCTTGAGGAAACTGAAGTCCAGAGTGGTTAAGCAACCCACCCCTAATCCCTACATACACAAGACCAAAGACTCACAGTTGTCAAGCCTCTTAGGATAGGTAGCTCTAAACTTCAGAGATAATTTTCAAAAAGTGAAAAACATATTTCTCATACAAATACACTGTATGTGTCAAAGATTGATTTAAACCATTAAGGAGAAAAATCAACAGGATGTTAAAGCCAAATTCAGATGGCAGAGATTGGTAAATAGCCAGAGGACAAAAGAATCCCATCCTGAACCAGCTTTAATATCTGTTGTTAGCCAGCGTGTGTATTTGACTTTGCAAAGTTAGTTGGAGGCTTGATATTACCGATATTCAACAACTTTTTGACCTTCCAACGTTGCAAGTTCATATAATTCAACCTAATACAAAAGTGGCAAAAGATGTACGGGGCAATAAAACTAAAACCTTTGGGGTTATCTTTTCTACCAAACATATCATTTGCAATTTATCAATCTTCCGCAAGCTCTGCATCTGACTTTACAGAGTCAGGGCCTTAATCAAAAGAAGGCTCAAACAAAATGACATCCCAGGTGACCCTTAGAGAGGCTAGTTAGGTGGTGCCCAACCATGACTTTGAAAGTGAACGTTTCTTTGCTTCAAGTTTTGCATAGTTTACATAACTGTAGGAACCTTTTGTGGCTGAACCCATCTGAGGGTGGACAAGGTTGATCTCAGTGGTGAACCTACCCACTCTGCGTTGGCCTTGAAGTTCCTCAAAATACTTGAAGACTGAAAGGGCATCACATTCGGGTTTTAGCTCTCATTTCCCGTATGAATAGGCTTCCAAATTCATGTTTCCCAGGGGTCTATGGCAGAGGTGCCTGCTCACTGTGCAGGAATCTGCTCTTGCCAGGCTTCTAGCCGCCGTCGTGGCAGAATGCCTCCCAAGAGCCCTGTCACACCTGGAGAAGGTACCAGGTGGAGCCCAGGAGGCTGAAATGCCTGCTGGTCACCCCATTTTGTAAATTCCAGGGTACCAATTCCCCACACAGCATGTTTGTCATTAATGTGACAGTAAAACAAGCCACCTACAATTGACCAACACAACCTAAGGCTTCTTCAATTTGAGCTGCATGAAGACATATAGATCAGCACATTTCAATTCTAAGATGTACTGATTTTCTAATTTTATTATCTCTGGAATCATTTGTATTTTATAGTCAGTGGTATGTTATAATTATAATTGGCAGCTCTTTTTTCTTAATGATGTATAAAATAAGAGTGTATCTTATAGTTGATCATATACTAAATTTGATGAAGCATGTTCTGTTTTTGTTTTTCCGCCCAGTATAGACCTAGAGCTTACTGTGTAATAAGTACTTTATAAACATTTCTTAAAAATATGAAGAAAAAAATGCAAAGTCAAACTTAATACACAAATGCTAAAACTAACCTGGCCTACAGAAAACATTAGTGCCAACTCTTAGGAAGAACTTCATTCTTCATGGGGCTCCTCTCATTTGGCTTGTTACTTAATCTTAAAATTCAGAGCCACAAGCAGTATATGGTGATATCTATGACTTCTGAGATCACTAAAATATCTAACACAATAATGGCCTCAGACAACTGACAAAGTAAATCAGGACCTCAGCAGAGACTGTTTCAAGATCTACCACACAAGCTGTTTCCATAGTTCATATATTGAACTACAGATACTATATGTATCTTTTAAAAATTATTTTCCTTTCTTTCCAAGGAGACACTAAATTGAAAGTTATATCGGAGGGTTTGCTCTACAGGATCACTTCAAATATAGTTTAGGGAAAAAAACAACAACAACAACAACTGGGCTACCACTTCACAGCCTGCCCAAGGGAGAGCCAAGTTGGGTCTTTTCCATGTCGGAAGAAGTAGTTTACAATTTAATCATTAGGGGGACCGTGTTTAAAACCATCGGCTTCTGCTCAGTGAGAACTGTGGATCAGGAGAGAGTGGCTACATTCTGGATGTGCAACCACACTGGTGTTTTTTGGTGGTGAATAATTGAAAAATCTCGAGCAGTACCTCTTCAGTGGCTGCCAGAATGCCAGCTGACTCACCCATCATGTCCAGCTGGGATTCTAATAGACTGGTTGGAGCTCCACACCTCTGTGTCCTGATTTACCCCTGGTCTAGAAGGAAATAAACAAGGAAGTTACAAAGAGGAAGGCGAAAGAGGGAAGAGCACTCATTCATTCAATAACTCATATATGCCAGGGCCTGTCCTTAGTTCAGAGGGTATAGCAGAGAGCAAAAAGACACCATTCCTGCTCTGCAGAATTTACATCCAGGTGGAGGTTTGGGAGAGCCTCTGTCTCCAGGAATAACCCACAGGCAGGGCCATCAACCTCCAGTGGTGACAGAGAGGGGCCAAGCAGAAAGGTTGGGGGTTATCTTGGGTCAGGTTCCCCAGAAACAGGCCCAGAGCTAAAGATTTTCATGAAAGTGGCTTATCAGGAAATGCTCCCAAGAGAAACCCATAGTGGAGTGGGACAGAGAAGGAGGTCAGATAAGGGTCCAGTTTCAAGCAGTCCCTTGATGGCAACTTTGGCTCCATCTTAAATGGTGCTTGGGGACACCTCAGAGTGGTCTCATCCATAGAAGAGGGAGCTGGAGTATTTACACCCCAGTGCCCAGCAGTCATTGGTTGAGGACAGACTCTGGGGAGCCTTCTGGGTCTCTATGCACCAGACAAAGCTGTTTCCAGCTGCCAGAAAGCCATTCTCAGACAAGGACTTGGTGCTGGCTGTGTAGGGCCAGATTGCCTTCTCATGACCACTCTCAGCAGGTGTTAGTGGCCCCCTCTGGTGGAAGCTCTGGTTTCGGGGGAAGCCCCAGTGCAGCCTGATGTTTGCAGGGGTTTTCAGATCTGAGGAAGGTCCGGGAGGCTAATAGCTATGGAAACCTGGTCCACCAACACGTTGAGGTCCCCCCTGGGGTACCAACACACATGAGGCACCAGGTCCTGAATCCTCTGGGACTTCCCTAATTTCAAATATTTCTATGTATTGTGTGTACATCCCTGCTTATCAAGCCCCAACAAGCCTTGTGGTATTTAAGTGCCTGTGGGGGGGGGTAGCATGTGACGATCTTCCTCATGGGCATTGCACCAATACCTGTGTCCCCCAACAGGTGCAATTAGCACCCTGCCCCACACTTCTTATACCCCTTAAACTACACTTCTCACCTTTTTGTCATCCGTGGTGCTATAAACTGCTAAGAGCTCTCTCCCCACCAGCAAATACTGAAATACTAAGGGTGGACATCTGCTGTGGACTTTGCCTGTGTCACCTCAGTGAACTCTTATTAAACAGCAGGCCTCAGCATATCCTCAATTCTCAGACAAAGAAATTTCAGGGGTCAGATTATGTACTCGAAGACATACTACTTGAAGCAGCAAGCCAAAGGAATTCCAAGCTAGGCAATTAGGCAAAAGTTTGCTTTTAAATATTAAATTATTCACTTGTGTTTGTTTCCTCTAAGTACTATTATTTACTACTTTGAGCTAAAAACAAAGTTATTCACATCAAACCATTCATTTCACTTAACTCAGAGGATGGTGTGGGGGTGGGTTGCTTATTACCTTTTTCTCTATATAAGTGTATAGAAGTGTTTTTAACTCCAAAGTAGAGAAAGTAGAATAAAAACATAGTGAATATTGTTTTTTTGGTAAACAGGAAGGTTCTGATTGTGATCAAGGAAGCATTTTGAATCATCAGGGCTAAGATAGACTATTGCATAAATACTGCTGAGCTCATTTACTCTCCACACTCCTGGGCCACCCTCAGTCTTTGGGCAAGTTTGAAAAAGGCAACCATCTGGGCACATCCTTGGGCCTGTAGAAGGCATCTCAGGGCAGATAAAGCCATCCCAGAGTGCAGGGTTTAGACATTTGGGAAACCCAGCTCTGGCACTATTGTGGTCGTCCCTCACCTCTTCATCCTGACTTCACACCACACTCAAAATTACACTCCAGATGAAAGACCTACAAATAAATAAATACATTATATGTAAATAAGCAAACCTATATATAAGTCTTAGCAAAAAATAGAAAAGACTGTTTATTACTTCGAGATAAGGAATGTCCTCCTATACAAAGCAAGAGCCATAATGAATTTTTTTTTATCTTTTAATTTTATTTGGGTTTTCTTTGTAGTCTAATTTTTTTTTTTAATTAGTTTCAGGTGCACAAGACAAAGTAATACTTAGACGTTTATCATTTATCTCCCTCACACTGTGTGAACCCCCCTCCCCCATCCACTATCCCTCTGACATCGCACAGAACCATTACATTTCCACTGTCTCTATTCCTAATGCTGTACTCCGCTTCTTGTAAGTATATACATACATATGTATACATATATAAAATTATAGCTGACATTCATTATTGTTCAGCTTCAGCTTCAGGTGTACAGTGCAGTGATCAGGCATCTATGTCATCCCTGAAGTAGTCTCCCAAATGGGACAACTGTCCATTGGATACTCTACAAAATCTTTACAACATTATTGATTACATTCCCCAATTAATTTTCAAAACCCCATGGCCATCTTGTGGTTACCAACTGTTTTCTAATCCCCTCACCTTCCCCCTTATTCCCACACCCCCTCCCATCTAGCAACCCTCAGTGTTTCCTCTATGTCTCCAAAACTGTTTCTGATCAGTTCATTCACTTATTCTTTTCTTTAGATTCCACATATAAGTGAAATCATATGGTATTTGTCTTTCTCTGTCTGACTTAGTTCACTTAACATAATGTTCTCTAGGTCCATCCTTGTTGTTGCAAATAGTAAGATTTCTTTCTTCTTTATGGCTGCGTAATACTCCATTGTATAAATGTACCACAGTTACTTAATCCAGGCATCTACCGATGGGCATTTCAGTTGTTTCCATGTCTTGGCTATTGTGAATAGTGCTGCAATAAACATAGAGGTGCATAAATTTTTTCAAATTAGAGTTTTGGATTTCTCTGGATAGATACCAAGGAGTGGAATTGCTGGGTCATAAGGTAGTTCCATTTTCAGATTTTTGAGATACCGCCATACTGTTTTCCATAGTGGCTGCACCAATCTGCAATCCCACCAACAGTACACAAGCGTTCCCTTTTCTCCACATCTGCACCAGCACTTGTTGTTTGTTGATTTATTGATGATAGCCATTTTGACTGGGGAGAGGTGGTATCTCATTGTGGTATTTATTTGCATTTCTCTGATGGTTAGTGAGGTTGAGCATTTCTTCATATGACTGTTTGCCATCTGTATGTCCTTTTTAGAAAAATGTCTCTTCATGTCCTCTGCCCATTTTTTAATTGTGTTGTTTGTTTTTTTGGAGTTGAGTTGAGTGAGTTTTTTATAAATTTGTGATATTAACCGCTTATCAGATATATCATTGGCAAATATCTTTTCCCATTCAGTAGGATCCCTTTTTTTTTTTTATTGATGGTTTCCTTTGCTGTGAAAAAACTTTTTAGTTTGATGCTATGTTCATTAGATATATCAACCTGTATTTTTCTTTTTTTGTGGTGTCTTTGTCTGATTTGGGGATCAGGGTGATAGTGGCTTCGTAAAAGGTGTTTGGGAGCCTTCCCTCTTTCCGGATTTTTTGGAAGAGCTTGAGGAGAATAGATGATAATTATTTTTTGAACGTTTTGTAGAATTCACCTGTAAAGCCATCTGGTCCAGGGCTTTTGTTTGTTGGGAGATTGTTGATTACTGATTCAATTTCCCTGGTGGTAATCAGTCTATTCAGGTTTTCTGTTTCTTCTTGAGTTAGCCTTTGAAGGTTGTATGCCTCTAGAAAATTGTCCATTTCTTCCAGATTGTCAAATTTGTTGGCATATAGTTGCTCATAGTAGTTTCTTAAAAATTTTTGTATTTCTGCGGTGTCTGTTGTCACTTATCTTACATTTCTGATTTTATTAATTTGGGTCCTCTCTCTCTCTCTTTTTTTTAATGAGTCTGGCTAAAGGTTTGTCAATTTTGTTTATCTTCTCTAAGAACCAACTCTTGGATTCATTGATCTTTTGTATTGTTTTTCTGGTTTCTATTTCATTTATTTCCGCTCTGATCTTTATTATCTCCTTCCTTGTACTCCCTTTGGGCTTATTTTGCTGTTCTTTTTCCAGATCCCTTAAGTGTGAAGATAAACTGTTGATTAGTGATGTTTCTTGTTTCTTTAGGTAGGCCTGCAGTGCTATGAATTTCCCTCTTAGGACTGCTTTTGAGGCATCCCATAGATTTTGGGTCGTCGTGTTTTCATTTTTGTTTGTCTCGAGATATCTTTTGATTTCTTCCTTGATCCCCTGGTGACCCATTCATTATTTAGTAACGTGTTATTCAGCCTCCATGAATTTGTGTGTCTTCCAGTTTTTTCCCTGTAGTTCATTTCTAATTTCGTAGCATGGTGGTCAGAGAAGACAATTGGCATGATTTCAATTTTCTTAAATTTATCAAGACTTGTTTTGTGGCCTAACATCTTGGAAAATGTTCCATGTGCACTTGAGAAGAACGTGTATTCTGCAGCTTTGGGGTGAAATGCTCTGAAAATATCAATTAAATCCAAGTGGTCCAATGCGTCATTTAAGGCTGTTGTTTCCATATTGATTTTCTTTCTGGAAGACCTGTCCCTTGTTGTCAGAGGTGTGTTGAGGTCCCCTACTATGATAGTGTTACTGTTGATCTCTGTCTTTATGTCAGTCAATATCTGTTTTATATATTTAGGTGCTCCTATGTTGGGTGCACAGATGTTTACTAGGGTTACGTGCTCTTGTCGGATCTATCCCTTTATTATTATATAGTGCCCATCTTTGTCTTTTAATATGTTCTTCATTTTAAAGTCTATTTTGTCAGATATAAGTATTGCAACTCCAGCTTTTTTCTCATTTCCATTTGCATGAAACATCTTACTCCAACCCTTCACTTTCAGCCTGTGTGTGTCTTTTGATCTGAGGTGAGTCTCTTGTATACAGCATATGCAAGGGTCTTCCTTTCTTATCCCCTCAGCCACCCTATGTCTCTTGATTGAAGCATTTAATCCATTTACATTTAAAATTATTATTGATAGGTACATAGTTATTGCCATTTTTAAATTTGTAGTTAGATTGTTTTCATCTTTCTTTTATTTATAGAAGTCCTTTTTGTATTTCTTGCAATGCTGGCTTGGTGGTAATAAATTCCTTTAGCTTATTCTTCTCTGGGAAGCTCTTTATCTCTCCATCAATTTTAAATGATAGCCTTGCTGGATAAAGCAATCTACCTTGTAGGCCTTTGTTTTCCATCACTTTGAGTATCTCCTGCCACTCCCTCCTGGCCTTCAATGTTTCTGCAGAAAAGTCATTTGATAGTCTTATGGGAGTTCCCTTGTATGTAACCCTCTATCTTTCTCTTGCTGCTTTTAGGATTCTCTCTTTGTCTTTCACCTTTGCCATTTTAACTATAATGTGTCTTGCTGTGGGCCTGTTTGAGTTTATCCTGGTTGGAACTCTCTGCACTTCCTGGGCTTGTATGTTGGTTTCCTTCATCAGGTAGGGAAGTTTTAGGACATTATTACTTCAAATATGTTCTCAATCCCTTGCTTCCTCTCTTCACCTTTTGGTATTCCTATGATGCGCATGTTGTTGCGCTTGATGTTATCGCACAGGTCTCTTAAACCATCTTCATTGTTTTTTATTCTTTTTTCTTTCTGTTGTTCTGTTTGGGTGATCTCTGCTAACTTGTCTTATAAGTCGCTGTTTCAATCCTCTGTTTCATCTAACCTGCTGTTAATTCCTTCAAGTGAGTTCTTTATTTCAGTAGTTGTGTTCTTTAGTTCTAACTGGTTGTGCATTATGATTTCTCTATCCTTCTTTATGTCGTCTCTAAGCTCCTTAAACATTCTTATCATCAGTGTTCTGAACTCTGTCTCTGATAGGTTGGTTACCTCTGTTTCATTTGGTTCCATTTCTGGAGGTTTCTTCTGTTCTTTTATTTGGGACATGTTTCTTTGTTTCCCCATTCTGGCTGACTCTCTGTATTTGCTTCGATGTATTAGGTAGATCCCCTAGGGGTCTTAGTTTTTGTTGGGTTATCTTAGGTAGTATGTGTCCTTTATATTTGACTTGCACTACTTCGTTCTTCTCCTCTGCGTGTGCTCTAAAGGTGACTCTTGCGTTGTGTTATTGTCCTGTTAAAGAAGATCTTTAATTGCTTTTTGCTTGTGAGTAAGTGGGGTTAACTCCTAGGCTGACTGGTTGTGAGACTTGGCTATGCCCAGAGCAGGGTGTTCTGCTGCGTAAGGGTTGACCACTGAAATGTGGTTTGGCCTCTATGGGCTCTTGTGCCTGTAGAGAATTCCCTCTGAGTGTGTCACTTGTAGGTCAAACCCGGTAGTACTCTGGTTTGGTCTAGAGTTGGCCTCTGGGTGTGTTGAATCTTGTGCCTCTTAAGCTCGGCCTTGGTAGGGCAATTTCAGAACAAAGCAAATTACCAAGCACAACAACAACAACAACAAACCAAAAATCAAATACATTCACATGTAAAAACAACCGACAACCCACACTCAACACAGGCATAGATATCAAAGATATAAAGACAAAACAAAAAGCAGCGCCACTCTTGGCTTAAGCCCACCAAGTAATCTCCAGGTTGTCCTCTGATGTACCAAAGAGTCCTCTGTGTATTATGCAGGCAGAGCCGGTCACCTGGTGCCCAGGGTGACCTTGGGACTGCAGATTTAGATTCGTGGGGCTTAGGGGTCTGGATGGTAGTTTCTACAAAGTCAGTGCAGTTTCTGCCCTTGCCTGCACATATGCGCACTGAGAGTAGCACCACCAGCCCTGTGTCCAGTTCTCCTGAGTCTTAGGGCACTTCTTCTATGTGTGTGTGTGTGTGTGTGTGTGTGTGTGTGTGTGTGTGGAGGCCGGGAGATTTCTGAGCTGCTGAAAGCTCAGAGCTGTGTCTGCCGCTTACTGCTGATCCCTGGGAGTGCCTCCGCAGTTGTAATTGCCCTGCCCTAGGCAGGCCAGAAAGGGTGGGGGCTGGGGATGGAAGGGTCTTCTCTCTCCCAGCCCAGCCATGTCACACTCCTCCCGAAGGCCAGAAAAGGTAGTGGCTGGGGGTGGAGGAGTCTCTTCTCTCCTAGCCCAGCAAAAATCACATTCTTCCCTGCCTCTTCCCTGGGTCAGAGCTGCACTCCAGTCTTCCCAGAGCCTGAGCACTAAGGCTCCTCTGTAATCTGACACTACTCCTCAGTTCAGGGGTCAGTTTAAGTCTCTGGAAGAGCGGGGGGAGGGGCCCAGGTATGGAGTTTGTGTCCTTTGTCCGGCCTAGGGCCCAACTGGAGGTCTCAGCTAAGGTTATTGCCTCAAATGCTAGATTTGCTGCCCCCTTGGCGGGAGAGATCAGCTGTGGGATGCAGGGAAAGAGCCCACCTCCTGGCTTTTGTGTTCTCTGTTCCGTCCTGGGATCCCCTGCGTCTCTGCAGCTACGGATGCCGGCCACGTTTCCACAGCCGCAGATGCAGGCCACGTTTCCACAGCCAAAGGTGGGGACCGTGTTTCCACCGCCGCATATGCAGGCCACGTCTCCACTCCACTCCCTTCCCTCTTCCCCTGCTGGCCCAATTTGCCCACCTTCATGTAATCCTTGCACGAGTCTCTTAGCTAATCTGCGTGATGAGCAGAGAGTCCTTTGATGGGTTATAGATGTCTCGTTTGTGATAAGATCCGGAATAGAACTCAAAAAGTGCACCCTGCTGCCGCCATTCCTATGATGTCACTTCAAGACCCATAATGAATTTTTGATTCTATCAACCTTAAAAGCTTTAAGAATTTTAAAAGACAGAAAATGGTGTCATGAGCGACTGCTAGGCTCACCATCCATGTTGCAGTCTCTTCCTGCTAGTCAGGGGAACTAACCCCTGAGAGACTCTCAGACCCCAGGATCTGACTCTCAGACCCCTAACACTGACTGAGGCGTCCGTGGTAACCGTGACACGAGCAAAGAACAGAGCACGCAAGATCTTAAATGCCTTTCAATATACTCTTTACTCAAACATCAACCATCAATACACCAAACAGTAAAGCACACAGAGTAATACAATAATTGGGTAAAATAGAGTAATGAACCAGTCCCAAAGTCAATCAGAGTCCTGGTGGAGTGAGGAAGGGTGGCTGGTCCGGGAGGTCGGTCCAGCAGAGGTTCTGTCCTAGTGGAGCAGAGCAGAGTGGAGGGTTCTCGGAGCAGAGTGACAGCATGGTTGACTCTCGGGTGAGACCAGCTCTCTGAGCTGTAAAAGTCCTTAGTTCTTATGCAGTTCTGAGTGCCTTTCTGATGTCAACTTATCTTAGCTTGCGACCCTGACTGTCCTCTTATCTTTACTAGCAGAACTTCAAAGTGTAGCTGGTTACACTCAATTACCAGGGCAAGCTCTCTGGGTGTCTGCTAAGTTCTCTGCGCATGTCCAAAATGGAGTTACTCTTGCTCATTCAATATGGAGTCACTCTTGCTCACACAAAACTCATTCTAACAGCTTCCAAGGACACTCTACACAAACAGTATGAGAGAAAAACCTTTTAAATATTTGAGCTAATGGGTTCATATTCAAAACTTATATAACTTAAGAAAAATCAAGAAATTCCAAAATAGGGACAGATGGGTGGCTCAGTTGGTTAGAGCATGAGCTCTGGGCAACAGGATTGCCGGTTCGGTTCCCACATGGGCTAGCGAGCTGCGCCTTCCACAACTAGAATGAAGACAACGAGCTGCCGCTGAGCTGTAACTGAGCTGCCACTGAGTTCCTGGGCAGCCGGATGGCTCAGTTGGTTGGAGCATGTGCTCTCAACCATAAGGTTGCCAGTTCCACTCCCACATGGGATGGTGGGCTGTGCCCCCTGCGACTAAGATTGAACAACCACAACTGGACTTTGAGCTGAGCTGCGCCCTCCACAACTAAGATTGAAAGGACAGCTTGACTTGGAGCTGATGGGTCCTGGAAAAAACACACTGTTCCCCCAATAAAGTCCTGGAAATACACACTGTTCCCCCAATAAAGTCCTGTTCCCCTTCCCCAATAAAATCTTTAAAAAAAGATATTCCAAAATGGTCAGCAGATTAACAGGCAATTCCTCAGAAGAAGAAATACAGACAAAATTATAATATGGACAAAACACATTAAGACAATAAAAAGCCACTGTACTCATCAGATTGGCCAAAACTTAAGTGTGGTAATATCAAAACACTGACAAGTGAGGCGGATGCTTTCAAAGATGCAGAGGTGGTGTAGATGAGCACAGCCACCTGGAGAGCAATGTGATATCACCTCATAACCTCTTATGTGCAGAGAACCCAGCATTTTCTCTGAGGTTTCACACAGTACACAAGATGTTCATCGCAGTACTGCTTGTGACAGCAAAACATTGGAAACTGCGTGCTTATCAAAATAGAACGGAAATATGGAATATCCCTATGTGATATCCCCCTATGGTGGAAAACTGATGTAGGAATATTTCTCTGTGAGTCCCCAAATGATGTAGCGGACTTTTAGGTGAGTGATTGCAAGGTTCGTGTCTCGTGAGACCAAAGAATGGAAACACAGACCCAGGAGAGGCAAAGAGTTTTAAAAAGAGGATAGTTTATTGAAAGCAAAGGGTCAGAGCTCCCAAGCGGGAGAGGGTCCCGAATGGGGGTGCCCAGTGACTGAAGCAAAATTTCTTACTTTTATACCTTCCCTTGCCTGCTTAGGGAAGGGGGCTGGAGCCTTCTAATGGAATTCACCTATCAGGTTTGTCCTGTTTGCCCATCCTGAAGGGATTAACAAAATAATCCATTCCTATCTATCAGATCTGCTCCTTTGTCCTGCCAGAAGGGATTTGTGAGACAATTTATTAACCTTAAGGTGCTTCTCATGTCTTTGTCCTGGAGTGAAGGAGACATTCCAGAACTTGGAGTTTCAGGATATGGCTGCCTTTTGTTTATTCCACCAGGGACCTTCCTGTCTACCTAATGACATGCTAACTAACCTGTCTCAAAACCATTCCCATTTAAAATAAAAGAACTAGGGCTTCCTTTATCAACGTGAATAAATTCCACAACATTTCGTTGGGTGTAATGAGCAAGCTACAGGACAATACATCAATAAGATTCCATCTGATAAAAAAAAGCATAGGATAATATTCAAGAATGATACACATAAAACCTCAGAGTAGGTGAAAAGGACTATGGGCAATGGTCAAGGGAGATTAGCTTTAACTACAGTAATCTATGTTATTCAGTAGGAATGTATTCATGTGTTATGTTTCTGATTAAATTTCAAAAATATAATTTCAAAATTATAAATGCAAACACCTTGGATGATGTAACAGAAACAATTTCAAAACAAAACAAAACAAAAGGGTGTGGTTCTGAGATGCTTCAGCATCATTCCCCAGACACTCCCCTATCAGTGAAGGAAATATACGTCCATTACTTTTGTTTCCATGGTGATAGTTCCTGGAGGCAAAGATCATTTGAAAGTTTGCAAGAAACCCATCACTTTTCAGACTACTTTAGACATCCCTCAATATGGGGTATAGCCACCAGTCCATGAGACTTCCCCAGCTCCGCAGAAGCAGATGAGAGGGAATTGTTTGGGTCATGTGATTTTTCATGACCTAGAGGTACTTATAATCCCACAGAGCTGATCGGACTGTAAAGCCCCATCATACCCCAAGATCTAGTTGATCTTGGGAAATAGAAACTCCATAGCTGAGAGCCAAGCACTTGACTTTTCCCACATCCTGGGTTTCAAGTCTTCCTCTATTAGCAACACATACCTTTTTTAAAACCTTTGATAACATTCCTGAGTTAAACTTAGAATTTGAAGAGTGCTGTAACAGAACTTGCTTACTTTCTTATTTTTGTTTGACCTTGAAGAGAATTTTCCTCCTTTTATCTAATCCTAAAAGAAAGAAAACAAAATTTGGAGTTCCTCCCCTTCCTTCCCTGCAGCCTTTCATGTAAGCAGGGACAACAGACAGCAACTTCTCTCCCCAGTATAGCCAGGGAAAATTGGCGTCTAGTGGGCAGATCTGGAGATTAGAGACTCCTGGGCAGACAGGCAAAAAGGAAGATTGGACTCCACAAACACTGGTCTTTTGTAGGTCCAGGTCTGTTGCCTCTTTACAGGCTGGGAGGTGTATGAGTCCTTTTTAAATGTCTTTTAGCTTTATCAGCTCTCTGCTTCATAACAACAATCACCATTAATATAAAGACAGAAGATAAATAGGAAGAGGATCTGGAGCATTTAGGTGCTTGTTTCAAAGTATTTTAATCTCGTCGTCCTTTTTTTATCCTCCAATACCCCTCCCACCAAAGTCAGCCCATCTGGGGCCCAGAGGGCATTTGACGGCAGGTCCTTTTGAGCCCAAACCTGGTATGCTCGCCACTGCTAGCTCATGCTGCCAAGCCACCAGATAGTTGCTTCAAGTTGCTGCAAGTGTGACTGCCTCTAAACTGCCCAAGACTGCTGCTTTAAATGTGAGGTTCCCTCCTACTGGGAAGTCACCCAGAATAATTACAGAACGGTACAGATCAGTGCAGACTCCTGTGCCAGACGAGCGCAGCAGGCCCAGCCTTGTCCACACTGAGCTCTGGGTGTGATCTCAAAGTGTTACCGTGCAAAAGGTCCAGCTTTTTGTGCTCGCCACACAAAAGCACAAAAGTCAAAATTTGAGCGGTGAGGTTGGTGGAAAGAAAAGCGGGTTCATTCCAGAATGCCAGCATTAAGGGAAGACAGTGGACTCCTAGTCACAAAGACTGCCTTCCAGCTCTTAATATCACCAAAAGGTTTTAAAGGCAGGTAAGGAGGGGCAGAACAAAGGAATAAAGAAGTTGGTCAGGCAACTCCTGAAAAATTGCTTCCCAGAGGCTGGTCTGCCTCAGGGACAGGAATGGATCCCATACAGATGCAAAAACCTCTCCCAATCCACTTGGCCAGGCATGCACTTGGCCCAAAGAAAACTGAACCACTGAAACTGGTATGCATAGTCAATGTATAGTAAACACAGTCATTAAGGTTTGGCGGAAGGAAGCAAAAAAAAAAGAAAAACTTTCAAAAAGTCCCAGGCCAAACCACACTGTCAAATCGAATTACACCAGAGGTTTAAATCTCAAAATAGAACTTATGGGGTCACTGTTTCAAAAGGGCCAGGAAAGAACCTGGGCTTTCTGGAATTCTCCTGCCCTTGGCCTGGATGCTAGTTTGCTTGGAAATCACCCAGGTGAGCACTTTGGGCTTCTGTGTTTTATTACGCATAAATGCTTACGTGGTAGGGAGCCCTAGGGCACTAGGTTTCTGGGTAGAATGAGGGAGGACCCAGAAACCCAACCCCAGGCCTGTCTTCCTCTCCCCAGTTGTAGTCACCATACCCCCTCCCACTTCCCCCTTGCCGAAGGCAGCTGCGGAATTTCCCTTCCTGCCAGCAGCACTCTCTCTCCCTGCTTCCGAGGCAAATACACACACACAACCCCTTTGTTTCCCTGCTGGGGTGGGTAACAAACAGTTATTCCCTGGCTTTATCGTGGCGGCTCTGTTGTGCCATACTTATCAGTGGCTGTCTCTCGGGTTGAGGCCGTAGTCACTGTTTGTGGAGTTTTTTGGAAAGAACACAGATGTTGTGTTTTGCTATAAGAACCATTGTCTTCAGCAACTTAGTGTCCTGGAACCTGGTGTCTATCTCACTCTCAGATTGCCCTCAATAGCAGCCGTTTGTCTCTGTTGCCACCTTCCTAGGTGTTCACACAGCCTTGGCAGCACAACAGTGTTGTGGCTGTTCGCTTGCGGGCCATGAAAGAATTCATGAGTCAGATAGAAATATAGAAGATTTATTACAGTAAGGGGAGAGTCAGCTGCACAATGTCTGCTGCAACCTACTGCCTCGAGTCTTTGTTTCGTCTCAAGTTTTACGTTTTCCGCTAGTTGCGGGTGGGGAAAGGTGCGGTAAAGCTGATTATCCCAACCTTTGCATATGTTATGTAGATTTAAGTTAGAGCCTGGAGAGTGGATCCCATATAGATGCAAAACCTCTCCCAAGTCACGGGGCTAGCACTGGGCCTAAGGAAATAGAAACAATGAAACTGTGTAGTAAATATATAGGAAGCAATATCATTAAGAGACAAAGAAAAGAAAGCTTTCAAAAAGTCCCAAGCTAAATTGTACTTATTAATTTGAATTATACCAGAGATCCAAATCTCAAAAATAGAAAATTTAGTGCTACCATCACAATCCCTCCGTCCCAACATTCCTCCATCTTTGATCGGCAATGAAAAATCTTTGGAAATTGGGATGAGGGTCTGTCTCCTTAACTGCTTCAGAGCACGGCAGGGGCGTAGAGTTGTCCCTCCCTATGAACGAGATTGCGGGTCAAAGGTAGTGGAACGCCTGAGCCCTGAAAATCCGGGCAGCTGCCTAGAAACTGGATTGAGGTGGAGGCTGCAGACTGGGAGGTGGAGCTCTGATCTCTGGGGTTCGGGGCCGGTTCAGGATCATGCACAGGGATGGGCTGGAAGCCTTGCATGAGTGCCATCTGCAATTTAATGGACTCGATTCTGAAAGAGACAAATTCGACCAGAAGGTTAAAGAGGCATGGTCTAGATAGAAGTAACCTAAGAATAATAAGGAGGGGAACTAGTAAAGGTGAGAGAAAGGACCATAACTAGAGTGACTAGGGAATCCCAGGTGGGGTGCCTGGGAAACAAGAGCTCTTAAGAGAACAGTAATAAAGAGCAGCTCCAGGAGTCTGGGGTTTGTTATTAGTACTTATCAGTCCTGGGAGAGTGACTTGCTTGTTTGAAGAAGAGCTTAAGGTCTTCAGGAACAGGTGCAATAGCCTTCCTTCTGGAGGAGCCCTGTGGACATTGAAATGAAACAGATTTGATTCGAGGGAAGGGAACCCAGCTGCTGACTCTGAAGCCTGATAACTGGTGATAACTGGGTTGTCAGGGACCCCCCCCCCCCCCCCCAGCTTCTAACAATACTTGGTCCCGACTTTAGAGGGCTGCAATGTGTAGAAGGGTCGGCCTGGGGGAGGTGATTGTCCCTAAATTTCTTGAGTGCCTGCTGAACCGAATTAAGGTCAGAATCTATAAGCATAAAGCAATGGGCAGTAATTAGAGCTAAGGCTTAGAGGTCTCCTGACCAAACTTTCCCAGAGTCCTTTTCAAGGGGCTCTGTTTATCTTTACAACCAAGTGATGGAGGAATATTTTTCCTGTCAGTCCCCAAGTGATGTAGATGATGTTGGATCTGCTGGCAGTTTCTGGGTGTGGGCCTGGATGGTGTCTCGTGAGACCGAAGAATGGAAACACGGACCCAGGAGAGGCAAAGAGTTTTAAAAAGAGGATAGTTTATTGAAAGCAAAGAGTCAGAACTCCTGAGTGGAAGGGGGTCCTGAATGGGGGTGCCCCGTGACTGAGGCAAAAGCTCTTACTTTTATACCTTTCCTTGCCTGTTTGTGGAAGGGGAGCTGTTTGAAGAAGGAAACTGGCGCCTTCTAATGAAATTCGTCTACCAGGTTTGTTCTGCTTGCCCATCCTAAAGGAATCAGCAAAGTAACCCACTCTTATCTATCAGATCTGCTCCATTTGTGATTAACCTTAAGGCCATGTTACGTTTTGTCCTGGAGCAAAGGAGTGATGTCAAAACCTGGAGTTTTAGGATATGGCTGTCTTTGTTTATTCCACCAGGGACCTCGCTGTCTACCTAGGGACACACTAACTATCCTGCATCACAAGCAGGTTTCAGAGGAGCGATCAAGAAAAATAAATGGCTAATTAACAAGCTTACCTGTCATGTCAAGGGTCACCTGTAGTTTTTGCCTTTGTGATGAGAACAGCTTATCACAGTGGGAGCCAGTGGGAACTTCAGGCCTGACAGTGATTTCAACCATTTTGGGGGAGAGAGTTGGTCCCCACCCTCTTCAGAACAGGGGGCACTCCCTCCTCTAGTGCCCTTTTAGCTTGTACAGGGGGCACAGCTGCTTTGGAGGATTAGGACACTCCTTACTCCAGTGCTCTGGGCTTCTACAGCCAGGGCAGGCTCCTTTATCTGGCGTTTTTCCTTCTGGGGCTGGTGGGGTGACCCTGAGATGGCCCTGGACTTGGCCTGTCTATTAACTGTAGCCAAAAACCTGGCCTATCTTTGGTCTCATCTTCCCTGTCTCGGTAGTAAAAGATGTACCAAATTCCCTGGCCTTCTCTAGGATCTGTGTCTTTTCATTAAGATGTAACAACGGGTCAGAATTACTATAAGGGCACATGAACTCCAGTAGTCTAGAATACAGAAGTTTACATAATTATTAGTAAAACAGTTCTTACTATTGTGAAGATTTAGTTTTCTTCAGTAACCAAGGACCTGATTAGGACAATATAAAACATAGAAATTATTTTGATGACACATATAATCTTTGATTTTCAGACAGAGAACTTTTATAATATCAGCAGCAGACCAATAATCTAACAAATTTTTCCTGTTTAGCAGAAAGAGAAAACACTCAACTCGATTAGCGTATTTTGATATTTAAATTTACTTAATCATATTTAGCATTTCTTTTCATATTAGAATCCATAACCTTTAGACCCTTAATTTTTACTGACCACCAAAAGCAAGCAATTAGCACTTCCACTGGAAAATCCAGGAAAATATTTGGTAACCTTCAAAAGAATAGGATTTTGTAATAAAATATAAGATGTAATTATTAACAGATCTTAATTTGTCTTTTAACGTTCTTGTGACAAGAAGCCAACAAACAGGTTGTGAAAAGCAATGCTTACTCACCAGTTTGGCTGACACTTAGGCAGCCCTTCCCCTTTTTGTAGGAACTTTGAATAGGGACAGGGGTGTTTTGGGGTCTTAGGTTATGTACGTGGATTTGGAGAAACTTTAGTTAGTAGCACCAACTTTGATAAAGCACTTACACTGAAACTGCTGTTGACTTTCTGCACCTGGAGAAAAAAGATACCTACAGAGAAAGACTTCTGGTGGCTAACTGAGCTAAAATTGGGGGGGGGGGCAGGGGGAGCCTATCAGCCATTTCTAAACAGGGGCCTTGAGGCTCATGCAAGCCACACTTTAGGGAGAAGCCTATACTCAACTGCCTGCCTCCTGCACTCAACTGCCTACCTATATTGTGTTCCTGCCCCCTGAGCCAGCTCTTATAAAAGAGTTCCTGGAATTGTATTTCAACCTACAAGATTGAGACTTTCCCAGTCCAATCAGAGCTGTACAGCTATATCACATTAACATCTTCATTGACTAATCAGAACAGCTGCTTTTTGACCAACCAGGACAGTGCTTTTTGGACCAATCAAACTTCAAGAATTTGGAGTCATCATTTGCATGAGGATGGACCAATCAAGGACCAGGGGCCAGGACCTCTCTCTCTATAGGTCAGCTCCCCTCTAGTTCAGAGAATGCACTTTCCCTTTCCACCAAAGACTGAAAACTTCATTTCCCTGGCTGGAGCTGAAATACTGAAAAGGAAACATCAAACATGTCTCACTGGACCAAAGCAGAGCAGGCAGCAGAGCAGAGCTATTTAGCTGGAGAAAGGCCTTGCCCCAGGGCTGCCTCAGAGCCGCACTGTTCTCACAGTCATGCTATATCACAATTGAGCTGTTTGCACTGAATAAAGTTTTCCTTCTTCACTGCACCCCAAATTGGCCATTCCTGTTGGTGCAGAATTAGCATCCACAACCTTCTGTTGACAGCTTTAACATGGGAAAGATTAAGTTAAAACTGGTCTCCTTTGGTGGATGATACCATGTTTCCCCGAAAATAAGTCCTAACCAGACAATCAGCTCTAATGCTTCTTTTGGAGAAAAAATTAATATAAGACCCAGTCTTATTTTACTATAAGACCTGGTATAATATAATATAATATAATATAATATAATATAATATAATATAATATAATATAATATAGTGTAATATAATATAATATAATATAATATAATATAATATAATACAATACAATATAATACCGGGTCTTATATTAATTTTTGCTCCAAAAGATGCATTAGAGCTAATTGTTCGGCTAGGTCTTATTTTCGGGGAAACACGGTAACCTATCTCTCTATTTGCTCTCAAAGAATGAAATTTGGATGAACACAGAGCATAAGGGATGAGATCAAACATTTATAGGAATTAAAAACAAACAAGTGGGGACAATGTGAGGAACATCTCAAATCCAATCAGGGACACCTGAGCAGTCCTCAGGTAGAGTTCTTGCTGGTGGAAGGGCCTGGTGGGTTTATAAACATGATCATTTGGAGAGGCAGACCTGGCTCTGGAATGCTAAGCTCTGGGCCATTTGTCAGGTAAAGTGCTGTCAGATAGGTGAGTCGGGGTAGAATGGGGTTGAGAGGAGGAGAGATAAAGGGAACTGAAAGACCCCTCATCCAGCCAGGAAGGCTTCCATAGCCATCCAGCCACGTGCAACAACCTCTGTCCTCGTCCACCTTTATGTCTTGGCCTCACTGTGCCTCTCTTCTGAATTACAGATAAGTTATCTGTCATTTGCCACTGGGTGCTGCTGAATGAGAACCATAATTTGTAAAATTTTTGTGTTTGCCTAGGTATAAGAGAAGGAAGCAATGTGGGATTTGAGGCCTGGACATGCAGCCAAAGATGTCAGCATGAACAGTGTAGGGAGGAAACAGTCTGGCTGTAGGTCATCAGCTACTTCCCCTGGGGAAGGCCACTGGGATTTTTACTTCAAATAAATACTGTGGTTGTGAAGGTAACTGAGAGGGGAGTGGTGAATGTACAGAGTGACTCATCCTCCTGCTGGAGATGGGAGTCTTTTAACTCTTGGAGATGTTTCCCTGAGGTGGTGGCTGGCCCTCCATTGGCAAGACTCTCTCTGCTCCCTGGTGGACAGGGTCCCTTCTGTCCGGGACCACAGCCATCACCCAGAATGGGAGCAGGGATCCCAGCCCAAAGTGCTGGGGTTTTGGCACAGACACTCACACTTCCCCAGCTCACCCCACTTCTTCCCACTCTCTTAATCCCTCCATCTCCTTCCACTTTCATACATTCACCCTTTTTCTTACTTTCCTAATATTTTTGATTCTGAAGTATTTTAAACATACAGAAAATCACACGCAATACTAAAACAATCACTAGCTCTATCAAATCTTACCAGTTGGCCATTTCATTTTAAGAAATAAAATCTCATAGGTGGATGAGCCCCTTGACCTCCATCCATTTCTCCTCCTGAGGTCACCACTATCCTGGATTGGGAGTGTAACCCCCACATTGCATATTGAAATAGTCTTTATGGGTATATCTACAAACACTAAATAGTACAATTTTGCATGATTTTAAGCTTCATACACTGAATGCAACCCTTTTCAACTTGTCTTTTTCTTTAATGAAGGCTTTTTGAGTTTTTATGTTTATATATGTCTCGATGCATATAGCTGCTGTGGACGAAAAAGGGGCTACATACTTAACCTGAAAAGCTCAGGGGAGGCCTTCATGGTGGATCTTACAAACCTACAGGTCAAAGTGACCACACAGGGTGGTTTGAATGTAAAAATTCCTAACTAAAAGCCAGTCATGGTGGGTAGTCACCCCCTAGACCTGTAGCTTTCTTGACAAAGGTCAGTCTTTAACGTTGAAATTGTCTGTTGTCTTTGTGCACCTAAGATAACATACTTTTGAAATGTCAGAGTAATCTTTTTTTCCAGACCCCTTGCACAATCACCTGCACTAGACTATGAGACCACATTGTTATCTTGTTGCCCACATACCATCTCTATGTGCTGTAAATGTTAATTATTAACTATCTTGTTCTCACCAATGTAAAACAAGTATGTGTCTCTCTGTTTTACTTTTTATCCAATCCCAGAGATTTCCCTGCTTTGCTTTCTCCCACCCCCTTAATCTACCACCAATGAATTTCATGGAACGCCCCCTTATGTCTCCTCCTTTGATTTTAACGTATAAAATAAGCTGCAATTGCCATTCTCCAGAGCATTTTCTCAAGCCATTGCGATTTTGCTTCCCAGCAATTATCATCAGTTTGGGTCAAATAAAGTCTTATAAGACTTTTTTCTTTCTTTTTTTTTTTAAAGAGGGCACAGCTCAAAGTGGCCCATGTTGGGATTGAACCAGCAACCTTGGTGTTGGGAACACCGTGCTCTAACCAACTGAGCTAACTGGCCACTCCTATAAGACTTTTTTTAAGGCTGGATTTGTTTCGTTAACACTCTAGTTCATTAATTTTAACTGCTGTGTAGTATCCTATACCTCAATTTATTCATTCTCCTATTGATGAACAATTAGGTGCTTATAATTTGGTTTTCTTAAAAATAGTGGTGCAGCAAATATTCTTATAAAGAATGTGCAGGAGGGGCCGGCCTGGTGGCTCAGGCGGTTAGAGCTCCGTGCTCCTAACTCCGAAGGCTGCCGGTTCGATTCCCACATGGGCCAGTGGGCTCTCAATCACAAGGTTGCCAGTTCAATTCCTCGAGTCCCGCAAGGGATGGTGGGCTCTGCCCCCTGCAACTAAGATTGAACACGGCACCTTGAGCTGAGCTGCCTCCCGGATGGCTCAGTTGTTGGTTGGAGCGCGGGCTCTCAACCACAAGGTTGCCAGTTCAATTCCTTGAGTCCCGCAAGGGATGGTGGGCAGCGCCCCCTGCAACTAAAATTGAACACGGCACCTTGAGCTGAGCTGCCGCTGAGCTCCCAGATGGCTCAGTTGGTTGGAGCGCGTCCTCTCAACCACAAGGTTGCCGGTTCGACTCCCGCAAGGGATGGTGGGCTGTGCCCCCTGCAACTAGCAACGGCAACTGGACCTGGAGCTGAGCTGTGCCCTCCACAACTAAGACTGAAAGAACAACAACTTGAAGCTGAACAGAACCCTCCACAACTAAGATTGAAAGGACAACAATTTGACCATTGTTCCCCAATAAAGTCCTGTTCCCCTTCCCCAATAAAATCTTTAAAAAAAAAAAAAAAAAAAGAATGTGCAGGAGTTTTTCTACTGTGCATATCTAGAAGGTCTGTGTATTGTCAGTATCTACAAGATACTGCAAATTGCTGTCCAACGTGCCTCTGTGAACAATACTTTTCTAGCAGCATCTGGGGGTTCCTGTTTCCCCATATCCTCAAATATTTGGCATTGTCAGACTTTTTAAAATTTTGCCACTAAGATATGTGTAAAATGAGATCTCCTGATCATTTTCTTTCCCAAGGCTTCTAGAAGTTCCACCCTAACCTGCACACAGTCATACACAAAGGGGATGGATCAAGCATGGAAGACTTGACAGGCCTCCGTTCTTCTGACCTCTAAGTAATGGGAGTGCACGAGCAATTGGCAGGGACCCTTTCTCCATCTACACTTGCCCCTGGGAGAATCTCTCCCTGGGATAGCACTTTGGAATATTAACACATAAGCCAGTGACTTCTAAATGTATAAATAGTTCCATCTTAAGTGTCAAAAGCCACTTAACCAATTTAATTAATGGCCAATAAGCAACTCAGTTTAAACTTAACCTGCCAATGCCCAACTAGATTTTCTCCTCAAGCCTAATCCTTCCCCATTCTATCTAATTGTTCAAGCCAAAAACTTATGCACTGTCCTTGATTTTTCCCTTCCCACCACCCCACATTCAATCCATCAACTTCTGTCAATTTCTGTATCAAATTATTCCTGGATTTCCTTACTTCTTTCTAATTTCACTGCTGCTACTTTGACCTTGGTCCAAGCCACCATCATCTAATGCCTGGACCACTGCAGTTGCCTCCTAACTGGTCTTGCTGTTTGTCATCTTGCCCTTACAAACCATCTTTAGCCAGCAGCCAAAGTGATCTTTTTATAACATAAAACAAATAAAACGTCATTGCCCTACTTAAAGCCCTCCAATGGTTCTTAGGTTAGGAAACTCAAACCCAAAGTTACTGTGATCTAGAAGGCCGATGAGGTCTGATCCCTGCCTGCCTCTCCTTCCACATGCCTCCGCAGAGTCTGGGACTTTCTCTGTGTGGAGGGCTCTTCCTTTGATCTTTTCATTCAGGGCTTTTCCACTTCCTTAAAGACCCGTCCTGACCATCCCACCCTAGCTATAGTTCCTCCCTACAGCATCATTTTCATTCTAGAACTTCTCAATGCTCAGTGCTGTGATCTGTGCCCCACCAGAATATCTTCTCCAGGAGAATTGTCAACTTTACTCTAACTTGTAGTGTCTAGAGTGAAGTGGGTGGCCATAAAGTTCAGTTGAACTAGTTAATGAATAGATGGGGTCAACACTTTAGAACAGCTGTACAGTCAAATGAAGTTTCTCTCAGAGTCTGAGTGGGATAAGAGCTGCTTGAGGCAATACAACACTGTCTTTAGCTAGAACAGCAGTTCTCAAACTTTTCAGTCCCAGAACCCCTTTACACTGCTAAAAGTATGGAGGACCCCAAAGAGCTTGTGTTCGTGTGGATTATGTCTACAGGTATTTAATGTATTAGAAAATACAAATTGACCAAAACACAATTATAGTAGGTGTCGTGCGGGGTGGCCTGCGGGGCCTCTGGTCCCGCTCCCCACATAAGAAGGCGGGATATGGTTAGGTCAAAAAGGAACACCCACGGAGCCATAGGTAGGGGAGTCATATCACTATATTCTCTCTGGTGACCGGGGAGACACATGCAGTAGTAGCCACACGATCCGCAGTCTGCCATTCACTTCTCTGCCTGCCAACCAACCAACCAATCAACGCAGCCCCGCAGTTACATCAGTAGCCAATTGGCTAACCGGTTACAGCTGATGGCCAACCAATCACAGTTGATGGTCATTCACTACCCAAGACAGCACCTCCGCACACGAGGCCGAGAGCCTGGAAACTGCTCTCTGGGATTCTGTCCCCACAGTAGGGGACCTAAATACTTCATTGACAGCTATGGATAGATCATTTGAGCAGAAAATAAGTAAGTCAGTATCAGAAAATTCATGAAGAAAATGTTAAGACATTTGTTTATTTAAAACAATAATTTATTACATGTTGACATAAATAACATTTGTATGAAAAGTAACTACATTTTTAAAAATTTGTGAGCAGTGGCACACTTTGAGAACAGCTGTTCTACACACAGTACCTAATTAGGACCAGCAAAGATTCTATTGAATGAGTGGCTAGGTGGGCTCAAGAATTTAGACCAAACTTCAGGGTCAAATGTAGCTCCTTCCCATCATGTGGGCAGAGGATATAAGACCACCCAGCCTACTGCCAGACGAGGCCACATTTCCCCCTCCATTCCCCTAATGGTTCACCCACCTTCTCACTCACACACTCCTGGCCCCACACAGCCTGTTCCCCTAAAAGTTTTCTCTTATAAAAAGAAAAAAAGAAGCAAAGAATAAGATGAGAAATAAATTGAAAATAATTCGAAATTGATTTGCAAGCTGTATATCTCTTTAAAATATGCTTATTTCTGTAACCAGAATGATTGTATAAACTTTAAGCCAGAGAATTCCTTTTGCATTTGCACTTTGACAGTATGAATGTTGAGGCCTGATTTTTACCAGGATTTGTTTATTCCTTTTTGTATTCATGTTGAAAGCCCAAACTGGGTGTCATATTATTTTTCTTAAGGCAATACCGAAACCTAAGTTCTTCCTCTTTCTAAGAAGAAGCTGCTCCCTCCCTCTTTATTTTTTTCCTCTGAGTAGAGGAAATTCACAGAGCCAGGATTTAAAAAAAAGGTCATCTCTGTGCTCCAATAATAGTGGCTGGATCTCCCAGACTCTGGGCACGCCTCTTCCACTTCCTGACGTCACACTATTTTTGTCTTTGAATAGCTCATTGACACAATCGTCTCGGAGATCGGAGAACTGAAACAGGAGATGGTGCAGACAGATGTCAGCCTGGAAAATGGACTGGAACCCACTGAAGCCCACAGGTGACAGAAGCGATTAGGCGCCGGGTGCGAGATGGGAGTTAAGTGAACCATATTAGCAGCGAGGACTGCCATTTCAGTGGCTCCTCAACTTTGGGAACTGGGAATGTGTTGGCCACTCCAGATGAAGCTCTCTGTAGGAGGTGGGAGTGGCCTAGAAACCAGTTGTCTTGTTTAATCACTTTAAAGGCACTTGAACTTTGCACCCTTTCAATTCTTCCTGGCACCAGAACCCGGAAACCTAAAGTTCTATCTGCCATATCCACCTACTCACAATGATGGAAACAATAATGCAGCAGGATCCTCCGTGTGCAAAATAGAACTCAGTGTAGCCTGTGTCAGTCTCCAGAAGGTTAAAGGGAAGCACTAAGAGGATGGACTCATTTTGCGTTCTCAGGTCAGAAAACCCCCAGCACTTCCCATAGCCATTAACTCGAAATGTAGCCCAGTGTACTGGAAATTTAATGTGATTGTAAATGATTAAAAAGGGGAAGGCAATTTGCTGTGCTGGTTAAACATAATATGTTGTGCACGTATTGCATGGGATCAGAGTAGATAGTCTTTATCTGGAGAATGGGGGTGCAGAGGTCAAGGTGGGAGTGGCAGATTGGAGGAGATTGCCAAAACCTCATCCAGCTCTTGGATGGTGTTATTCATTACTTGCAAAGACAACAGAATGTACTGACTACTAAACAACATGGACACTTGGTGCCTGGGACACCAGATTTATCATCTTGCCTCTTTTCCCAGGAAATGGCGTTGAGGCTGTCTGTGCAGGGTGAGGATAAGATTCACGGAGTGGGGTTTGCTTGTAAGTCATGAGACAGGCAGGAGGAGTCCTGCGAAGGCAGGCGAACCAGCTGGTTTTGGTTGTCCAGGCAAATTTCAAACCGGCCGGACTTGTTTCTTGCCACAGACTGAGGGGAAAGCAGACAATCCTAAAGAGGCACTTTGCAGCTGGAATTCAGACAGTGCTTTAACTCCTATGTCTCTGGAGGAAATATATTCTCCCTTAGCTGTGGAAATTGTGTGTCTCCCATTTCCTTCTCTACAAAATGACAGGGTAGACCAGATGTTCCCCAAGCTACTTGCAGCAGCACCAGGTGGTGTTCTATGACCTTGATGTGATTGGTTAATTTTTTCCCATAAACTAAACAAATGCACAATAATTTTTTATTAGAGACTTTCCACTTCACATTCAGAGTAGATGCAAACCCCGTGGAACTTTAGCCGGGGACTTGTCTTTACCCTTTGCATTACTGAGCTAAAAACAAATTGGGAATTCAGGTTGATGACAGAAGAGTAAAGAAGAGAACTTTAGTAGCACTGATTTCACCCACATCCATGAAATACAACACTGTGAGGTGGACCCCAAACTCTGCAGAAGACAGACACGACCCCTGCCTGCATATACACCACAGGGGATGTTAGGTTTGCTTGAAGAAGTGATACCATGATACGGACTGTTAAGGTCTTGATCTCTGACTGTAGTGGGTACTGGGGGAGAGCTGGGCTGTCATTTAACCTTTAACATCTCTTTTAGTCTTTTTCTTGTCAAATTTAAGAATGACTCTTAGCATTCCACAATAACTTTTTTTTTCAGATTAATATCACTTATTCTTGAATGCCATGTTGGCTAACACTGAATTTATGAAATTTCAAAGGCATTTTACTTGACACTTTTTTTTTTTTTTTAAAGATTTTATTGGGGAAGGGGAACACGACTTTATTGAGGAAGAGTGTGTACTTCCAGGCCTTTTTTCCAAGTCAAGTTGTCCTTTCAGTCTCAGTTGTGGAGGGTGCCATTCAGCTTCAAGTTGTTGCCCTTTCAGTCTTAGTTGTGGAGGGCGCAGCTCAGCTCCAGGTCCAGTTGCCGTTCCTAGTTGCAGGGGGCACAGCCCACCATCCGTTGCGGGAGTTGAACCAGCAACCTTGTGGTTGAGAGGACGCGCTCCAACCAACTGAGCTATTTGGGAGCTCAGCGGCTGCTCAGCTCAAGGTGCCGTGTTCAATCTTAGTTGCAGGGGGTGCTGCTCACCATCCCTTGCGGGAGTCGAGGAATTGAACTGGCAACCTTGTGGTTGAGAGCCCACTGGCCCATGTGGGAATCGAACCGGCAGCCTTCGGAGTTAGGAGCATGGAGCTCTAACTGCCTGAGTCACCGGGCCAGCCCTACTTGACACTTTTTTTAAATAGGAAAGAAAGAGAAAAGGCAAGATTGTCTTTATTTAACAATGGTGTATATGGTGTTTAACATGTGCCAGGCACTGTTCTAAATGCATTACAGCTGCCAACTTATTGAATCTCCTCCCTACCGTGTGAGGTAAAGCTCCAATATGACCCTCATTCTGCTGGTGTGGGACCCATGTGATGTGGTGAAAAGTCTGACTAATGAGTCTGTGGCTTCTGTGCTGAGGTCTCTTCCTGATTTTTAGAAGGGTGACTTTGCTTTTAATTCCTCCATTTTGCTCAATGATGTCCGGAGGGCCAGATTATGGAGAGGTAGGATAAGACGGACTTTGCTTTGTTTCCTCAATGAAGGCAGAACAGAGCTTTGACCACAAGGAAACAGCAGTTCAGCCTGGCACAGAGCAGCTCAGAGGGCAGAGGAGAGCAGGCATGAGAGGAGCAGAGCTGCCTCAAGTGAAACCATGATAGAGAGAAGAAGCAGTCAGCCCCTGAAGACCTTGGCTGGGCATGTTCTGGTGGCTGCACAGATGCCTCACAGTCACCTTCCTTTCTGGCCTCATCCTTGGTGAGACTGAGTTGTGATATGGCCTCACCCAACCCACCCAGAGTGAACAGGAAGTGTCTGGTGTCATTTGGAAGCAAAGAGCATAAACAATACTTGTGTACTAATAATGGATACATCTAGAGTTTTGGTTGGTGGCAAAGTTTCAGCTGCTGAGAGAACTACTGAGATTTGTTGCCTGCATTCAAAATAAGAGGATGTGAATTTCAAATCCAGGTTAGTGAAAGTGCAGATGTCACTTTTTCTATCTGGTAGTCAGTTCTCGCTTCCCAGCCCACCAGACCTATCAGCATCATCTGACATGGTTGACCCACCCTCCCTTCCTAGGACACTTACTTGGCTTGGCTCCAGCGACACCACATCCCTGGTTTCCTCACCTCACCTGCTACTGCTTCTAGGCTCCTGGCTGGTTCCTCCTTGTCGCCCTAACCTCCTAACCCTAGAGAACCCAGAGCTCAGGCCTTGAGCCTCTTCTCTTCACACACCCCACACCTTTCTCTTTCTCTCACTAACATTGAGCAAGCTACTTAAAAATCTTTGTGCCTCAGTATCCACATCAGTAAAATGGGGATGAAAATAGAGCTTTACCTCAGAGTTATTAGGAAGATTGAGTACATAGCTGTAAAGGACTTCACACAGTGCTGATACATGGTAAACACAATATATTGTTTACCAGAAGATCTCTGGAGAATTTCCCAGGTAATCCTATCTAGTCTTGTGGCTTTGATAACATTTGTGTATTGGTGACATATATCCCTGGGCTGGTCCTCTCTTTGAATCCAGGTGTTTGCATGTAGCCGTCCACTCAGTCTGACCTTTGGTACTTCAAACTTAAAAAACCAAGACTGAACCCTTGGATTCCCTTCACAAACCTGCTTCTTTCCTGGTCTTCCCCATCCCAGTAACCATGATTGTGCTTGGGTCTCACAGTCGTCCCTGATTCCTCTCCTTCTTTCATAACTGTCCTCCCATCCATCCCTAAATCCTGGCAGCTCTACCTTTAAATTAGATCAAGGATCAGACCACTTCTCACCACTACCACTGCAGTAGACCCCTGCCTGATGCCTCTGCTTTCACCCTTCCACATTCTCTGAGCCGTTATCTAAGCAGCATAGAAAATGACCTAACTTTAGTTAATCTAAATCTAAGTCTTGTCACTCATGTTCAAAGCCCTTCAATAAGTTTTCATTTAAAACCAAATTCACCACCGTGGCCTTCAAGACCCGGGATCTGACTCCTCACAACTCTTCACCATCTCTTATCTTATAATCTCTTCCCCTCTGTCAGTCTGCTCCAGCCCCACTAACTTCTTGCCAAACGGGCTTCTACCTCCCAATCTTTGTACCTACTGTTTATTCCCTCTGCCTGGAATGTCCTTCCTCCAGGAAGCATTCACCCTTGGACCCTCCCTTCCTTATGTCACCTTATCTGGCTTTACTTTTTAAATATAGAACATGTACAGATCTGAAATGTATTCACTTGCTTAATTGTGCATTTTCTGCCTCCCAGCATTAGAAGGTAAGCTCTATGAGAGCAGGGGTTTGGTCTGTGTTCAGTGCTGTTTTTCCACTGCCTAGACTAGTGTCTATCGTATATCATCCACTCAACAAATATTTGTTGAATGGGTGAATGAAAGATGCCTGCTCTTTGGAGATCCTAAAAGTATTTGAGCATCAGAAGCCTCTTGCAGCAACAAGACATCACCTGTAAAGCAGTTAGGGGACCCCAGCCAGCACATAAAAAAATAAAAAGTTGAAAACGTGTGATAGGCTTTAAGCTTCCTTCCTGAAAAGAAGAGGGATCAGAATTTCTTTTCCCTGTATTCCAGCCATGCTTATTCTATCAATTCCGAGTTATGGGCTGTTGTCAAGTTTGCCGGCTGAATAGCAGCTGATAAAATCTACCCCATGCCCTCTGCTAATGTTTCCCAAAAAGAAGCTAAGAAACCAGAAGGATGAAGAATTTCTTGTGCTTTCTCTAAATGCTGTTTCTTATTTTCTCTTCCTCCCCACTCCACCCCCACCCCAAGACTAGAGTATGAGAAAATAAAGGCTTTTTTACTCTCCCCTGCCTTCCCATGACCTCACAGTCCAATTCTGGTTGGGCAGGCACCCCAGGCCAGAGGTAGGCCAGTACTCCACCCTCATCACCACCTGGACCCATCACCCATAGGCTAAAACAAGTCTCTAAATCAAACAAAACAGCTTCATGAAATGAGGCTCAGGCTGGGTTTGCAGGCTCCCTGAGGATCCTGGCTAGATAGGCCATGGAAGTCTGTGCTACCTCTGTTTACCACCTTGCTCTCCCTTACCTCCTAGATTCCTGTTGTCACCTTGCTGGTACACTGCAGCCCAGTTTATCCTGGGGATGCCCAGGGTCCTGACACCCCCCCACACACACACACCCGAATCAAACACACAGAATTCAAAAATTCCTTGACCAGCTCTGCCCAATGCAACATTGTAGCCATTGGTCACCACCATGGGCTTTTTCTGGAAGGGTCTGTTGCCCAGGAAGTTCTCAGCTTCCCAGCAGCTGTACTATAATATAACATTAGTATTAAAACCACAAAAAGCTCAGGCTGCCAGTCCCTGGTACACCCCTTCACTTCTTCACTTGACTGGAGGTTAGAACACAAGATTAAAAGAGAAGAATGGTGGCTTACAGTCTAGGGAAGAGATGCCCACATTCCACGTTAGTACATCTCTAGTAGGAAAACTATGATCATATTAGTTGCTCTATAGCCTTCAGAATAAAGCCTTTCCTCACTAATGCTGCTTTTTAAAAAGATTCCACTGAAGTAAAACATTGTTAAGAAAAAGCATGCAAATAAGTATGCAGCTAGATGAATTTTCACAAAGTATATATACCACATAGCAGCACCCAGATCAAGAAACAGCATTCTCAGCAACCCGAAGAGTAACCACTTTTCTGACTTCTATTGCTTTAGGTTAGTTTTGCCAGTTTTAGAACTTTATGTAACTGGAATCATACAGCCTATGCTCTTTTAACTCTGACTTCTTTCATTCAGTGTTTTGTATAGTATTTCATTGTGTGACTACAACACAATTTATTTATCCTTTCTACTGTTGATGATTTTGAATAATGCTGCTATGAACATTCTTGTGTGTGTCTTTCGGTGAATACTATGACATGCTTCAGCTAGGAATATAGGAGTGGAATTGTTGGGTTGTAGGATGGTTATATAGTCACTGTTAGTACATAGTGCCCCAGAGTTTTCCAGAGTCATTATATCAGTTACACGTCAACCAACTGTCTGAAAGTTCTGAATGCTCTGTTCTCATTCTACACTTGGTATTGGCTATTTTGTCATGTTAGCCGTTTGGATGGGTGTGTGGTTTAGGGTTTCTGAAACCATGATGGATGAAGACTGGTACCTCTATGTTGTGACTCAAGTACTTATCTCAGTGCTGTGAGACTCAGGAGTGGGGACTCCAGTTTTAACAGAGCATCATTTTACAATTTTCACATGTCTAAGTTCAAGGCTAAAGTCATGGGAATTCTGAGCTCACAGCCAGTTCATTGGGTGATATTCATGGAAACTGTGAAGTTATGGAAAGAATTATTTGGAGGGAGGAGATGAAAAGAGAAAGTAAGCCAAAAATTATGAGAAAAGTATAAATACATATGTACCTTTTATTATTTATATTTCTACTTATGAATCTTAGATTATAAACCTGCAGCAGGAAAAGACTTCCAGTGAATTTCTCTACATCTCTTAGATTCTTTTGTTTTACTTTGTTCAGTACTTATATATAGAAATATTCAACATCTTATGAGTTCATGTGGTCAAAGCCATTAACTACATCATAACTAAGAAATGTATGTACCTAAATCTGATACAGCTATTTTTGGAATTTAAATTCTTTTAAACTCAGAATATAGCGGCATCTAATACGGTTTCCCATATTTAAAAACTGTATGTCCTCCACTTCAGTGACTTCAAACACAGAATTTAATGTCACTTCTTGTCATTCCTTTCCATCTTTCCTCTTGAAACCTCAGATACAAAGTGATTATTTTTCATTGATTTATACCCACTTTTACTTTTCTGAAGATTTTGAAGAGTGTATTCATGAGGTCATTAGGAAGCAAGTTCAAGTCATTGATGCAAAAATCATTTTGCGTTTTGTCTTCTTACACAGTATCTGTGTCGCATGCAGTGTTAGCCAGCAAAACAAACATTTTTCATTTTGCCATATATGGAAACCTGCATACACCATAGGTTCAGGGCTTGGAGCACATCCTAAGGTCCCACAGCATCTGAGAGCAGGCCACTCTCCTAGAACAGTCACACACCTGTTGGAAAGGTTGGTTTTCTTCCTTTTCTGTGAGCTCCAGTCTGGTTCATGGGATGCATCATGGGATGCTCACAGTCATTTGCTACGGAATATTAGATGTATCATGCAGTATCTTAGGTCCCATGAAAAAAGTATTTGAAGTTATCAAAGTTTAAGCTTTCCTCTTACACATAATCTAGTTCTAAGAACTGTAAATGCACATTTCCACTAATTCTTGGGTATTTGTCAGTACTGCCTGTTCATACTCTTTCTCAAAGAATATCTGATGGGAAACAGGATAGAAAAGCTCTTTCACTTGGGTTGAAATTGTGTTCTGAAAGATAGTTGAAAATCCATTTGTCTGAAACACTCAAGTAATATCATAAACACAGCTGTTCTTTCCTTCAGTGGAAGGAGGCCAGGTAGGGTGCTTGGGGTGGGGTGGGGGGGATAGCTTTGTTCATAATTAGAAGAGGTCATGTAGCGGAAATAGTTTTGCAGTAAGACATTTTCCTATCATGCCCATTGAGGGTATTTTGCTATGACTACATTGATCAATTTCCCCCCAATTCCTTAAGGTGTTTCCTGATTTCAAGGCACCACAGTGTTTGGAATATGGTTTCAAGGAATTCTATGAGATTGACTAACTCTTTGCTCACACTGTTACCAATGTAGCAACAATTAGGTTTAAAAAAATATTTATTGAGTGGGTGCTATTTGCCAAAATACCTAGACAGTGAAGTCTGAAAATATACATGACCTAAGGAAGAAAAAATTATAAACAAGTTTCATATAATGGAATGAGGACATAATAGAGGAATATACCAGATGTCCTAGGAACCTCAGGGAGGAAGCAGGTAATTGCAGGTAGGAGATGGTTTTAGGAAAGATGAGACTCGACATTAGCCTTAAAGAATAAGGTAAATCTCAAAAATGCCTCAAACAGCTGTTTGGTCTGTCTTGATGGACAATATCTCTTATATTGGGTAAGGTTTTTTAAAAGAACATGTACGATTTTTTTATTATGAACTTAGAGCATGTACATTGTGGAAAAATAACAATGCAAAAAATGAAAAAAATAAATATTACCATGAACCCAGTCCCTGAGATAGAACCACTTTTGATTGTTTGCTTATTGCCTATCTTACTTCTTTGCCTTAGTATGTATTTTTCCGGTGTTTTTCTGTGCATTTAAATGGTAGATTACGCATTTCACTGACTTACAAAGATGTTTTTGGTCATCCTAGAAATGCACAGTGTGTCCTAGAAATTGATTCCAGTTTTATTGAGGAGTAGCACCTTCCAATTGAGTGGCTGGTTTCCCTAGGCACACACAATAGCATATTCTAAAGGTTTCCAGTTTTTTTCTCTTTATATACGGGGTGCCAAAATTATGTATACAAGTGGACACTTTGCTCTATGTTGCTCAAGCAGTAATCAGAAGTGTCTGGACACTGATGGTAACCACTTTGAGCACCTCTTGTAATTGCAGAAGTCAAACGTGACTTGTATTCATCTTTTGTTATCAGTATATATTGAATATACAATTTTAATACAGTTTTCCTTTCTTAAAATGTGTATACATTTTTTTCGCACCCTCTGTATTTTATGCTCTACAGACCTTGCTTCTCTGTAATGTTGGTAGTTGATTCTGCCACGAAATATCTGCTTGGTTAGAATGTAGTTGTGATTTAATCTAACTGTGAAATAACACCAGTGTAACCCAAAGCACTTAAAGATCAAGAACTGCAAATCCACGAAATGCTTGCCTTTCTGTAAAGCCTGGTGTGTGCCACTGCTCAGGCTCAAAGGTCAGCGGGCCAAGACTTAGAGCCGCCTGGCTCCTTCTCCTCCTGTTTTCAGCTCCAAGGGTACCCAGGACAACAGGTTCTTTGTTTCCATTTCTTAGTTTTACAGGAATGAATGAAGGCCCCTGCCAGCATTGGCTTGGTATCTGCCCTTTTCATCTGTAGCTGAAGAGTCCACAAGAGGAAGCAGTTCATAAGCAAAAAAAGTCACCAAATCTTTCTCCTCTTGTAAAAATGGCAGTGCTTCCTGCCCAGAGGCAGATACATATTTTTGTTCCCATTTCTGTGTTGTTCTCGCCTCCTAGTCCTCCGTAGATACAGCTGAAAAGCCACCAAAGGCCGTAAAAGTTTTCACAAAAATCCTCTTGCAACATGTTTTCAGAAATCTTTTTGAAGTCGAGGTCTCCCCCCTCAGAAGCAGCAGCCCTTCGCCACACAGAAGTGAAATACATTAGTTGTTTTCCTTTTGGAGTTGAAGGGGACAGAAAAGGCCCCAAGGAATTAAAATAACTTGTGTGTTGTAGGGAAACTGCACAAGTCAGAGAATTGGTCCCAAGTTCAGTTCTATCAATTTCTAGTGTTTTAACCTCAAATAAGGAGAGAAACAGGATGACCTCTACTATCCCTCACAACTCAGGTAAATAGGCCATGAACCTTACAAGAATATCCCCTTCCCCAGGCCTCTTTCCATCACTTTTCCTATCTTGGGTGGTGGGTAAGTTTCCTCAGCTCAGTAATAAACTGAGAAATTAACCAGGGCCCCATGTGTAGCCAAAATAAATTTGGGCCCCCCTTCTCCTGACTTTAATTCGGCTTCGTAAATTTTAAAGAAGTGTTTTCATGATTAAATATGTTAAGATATCAACTACTAGGTATTTTTTAAATTGAAGGTTTTCTGGGAATTTTTTGTTTGCTGTGTGTGCACCTATTTGTTTAACAAAAAATTAGAATTGGTCCTTGTGGTAGAAGTTTTTATCAGATGGATCCTTTTGGGGTTTGCTTGGGCTGTTGCTTTCTCTGTCTTTCCATATAAAAGCCCTCTTCTAGTAACATATTTTCAGAAACCATTGATCGCAGACCTATCACTTCTCTTGCCCCAGTTCCAGGAAGCCCTTGGTTCATCTCCCACCGTGGCTGGCATGTTGGCAACTGCTTAGCATTTGGGGTATGTTTGCTTTCCTCTTGATACACAGACAAGTATCTGCTGCTCCAGGAGCAAAGCTATAGTGGACACAGGACTCCAACTTCTGTCTGATCATTAGTTCTTAAGATTACCTCTGGCACTGGCCTCTTGTAGCTGGAAGCCCTCCACAGTGCCATGTCCTGGGCTGCACCTTCTTGCCATGGCAGCTGGTTGAGACAACATTGTGTGAAAAGGCTTTGTTAGGCTGGCAAGCGCTTAATACAAGCAGATTAGGAACGGAAACCCCAGAGAGGCAGAATATGCATGGAAATTTCAGTACAAAAATATCAAGAGAAGTAGCCTTTTATCCTTTCTGTTTTTCATGTAAAAGTTGAGGATGGTAAGCACCAGAGCCCAGGGGACTAGACCCTAATGATGGATGGAGACCGGTTCAGGTACAAGGACCAGCCAGGAGCCATTCTCCAAAAGGTTCCCATTTAACTGACACACACACCAAAAAAAAAGCTCCAGAATTTTGTCTACAGAATAGTCTTTGTGTCATAGAATGGAAACACATTGCCTTGTTTTCTTTTTTTGAATTTCTGAAAATTAGGAGACAATAAAATAGACATTCTAGAAACTGCTGAACAGAATTTCTCTTTACTCATAGTTCCGAAGACATTCCAGACTCTTATAATCAATTCTTTTCAGGTTTTGTTTTAGTATCAGATTCCTTTTTTTCCATCCTTAGAGATGGGGAAACTGAGACTAAACGTAGTGGCAGGCCAAGGCCTCACAGTTAGGAAGAGTCAACTCTAGCTTTGATTCAAGTATGACTGCAAATGGTCTTTCCACCAAACCACTGAAGATTACGAGGCTGAGGGGAGACTAGAATCAAGGTTGACTAGATGGAAACCATGACATTCTTTACAAAAGTAAGCAACTTGATATTGATGCATTCAATATGATGCGCAGGAAATGGGTGGTTTTACCTCCAGGTAAATGAGAACTCGTTGATAGCTGACTGCTAATGCCCCTCTTGGTGTGGATGTGGGGTTCCCACTTTGGGTTTTTCCATACCTCACTTGGTACACCTGCCTTAACCGAAGGCAGCTTTCCTGCCAATACTGTTTACCCCTAAACTTCTCCTGTGCTCATCAAGCTGATGTACACCAAACTCTTTTGTTGGAACCTAAATCTCATCCTCAGTGTTGGAATAAGACATTCTGTATTTGGGAGCCTTGAATGGAGCACTTATCACCAATGTCCTGTGTTAGTGGGCATAGAGTTACAATTGTAGGCTAAAACTCAGTGTTGATTTTACACCCAAAGCCACCACTTACCAGCTGATGGGAGGAGGTTGGAGGGCCGTCCATAAAGGAAAGTTATAAGCAATGAGGAAGGAGCTGCTAAAGGAGTTTGGATTTATTGTTCTGGAAGAATTTAGGCTACTTGCTTTTCTAGCCCCAGGCCTTAAGATGGCCAAAAGCCAGGGGACTCTTGGTAGCTGCGGGATTTTTGCCACCCGTTTCCTGATAAACACAGAGACATGACCCCTTTGTCTCCTGAGACCGGAACTGAGCAGCCAGATTCTGTTGCAACCTGGTTGAAGAAAGGCCTGAATCTGAGGTTATGCGTGGGGGGCCCAGAAGGAAACTAAGGGAGAGACCCAGTGTCCACCACGTTTCTCATTGCCAACTGAGCTTCTCCCCTTACTCGCTCACAAGGAATAAACCTACTGTCTGCAGATCACCTCCTACCCAGTCCTCATCGCGTCCAGAGCAGGCATTTTATCAATGCCTGCCCTGGGCTGGGCCTGAGTATGGTCTGAGGGGTGAAGCCAGGCTTGTAAGAGAGAGAAGCATAATGCAGAGTAAAATGGAGTAAGTGCCCCAAGGCATAGACACAGAGAATAAAGAAATTACCTATGCCTAAAATTACTTGTGTAGCTGTAGGAGATAGGGGAGGAGACAGAATCTGAGGCCGGTTTTGACAGGTGGCTAGGAGCCTGTTATGGCATGGACGATTAAGACCAGCTTGAACACAGGCAAGGAAAGGGCTGAGCAATGGCAAATAGATGCATTTTTCAGGATGATCTTCCTCCTTGAATCAAGGAGTGAGATTTGTAAATATTAATACAGGAAAAATGTTATGTTCTAATCCAAATTATTTTATCCCAAATTTCTTCTCTTGTGCTACAATTTTTCTTTTATTCATGTACCATCTTTACTATTAATTTAGCTAATATTTTTCTTTAACTCACCTTTCACATTTATTTTAAAAAGTAAATTAGGTAAGCCAGTCATGAGACAACAAATACTGTATGATTCTACTTCTATGAGGTACTTAAGGGTAGTCAAAGTAATAGAGACAGAAAGTAGAATGGTGGTTGCCTGCAATGGAGAGATGGGGAAGAGGGGAATTATTGTTTAATAGGTATAGAGTTTCGGTTTTGCAAGAGGAAAAGAGTTCCGGAGGTGAATAGAAGTGATGGTTGTACAACAATATGATACCTCTGAACTATAAAATGGTTAAGATGGTAAAGTTTATGTTGTGTGTATTTTACCACAATTAAAAAATTGGGGAAAAAGGTAAATTTAGTATCTCCACCATAATTGGGAACTCTACTAAATACATTTTAACTATTAAAATAAGTACTAGATGTTAAAATAAAAACGGTGCCTCCATATACTGCTTTGATATAGCCAACACTCTTTGAGAAATGTTGTCAATTTTTAATAAACCGTTGAGATGTTATAAAATATCAGAATTAATCCACACTATCCCACAAAAAAATAGAGGGTTGTTTTTCTTCTCTCACTTTGTAGCAAGACTGCAGCTCTTTGTGTTAGGGACACAGGCAATGTGGTGACTCTTAAGCCATAATTAGGTCCTAGGCAAAAGCAACTTGGAACTCTGGGCTCTGCTTTTGTTGTTTATTTTTGTTTTGTTTTGTTTTCTTGACACAGTTAGCATCCTATTGATAATAATTAGCCCCATCAATTTGTCTTGATTCACTCTATGACTGTTTATTAGGCACCTGCCATGTAAACAAGGAAAAACTATTGGTTTTCTTAAAAGTCTGGAAGGTCCACTGAGGACCTGCAGGGAACCAGCCCTCAAGGCTGAAGAGCATTGAGTCTTTCCTAAGGGTGATCAGGGAGCACATTGCTGGAAATCCAGGTAGGACCTGGGAAAGTAAGACCTGAGTGGAGCCTGCAATTCACCCCTTCAAAATTCCAAATCTAAAGCAGCCCTTGTGGATTACTCAGTCCCACATCTAACGCCAGGATTGGCCTGGAAGGAGCAGGCAAAGCAAGCAGGGATCCCCTCCCAAAAAGAGAATTCCTTTCCACACTTTTGTAAAGCCTGACATAGTAGACCATGGGTACTTGGGGCCAAGATCTAGGGAGCCAGGAAGGAGACAAAGGCCAAAAGCCAAGTATTTTTTTGGAAGTTGTGATAATCTGTCCTCCAAACAGTCCTGCTGACTGAGTCAGCCAACTGTCTCTCCAGATGACTTAGTTTACAGAGCCCATTAATTCTGTAAGTAGAATCAAAACAGAATACCTGGATAAACTGTAAGGGTGACTTTTCCTTGAAGATAGATTGCAAATGTACCACATTCCAGATGGTTCGTGTTTGTGCAAAGGCACTTGCATCACACGTGCACACACAGAAGGGAGTCCAAGAACCATGAAGTGAGGGTTAGGGGTGTATTACCTGAGCAGAGTCACCACCCACCTGATTCAATTCCACAGAGGACTTGCCATTCGTTCTGTGAGAACTTTTCAGAGTTGTTAATTGACTAAACCAAACTGTTTTCAGTTGTACTATGAGCTAACAGTCTGCTATAGAAAGGAAAATTCTTAGTATACTTTAGATACTTAATTGAAACAGATTTTGTCCTTCAAAAATAATCAGGCACATCTTATCACAGATGTTGATACATATTGTCCATTTAAAATATATAATTGTTCAGCTTAATGAAGGTGTGTCTTTAATACACATAGAGAAGATTTGGAGGACTTTTTGTTTTTTGTGTATACTTGTTTTGTCCCATGTCCTAACTGAGAACAGAGCCATACAGAGCACTGCACTAGTGTTGAGATCATTAGCCAAATGGTTGTGTACCCCCCCTTGTTGGTAGTAATAACGGCGTTTGGTCTTGTATCTAGTCCCATTAAACTTAATTTTTGCTATTCAACAAAATAGGATTCATATATATATAATATATTCATTTTTTTTCTCCCCTTCTTCCGCCCCCCCTTCCCCCCAGTTCAAGCCGTTGTTTCTCAGTCTAATTGTGTAGGACACAGCTTCCTGACCCATGCTGGTATTATGAGCCTTGCGCTCCCCCCTTTCCCTCCCCTCCCCTGGCTGAGGAAGTTGGTGAAGGGTTGGCTGCTCATAGCAGCTCTCGAAGGCTGCTGCCCACTTGCCACCTGAGACAGGGCCTGGCAGCCCACCACAGCCCTCGGCAGCTCTGCTCCACGGAGAGACGTTGTTCACAATAGCTGTAGAGTGGGTCGCTTACTGTCCCATGTGGGAACTGAACCGACGACCTCCGCATTAGGAGCACAGCGCTCCAATCACCTGAGCCACTGGGCCAGCCCATGTATTCATATATATATAAAAGGTTGGTGACTGTATTTACTTCACCAGTATTTTTTCCACAGAAACAACCTCACATCAAAGTTTTATGTATGTTACGTATAGCTTTATTAATTGTCTATGTTATATGATTTGTTTGAAAAAAGACTGGAATGTAAAGTCAAAGTGTATACCTGTGCTGTGTTGTTTGGGATGGAGCTTGGGAAGAGGGAGTGATGTACTGGGAAGCACATGGGGGCCTTTCTGAGTACACTGATCACTAGAAGCTGCACTGATAGAGTGTGCCAACCTCGGGAGTTCTGGATTAGGACAAAAAAGAGCATAATTTGGAAACTCTGCTGCAAGTTATTGGTTTCTTGGAGATGAATCTGATTCTGTGAAATGTAATAAAACTAGGCCTAGTGTCTTTCTGCTTGTGCTACATTAGAATGCACTTTCTGCAATCACTTATTCTTACACATGCCTAGGCTACTAACGCCTGGCCCTGGGAATGAAGGGAATACAGGCAAGTGGAAAAGCCACTCTCATCCCACACTCTGAAGGGCCTTAAATTGGGTGTGACAAGAATGTAACTGGTACTGGGAGCCCTGCCCCACAAGTGGGTGTAATATGCTTCAGAGCCATGAGGCCCAGGTTGGTTGGAATGGGGACAGATGAAGTATACGAGTTTTCTAGTGTTTGTTGCTCTCTGCCCCCAGAGGCACCTTACATTTGTGGGGCAGTCAATAGCTGGCCCAGTATTTTCACATGTGGGTGTGGGTCTCACTGAATCCATACTTGAGCTTCATCTCCCCATGAAAGCAGGCCTGGCCATTTGGAAATAGTAATAATAGTTGAAAAAAATAAATGAATTTTATATACATAAAAGCCCAGTGAGATGGTAGATATTTTCCCCAACCTATTATTTTGAGAAATTCCAAACATTACAGAAAAGTTGCAAGAATAACACTGTTCACTTAAATTCACCAACTGTTGAAATTCTGTCATGTTGTCTTCACCTCTATACTTTTTCCTTCTGGGAGGCGGGGTGGGAAGGTCTGAGCATTTGACATTTACTTTTCAACATTTCCACACTTTGCACCCAAAGTCTTCAGTATGCATTTCTTAAGAACAAGAATATTTTCCTACATGATCACAGTAAAATTATCACACTCAGGAGATTAAACATAAAATATTATCTAATATACACCCTTATTCAAATATCCCTAATTATCCTTTATGGCTGTTAGTTATTCTGATACCATATGTAATCAATTCCATGCACTTAATATAGTAATTGTGTCTTTTTATTCTCCTTTTAGCTATAATAATCCCACAGCCTTTTTTTTTAAATTGAATAATATTGTCATTTTGAAGATTTAAGGCCAGTAGTTTTGCAGTGAAGAAAGTCCCTGAATTTGGATTTGTCTGGTTGTTTCCTCTCGTGTAGATTCAGGTTAAACACATTTGGGGGCAGGAAGACTACCCAGGTGATAACATTTGGTACTGGACCAAACCAGCTCCAAATGCTCAGTAGTTGCCAGCCAAAAGACAACTCTGAGACGATTTTACGAGAAGGAACTTTATTGCCAGCCAGCAAGCAAGAGCATACCGGGAATTGTTCCCAGAGCAGTGTGTCCCCAAACAAAGTACCGAATCCATCTTTACAAGGGGAAATCATGCATAAATATGGAGGTAGACTTTGTCATTGCATGTGTAGGTGGGGACGTTCCAGCTCACGTGCAGTCAGTAAACATGGCATGTTCAAAAATGGTGGAAAGTCTCCGCCGTTGGGTGGAAATTTTTGTGTTATAATGAGAGTATAATGAGGAAGGTTCATGAGGAGGTCAGTGGTGGGCCCTTCAGCCTGTCTCAGGATGCTCCATCTGGTACAGACAGTCTCAGCCAGTTTACCCCCCGATCCTGCAAAACATCCTGGGCTTAGTCCTGGAAAACAGTTCTAGCAATCACTGTCAGAGATTGCGTAGGCTTGGATAAAATCGGACTAAGTTTTGGTCTTTCTGTGACACTTTCAGCAAATTACCAGATAGCATTACACTTATACATTTTAGCATGATCTAAGTGAGCTTATATGTTAATTCAGGCAAAGTCATAAACTTTAAACAAAGCTAATCTGTGCCAGGCTACCTGCCAGGCTGCATGTGGAGGTTAGGTCTCACCTCCACAGAGCGTCACAGTAGATGAATTCTTGCTTGCATCAGTCTGCATGATGATGAAGATGCCACTTTCAGGTTAGAAAGATGAAGCTCAAGGAAGGAGGGCGTCTCTCGTGCCTACAGTCCCACTGTGACCATGTCTTCATACAGTCTCCTGGATTATATCACAGTGGTTTATCTTTTATAAACCACTCATTTTCTGTCCTCCCTAATATTTGCAGGGAGATATCTGTCTTAGGAATCACCGGTTTCTGTTAATCACATCAGCTTCTGTTTTAGGTGGTACTCCCTAAAAGCAGAGCCTGACAGGGATTCTTTCTTTTTAAGATTTTATTGGGGAAGGGGAACAGGACTTTATTGGGGAACAGTGTGTACTTTACAGGATTTTTCCAAGTCAAGTTGTCCTTTCAGTCTTAGTTGTGGATGGCGCAGCCCAGCTCCAGGTCCAGGTCCAGTTGCCGTTGTTAGTTGCAGGGGGTACAGCCCACCATCCTTTACGGGAGTTGAACCGGCAACCTTGTGGTTGAGAGGATGCGCTCCAACCAACTCTGAGCCATCTGGCCACCCGGGAGCTGAGCGGCAGCTCTTTGACTTCATTCTACTTGCGGAGGGCCCAGCTCGCTGGCCCATGTGGGAATCCAATTGGTAGCCCCATTGCCCAGAGCTCGCACTCTAACCAACTAAGCCACCCATCCGCCCCTGACAGGGATTCTTGTGCCGTGATTTATTGAGAGATGCTCTCAGGAGGAACCTGTGAAGCACTGAGGGATACAGGATGGGATGGGGAGGAAACCAGGCAAAGGTATGGGGCCAGCTGAAGTCTAGCCTCAGCCTGATCCCACAGGGAGCTCTGAAGCACCAATAGCACCCCAGAGTTGTCGCACCTTCAGGCAAGACGACTCCCATACATGTGGTGTCAGTATGTCATTAGCAGTGCATCTGGTCCCAGGGGAAGGCATAATTTCCCAGGTATGTTCAGGAAAAGGGGTAATAGGGGCATGGGTGCCCAATCTGATAAAGGGGGACTGGGCAGGGCACCAAGAGCATTCACCACCGGTTCAACGTTTTCTTCATTAGTTCTTTCCTGAAGGTTGTCCTTCAGGTTGGTTGATAAAAGCCAATTTGTTTCGTAATAATAGGCTATAAACCTCAAATGGCTGGCTGAGTAAAGGCATGGGCTTAGTCATTTGCAAAGACAAGGTCTAATTTATGGTTGTTCCTTTATGAGGCCCCATAGATCTTATTCACCATCTCCCTGTTGAGACACCTAGGCTGAAGTCAGTTGTTAGAACAAAGGCATTTTAGCTTCTGAAAACAACTGAGCTGTCACAGGATGTACCCTTCTAAGGAAGGAAGATGTGTCAACATATTTACTCTCAGCACACATGAGTGTCAGGATTGTTGTTTTAGAGATTGTAGAATTTGGTCTTGATAAAATATCGCCAGGAATGAAACGCTTATTTGGGTTCTGAGTTCTTTCAATGGCACATTACCCTCCCCCCAAAAAAAATCCTCCTAATTGGATCTGAGCTCAAGTGTACATTTCGCTCTTAGATCTCAGGCAAATTCTCCTCAAAGCGCTCCTCAGACTGGTAACATTACTCAGGGCTTGCTAGAAATGCAGAGTCAGGCCTACCCCAGACCTGCAGGATCAGAATATGTGGGGCTGAAACTAGGATTCTGTGGGCTAACAAACCCCAGGTGATTCTCATGTAGGTTCCAGGGCTGATCTACAGCAGTGGTTGTAAACTCGGCTGCATGTCAGGATTGCCTGGGGAAATTTAAAAAATTCTGATGCCTGCATCCTACACCATGTGTCTGATTTATTTGATCTGGGTATAGTCTGGTCATCAAAACATTTTTAATCTCCCGAGGCAATTTGACTAGGCAGCCATGGTTGCGAATCACTGGTCTAAAGTTGCCTCTTTTACCTTATGTGAAAGGAATTTTATCGCCAGATTCATTTTGAAGAGTTTGTTCTTATAGCTGCAAAGATTCACTTCAAAATACCCAGAGTCCCTGGAATGGCATTTGCAGAATGAGAAACTGCCGCTTTTTTGGCACAGATTCTCCCATCTGAAAACTTGTAGCAGAGGTAAAGGAAAACATTCACATGTTTGAGAGGAAACCAAGTGTAAATCTTGAATGGAAGCATGAGATTCTTTAAGTATGTAGAATGTCAAGAATGTGTGGGGGAGAAGTTAGGATGGGGCCGCTGGCCAGCCCACAGGCTATCATTGCGGGTATTGGGTCTGCATCCCCAAAAATGATCACCTTAGATTGGCTTCTCCTATATTCAATCCAACTTCCTAGGCGTGGAGGGGTCCACATGGAAATTAGTCATCTTCTTCCCTGATTTTCACCTTACATTTGGAACCATCACCCATTTTTCTAAATGTTGAAAACTATCCAAGCCACGCATTTGGGTTTGGGGGTTTAGACATTTGAAGACCGTGTGTACCCCAACCTGAACTTGGCCCTTCGGACATGAATGATCAGGTCTGATGGTCCCGTTGGCTGCTCCAGGACCAGTGTTGATGACCAGCTCATGGAGAGCCAGGGAAAGTGAGAGTTCTGATTGTGGTAGAGGGAAAGAGACCCCAGAGCTGAAGCAGCCTTGAATTGGAATTTCTACCTTCTCTCTCTTAACAGAGGCATGTCCTTGAGCGAGACTATTTAATAAGTCTGAGTCTTCCAGTCCTCTGTTTTTTAAACTGGGATCTTAGTAGCTTCTTTCAGGACTGTTGAGAGGAGTAAATGAGAAAATGTTTGCAAAGGGCCTGGCCGACTGTAGACACCACATAGATACAAGCAACGGAGTCTATATTCATGATCTTACTCAATACCTGCAGAGTGGGTGAATATCAGGCCACTTTAATTTCTAGTTCTGCCATCTCGTGGCTATTTATAACTCTGGATGCCTTGATAACTTCTTGGGCCACAGTTTCCTCTTTCATAAAATGATGGTTAAATACTCAATAACAGGATTAGTGTAGACAAAGGTGACAATGGAAGTCAATGTGATATATTTTTTTGAGATTTCATTCACATAACATACTACAATTCAAAATTTAATGTGTGCAATTCAGTGGTTTTCAGTATATTCAAAAAGTTGTACAACCATCAGCGCATCTCATTCCAGAACATTTTCATTACTTCAAACAGAAATTCCACATTCATTTGCAATCACTACCCATCCTACATCCCTCCCCAGTCCCAGGCAACCCCTAATCTTTCTGTCTGTCTGTATTTGTCTATCTAGGTATTTCATATACGTGGAATCATAGACTGTTTGTCCGTTAGTGTCTCGGGTTTTTTACTTAGCATGATGTCTTCAAGGTGCACCCACATCGTAGCGTGGATCAGTACTTCTTTCATAAAAAGGATGAATGACTACTATGACTGAATAAAATTCCATTGTAGGGATATACCACATCTTATTTATCTATTCATTAGTTGATAGAAATTTGGGCTATTTGCATTTTATGGTGATTATGAATAATATGAATGTGTTATGAATAGCATAGCACCGTACTACTGTAAGGTTTCATTATAAATAACATTAGTAATAAAAATGCCTACATGTACAAAAAGAAATGAAATCCAACTCATTTGGGCACAAAAATGAGTGTGTGTGTGTGTGTGTGTGTGTGTGTGTGTGTGAATGTTTTGTCTTTGCTTTTAGAGCATGCCATGGTCATGCTTATGATATAATCTGTAGGACCTCATGTTTCCAGTATGGAATTTAGCACTTAGGGGTCTGTGCTCAAAGGAAGAAATGCTTTATGCCAGTAGACAGACTAAACAGGATTTAGGATGTTTAGAACCTTTTCAAAACCAGGTTGGAAGTAGAAAGTTGGGTCTGTGGAGTGATTTTGAGTACTCTGTTTAATATTAGAGATACAGAGTGAAATATAACATAGTGTCTACCCTTAAAACTTTCAGTCTGAAGGGGAGGACAAATGAGGTGGTGATGACAAGATGGCGTATATGCTTTGCCAGGCGAGTCTGTGATATTGTAGGACAGCTCTATGTTAGGAAAATTGTGCTGCAGCCATTTGACCCCTGCCAATTCTCTTTCTCCTAGCATGGTAAGACACAAGGACGATGGCTATTCTGAAGAAAAGGATGTGAAAACCTGTCCCCGGGACTCTGGCTATGACAGCCTCTCCAACAGGCTCAGCATTTTGGACCGGCTTCTTCACACCCACCCCATATGGTTGCAGCTGACTCTGAGTGAGGAGGAGGCGGCAGAAGTCCTACAGTCCCAGCCTCCAGGGGTAAGACTCAGAATCACAGGGAAACAGGTTGAGGCAAGCAGGGCTGCTGTGTCCTTAAGGAGAAAAACTTGGAGTTCTAGAAAGTTCTTTCCAGCCAACAGGGAACAGGGTTCCCAGTGTGTTCCTGGGTTGCAATGCAGGGAAATTCTGGAAACTATAGCGGTAGCTCCCAGGACCAGAGCCCTTCATGATTTGTCTTTCTGTCTTCATCTGCTCAGTTAATATGGGAAGTGCAGGACTCAGCAGGAAAACGGGGAATCTCGGTAATGAGGGACACTGGCCAGAGACCCTGGGCCTAACTTTTTGAGATGCAGCACTGAGGATGAGCCTGGCTGTGCGGTTTCAGTTGCCCCTGCTGTTTTACTTTCATTCTGAGCCTGGGAATCCTGCCAGGACCCAGCCATCCAACTTGAGACCCAACCTTCAGAAGTTCTGTAGTCATAGACTTGTCTGCCCTGGCTGCTGCTGCTGATTTTTCCTGGACATTCTCAGTGGCTGTCCACATGGATCAAAGTCCAATTCAGTTTCTTCAGCTACTACCTGCCCAAGTCCAGTCTCTTCTTAATCAAGACCATGCTATAACTCTATAGAAATTCCTCAAAAAATGTTATTCAATGATTGGTATATTCTTTGCTGTCCAATATGGTAGCCACTTGTCCCATGTGGCTATTTAAATTTACATTAATTAAATAAAATAAAATTAAAAATTTGGTTCTTCAGTTGCACTGGCCACATTTTAAGTACTCACTAGCCACAGATGGCTGGAGGCTACCATACAGGATAATGCAGAATATAGAACATTTCTATCATCACAGAGAGTTTTATTGGACAGCCCTTGTATACAATGTCTACTTCCAAAAAAAAAAAAAGATAGCTATAATAAATCCCAGATAAAATAAGATTTGAAACAATACATGGCAAGAGATAGAAATTAAGAAGTGGATGGAAAGGGAAGAAGAAAATTCCATCGGTAACTCGCTGAGGAATGTTGTGACAATTGGGCACGAAAATAAGCTATTGAGTTTCCTATCAGCCAGAGCCTGTCTGTTACTACTTTTTGATTTATAAGTGAGTCTTTGTTTCTCATCTGACAGAAACAGACAGGTCTAAGAACTCTGTTGGAACATGCTCAGGGTGACTGGTGCAGTATTTAATCATCTTTGCAGAGAATTCCTTGGCCAACGCGCTATGTTGTTGCCTCTGGTTTTGGTCTATAGGATCAAGACCTCCTCCTGTGAGACCCCCACTTTTTGGAGGTTGAGTTGTCTGCTCTTGCATGTCTGCCAAAAATGCTGAAGAGAGAGGTGGCCCTGTTGCTAGGCAGCAATTCCCCTCTGGGTATCAGGCACATCCATTCCTGCTGAGACCTTGTGGGGAACAAGTCAGGCAGGATGTTCTCTCCTGTCACCTACTTGATCCCTGGATAGGACCTGCCTGACAAGATGGGGCAGGCCGAGGGCAGGGCAAGATCAGGATAGGCCAAATGCACCAGCAGAAGTGAGAATGCTGAAGAGAAGGAAAAGCAGGTATGAGAGGAAAGGAGATTTGAAAGACCAGCCATGGTGGAATGGGTACTTGGTGTGCCAACATCCTTGATTAATTTATAACCTAAGATGGGGGACAGAAAACTGTCTGTACAGGGCCAGAGTATAATGGGCTTTGTGTGTCTCTATCACAACTACTCAACTTCGCCTTATAGTGCAGTTGCAGCTATACACAACGTGTACATGAATGAGCGTGGCTGTGTTTCAGTAAAACTTCATTTACAAAACCAGGTGGCAGGATGGATTTGGTTTGCAGGCCATACTTCATTGACCCCTGATCTAAGGCTGTAGACATTCAGGAAATAAGATCTAGAGGTTGTACTCTCCTCGATCTCCAAGGCTCAAAGAGTTCACTACCAGCTTCTTTTCCACCACCCCATAGCTGCCTCCAGCAGTGCTTTGGGTTTTTACCTACCAGGATAGTATTTAGGAAATATCTGCTTCCATTTTACAGTGTCCCAAAGACATTGACTCCTAAAACTGGCTGCTAGATGAATTCCATGCCTGCCTTCCCATGGGTACTACGAAAAAAGAGAGAACTCACTCTTTACCAGACAGCAAATTCCCATAATCTCCACTTCCCTCCCAAAAAGAAACATTTCTTAAGAGCTATTGACTGGACACATGGACTGAAGTGAAGATTAGGTGGAAAAAATAAAGAATGATAGGGGAGCGGAGAGCAGTGTCCAAATGCAGAGGAAAGAGAAGTAATTAAAGAAAGAGGACAGGATAGGATCCTTGGAAAAGGGTTATGTACTACAGAAGAGAACCAGGACTCAGCCATCCGGCCACACTGCACACTCCAGGGAGCACCATTTTATTTGTAGTCTAGGTAAGTGCTGCTGCCTGGAATTGTGCAGTGCACAGCCTGCATAGCAGTATTTGTGCATGGCATACTTGCCTCTGCAGTGACTGAGGCCAGAAAGGTGTCCTGAGACATCAGTATTGGGAATTGGGTTGGTGTAATTGTGTGTCTGAAGGAAATATTAGGACCTGGAGGGAGTTGTCAAAAAGTGAAGTGAATCAGGAATAAATGGACCGCCAGCTTTCATGTTGGCTGTAATGACTTTCAGAACATCTCTCAAATGTAACAGTTATTTTTTGGCTCCAGTGGATTGTTGTCATGCCTGGTCTTGCCATATCATCCCACTTTCCAAGAGAAGCGAGAAATTCATATTTTAATGTGAAAAACAAAACACTCCTGCCTTTTCACTGTTAACAACAAATTCAAATTTCTGTTGTAAATACACCCATGAGCCAAATTTTAGCCAGTGAGCTCCTAATTCACCACCCATGGTTTTGGCACGTTGCCTGTGTTTAAAATCTAGATTTCATCAACCAAGATAACTATATAAGAGAGGCTGGAGAATGTGTAACATAAAAACAATTCACCAAACTGAAAATGCTTCTGCAGACTAAGGGAGCTCTTACCTCATGGAAAAGCTTGTGTCGAAGGGAAAATAGGATTGTATGGAAGCCATTTCTCAAGGATAGGAATCTGTGGCATCACTGCTGGTCACTGCTGGTCGCCCCTTTCTCTGGGAGTAGACGGTCCTGCTTTGAGCCTTGCACTTCAACTACGAAGAGGGTTCTATCCATGGATGTTGAGTGTGCAGGAAATTATATGCCCAGGTTCTAACCTTCTAGATGTTTCTTAAGCTTGAATTTCTTTTCCCTCCTAGATCTTCCTGGTTCGTAAATCCACCAAAATGCAGAAGAAAGTAATTTCACTTCGCTTGCCCTGTGAATTTGGAGCCCCACTCAGGGAATTTGCCATAAAGGAAAGCACATACAGTAAGTGATTGGTTAGGTCCTGAATGATGTGAGGACCTCAGGTCTCTTGAGCAAGTGGAAAGAACCTGCACTTTGAGTCAGACAGATGTGGGTCTGAGTCCTGTCCTTGTTGCTTGTTTACTGAATGACTGGGCAGGCAACCTACCCTAGGAACCTCAGTTTTCTTATCTGTATAATAGGGTGATAGTAACCTCAGAGAGTTAACAATTCAGTTAAACAACCTATGTGCAAAGTATGCAGCCTACTGTTTGGCGTATGACAGAAGCCTAATAGAAGTTGGTTGGCTTCCTCAGCCCCTTCCCAGTTAAGCAGAGCATGGATTTGGTGCCCAGATTTGCTGATGACTGAGCTGCGGGGCAGGCTGCCTTTTTATGGGATCTAATACTGAAACATGTATCTGCACATCTTCATGAGTAGTCCTTGAGCAGATGTGTTCCCTGCAGGCAATCACTGTTCAGTTTTCTGTGATACAGCTAATCAGAGGCAGGATCCAGCCCTTTGGAAAAATTAACTGAAGTTTTGAGGGGACAGTGGTGTTCAATAGCACTGGTTTTCTTTACTGTTATTCCATGGCCATTGGAAATGTGAAGTCTCAAGGCCAAGGTTTAAATAAAAAAGGGAGCACAGTTCTGAGGTACTGCCAGCCTCCAAGAGGCATCAGAAGACGGATCTGCCACCCAAAGGGGAGGCTTCCTTGAAATCACAGGGTAGCAAGCTGGGGTGTGAAGGCCAGGAGAGGTGAGTTTGGAAGCCCGCTGACTGTTTCAATAGCAATACTGAGACCAGGAGGATCACTCTTTTTCAACCTAAGCAAGCCTCAGTCCCTGCATTTGAAGAACCCGAAGGTACTGAGGTCAATTTAAGGGCAGATTTGGGATTATACTCAGCCCGGAGTCCATAGTCTCACTTAGCCAAGTGGCCCTTAACTGAGTCTGGAGGAGACATATCCAGCTGTAAGGAAACCTGCCAGCCTCTATGTGATCAGCCTGTGTCCTGCAAAGATTTTCCTCCAGGTTTCCAGGTCTCACAAGCAGACACACAATCAGACACACAATCTCTGAACCTGGTGAATGATTCATACCGTTTATTTACATTAGGAGGTAATCAGAACATAGATTTCAAACCATTTTAAAGACAATGGGTTAAATATAAAGTGAAAAAAGAAAGGTTGAGTTGGCTTTTGGAAGTTTGCTAGCCAAGAAGTGATGGACCTAACTGTTTTTTACATTCATTCTAATATCCAGAGTTAACCATTATAAGTTAGTCTGGAAGCCCCTTTCTTCCCCTCCGAGCATAAGACAGTTAGTGTTGGTACTACAAAGCTTTCTTGGTATTCATCTTAGGTCCCTCCCAGATAAAGGTTTTTCCTCCCTATTTTGTCAAGACTTCTCTCACTTCTCTATTCCTTCCCAGGGTACTTAAAGTGGTTGAAAGAGCTAGTATGAGCAAAGCATTAAGGGAGCCATAACTAGTTACCGCAGGCCTTGGTCCCACCATTACGGCCCCTTCCTGGCCAGGGCCTGTCTTCTCCACAAATTGAGGTGGATTGGAAGAGGAAGGACTTGCTATAAAAACAGATACATTTGGATAATGTGGCTTAATAATAAGTACCACCTCATATTTGTATAGACTGCTTTCACATAAATTACTCCATTTTTTAAAATTTCAGTTCCCACTACTACCCTTCTGGGAGACAAGGAAAGCACTCCTTTTGTCCATTTTACAGATGAGAAAACCAAGGCTCAGAGACTCCCTCCCACTTAACTCACTAAACTGTGGTACACATGTGTGTGTTTCTGTTTCTCTGTGTGTCTGTGTGTCTGTCTGTCTGTCAGAAATAGTGTAGAGGTTTCCGGTACATGTATAAAGACATAGGTGTGTTTTGTGGTGCTACAGAAATACTAAATGAGCAAAATAACACAACATAAGCAAATAATAAGCAAAATAAGTGAGGATATGGAATGTTATAAAAGGGAGAAAACTCATCTGACTGAGGAAATGAGGAAATCTTCACAAAGCTGAGGATATTTAGAATGTTTTTGGAAAAGTGACTGCATAAGTGGCATCTCGGCCGAGATGGTATGAAGAGTGATTGGCAAATACATGCATATCTGAAGTCAAACCATGCATTGTTCCACCATTTGGAAGATATATAAAATGGCACACACACCACCTTGCCAGAACATTTCTTCTCCATCAGGAAGCTTGTGCATTTGGTGGTCGGGGGCGGGAGCATTCTACGTAAATGGGTTTTATAATCTTCCGTACTGAATTTAAACACAAGCTGCCTTACGGGCACCTTGTGTTATCCCCCAAGCTCTGCACTCCTTCTGCCTTGTGTCTTTACCAGAGGTGGCCTGTTTGGCAAAGAGGAGTGTAACCCAGGAGGTCTATCCCAGGAGGGTCAGGGCCAGTGGGGCCTTGGCGTTCCCCAAACCCTCTCATGTGTTGATGGCCTCTCGCCCCAGCCAGACTGGGTCCTTGACCCCTGACCAACTTTGTGTTGTGAACTTAAAAAAATAGTTGTACAATTTGAGTGTGTACTGGTCTGTTTACCCAGCATCGGAGCATGTGCTCCGAGTGAGTCAGGGACTGAGTTTCTAGGCCACCCTCTTCACTGGCCTATTTCTGGCTGACTTACATCCTCCTCACAGCTGGTTCTGATAAGCCTCCCAGTAGTTGTTTGAGAGCACTGAGATGGTCCGCTGCATGCAGCAGGCAATAGTGGAGGGCCTTTCCTTTTCCAGAACACACTCAGGGACACTCAGCTGGTTTCCCAAATCTCTCTTTTCAGCCTTTTCCCTGGAAGGCTCAGGAATCAGCTTTGCGGATTTATTCCGACTCATTGCTTTCTACTGCATCAGCAGGTAAGGCCTCTTCTTCTCTTATGATTTCCATCACCTGATTGGTGTGCAATATAATTGCCCTGAGGTTGCTTGATTAAAACAGGGCAGGGGGATCTGGGAGGCTTACCTCCTGTTAGATGTCCCTGGAAGCATTGGCTACTGAAATAAAATGGTCACCAAGTCCCCTGTACCAGGTTTAAGATGAAAATAATTACCCTGGACCTGCTAAATGTAACATCTCATTAATTAACATGATTATGTTCTCAAGCTGCTCTCATGGCTCCTTTCACTTAGACCCATCAAGCAAGAAAACACATACATGTGCACACACACTCACACACACACACACAGAGAAAGGGACCAATGATGCAAACTTGTCACATTTCAAGGTCCTGATAATGTTCTGAAAACTTTCCAAGGGCTATAGTTCCTTAATGTGGAACTAGAAATGTAGGTTCCTTAAACCAACCTACAAAGTGTGCATCACTGTTGTGGGGACAGAGCCCCAGAGAGCAGTTTCCAGGCTCTCAGTCTCATGTGGAGAGATGCTGGCTCGGGTGGTAGATGGCCATCAGCTGTGGCTGGTCGGCCATTGGCTGTGGCCGGTTAGCTAATTGGCCACTGATATAACTGCTGTGGCTGCGTTGGTTGGAGTCAGTCAGTTGGCAGGCAGAAAAGCAGACAGCAGGTTGCAGGTCATGTGGCTCCAGCCTCCAGTGAGACTATAGTGGTATGACTCCCCTACCTATGGCTCCGTGGGTGTTCCTTTTTGGCCTGAGACCCCGCAGGCCACCCTGCATGACACTGAGTAAGACGTTCCTTGTACCTGTTGGATTAGGCCCTTCAGGGGCAGACACCAAGCAGTTTAGCTCCTGGAGGTCCTGGGCCAAGGGAAGTCACACAATCAATGGCCTGAGGGTGGGGAGCCACTCTCAGAAGGGGACTTCTGTAATGCAGGGTCTCAGCTCCCACTCCCCACACAAGAATGCAGGATATGGTGAGGCCAAAAAGGAACAACAATGGAGCCATGGATAGAGGGTTCATACCACTATATTCTCAATGGCACCTGGTCAAGACACAAAAGCAAACATCCACCAGTATTCCAATGAGGGGTCTTCCTGCACCCGAGTCTCGCTGGCGGCCAGGTGAGACACAGGAAGTAGGATCAACACAATCCGCAATCCACAATCCGCTTTCTAACCTCACTTGCTGGCTGCAATCCACGCCTGCTAGCGCGGCCATGGCAGCTATATCAGTGGCCAATGGCTAACTGGTTACAGCTGATGGCCATTTACTACCCGAGCCAGCACCTTTCCATGTGAGGTAGAGAGCCTGGAAACTGCTCTCTGGGACTCTGTCCCTACAACTCCTGTGCTGTTTCCCAACAGGAAGAAATGAGGGGCTTCTCCAAGATTAGGCCAGAGCCCTGTGAGTGCCTCCTAGGGTATGCCAACTTCCAGGGTATGGGCAGTAGCCCTTGGCTTGTTTGAGGAAATCTGCTGCCCCAAGACAGGAGGCCAGTGCAGGAGCACCCACTGTCCCCAGGGAACCACACCTGGTCTGGTTTGAGGCCAACCAGGCCCTGGGAGTGAATTTCAACACTAACATGAGGATCAGAGGTGAAGTCGGCCAGTGTTTACTCTTTATAGTTTGCTTGTTGGTGATTGTGCTGTTGTTGTAAAGAATCATTGCACCTATAATAAAGCATTTGGCAGCAGTGCACAAAAGATACCATCTCTCTCCTCAGTGTTCATAATAGACTGGAATGACTGCTGTCCAGGGCTGGTCGGTGATTAAAGGAGATAAAGTACATGAAAGCCTGTTGTTATAAACTCTAAGCAAGATGCCAATATAAATTAGTCCTTACAGAAAAATCCCAGCATTGACATTCTGTGGTGAGGGAGACCTGAGATTAATTTTCCTATTTTTTCAAAATGCAAAGATTCTTGATGTTTTTGTTTCTCCTTTTCACCATATGTTACTAATTTATTTAAATCTATGTTCTTAGTAATCAGTAATTGATTTGATGACCCCATCTTACCAAAATGTTTTTGAAATGTTCTAGTTGGTGGTTAGTACATAAATATATTCAGATAGGGAGTGACTGGACCATCAGCTCTGGTAGTCACACAGAACGTACATGCACTAGACTAGAGAATCCACGGATCAACAAGCATGCTTTACCGCATCAGGAAGGCACATTGAAAAGTAGAGTTGAGACCACAAACAGTGATGCACACCTTAGCCACCCAAGCCTTGTAGCTCTCTGTCGGTTTGGTGTCATCAGTGCAGTGTAGAGCATTGCCTTTCAGTCTTTTACTAGAATCATCTGGAATCTTGTTAGAATGCAGATTCCAACTGAGAGGATCGGGGGCAGCACCTGAGATTCCATTTCCAACAAGCTCCCAGGTGATGAGGCCAATACTGCTGGTTCTACAATTGCACTTTGAGTAGCAAGGGGCTAAAGAAAATAATTATCATTATTAATTATTAAATACGGGGGTGCCAAAAAAAGTATACACATTTTAAGAGATGTTATCTATCCTACAGCAGTAGTTGGCCGTCATCAGAAGTGTCTGGACGCTGATGGTAACCACTTTGAGCACCTCTTGTAATTGTAGACGTCAAACGTGACTTGTATTCATTTCGGTATATATTGAGTATTACAATTTTAATAGTTTTTTCCTTTCTTAAAATGTATATAAATTTTTTGGCACCATCTGTATAATTATCGTTTCAGGGCTTTCTCTGTATGTGCTGGGCACCATACATACATTATTTCTAATCCTCATGGCAACCCTGAAATTAGGATCAAGAAGACACTGTGGCTCGGAGAGAGTGAGAGGCTTGCCCACGTTCAATTAATAAGTAGCAGATATTGAATTTGAACCTGCCTTGATGCCAAAGCCCATATTTTCCCACTAGAGAGCACAGCTCCACAGACTTGAGGTCCCGCATACCTGGGTTCCAGTTTCCACTTCATCCCACATTAACTCTGTGAGTGGGTGCAGGGACCTCTCCATCTATGTCACCCTATGCTCCTGATCTGTGAAATAGGGGACATCAAAGCTTCCTCGCAGGGGCATATGTGGGCCCCACATGAGTTAAGGTGCTTGGTGCAATGCAATAGTAGGTGCTCATTAAAATTAGTCTCCTCCCCTTTAGAAATACTACATAGAGCAAAGTTAAAAAATAAATCTAGATTATGCATGTACTAAAAATCTTGGGTGAAATGTTTATACCTAAGATGGCTTTATTTGTCTGTTACGCAAGTTGTATAATCAGGGCCCCTTTCCTTAACAGGGTGTAGGTGAGAAGGAAGTGCCCCCTTTTGTGCGTGTGTGGGCACATGCATGCATGCATGTAGGAGATGCTGTGTGCCCTGGCTGGCACAGTGGGAGAGGACTCATGCACAACATCTAATTTTCTAGTAGATCAAAGCCTAAAACCACCCATTAGCAAATGGCAGGTGTGGTTTCCTGTCATATATATCATTAAGAAAAACCAAAACCAGCCATGTGATGTTTAGGCCCTAGGTACTGCACTGGGCGAGGTAAAAGCTTAAAATAAATGTAGGTTGGTTTTGTTATATGTGGCCTTCCCCCAAAATTGTCTCAAGAAAGTAGATATTACTTAAGTTGGTATAGCCATAGAAACATATATTTATTTGAATGATTTTTTTAAACTTTTTATTGGGGGATGTTGAGCAACAGTGTGTTTCTCCAGGGCCCATCAGCTCCAAGTCAAGTCGTTGTCCTTCAATCTAGTTGTGGAGGGCGCAGCTCAGCTCCAAGTCCAGTCCCCGTTTTCAACCTTGTTTTTGAGAGCTCGTGCTCTACCCAACTGAGCCGTCTGGCCGCCCTACTTGCATGATATTTTGGTGTTAAAAGTTCTGGTGCCTATTGATCTTCATTGAAGACTATAATCAGGGTCACTGCATCTCTGGGGTCAGGCAGCATCCCCTGAAGTTCCACCTGCTTCACCTAGAACAGATGCAAGATGACAAGTAGAAGAAGGTGCTCACAACATTTGGGGGCAGGCAAAAGGGTCTCCTGGAAGCAGGAGTGACCCAGGCTTGACACCCCAGGAAAGGGGAGCCTCCTGACTGCCAACTACTGGCATTTTTGTGAGCAGTATATTAGAGCCCTGTGACACTAGTACGTTTTATTCAGGTTTTGCTCTTTCTAATTTGTTATTCATTGTCAACAGCTTCAAGGGTTCCAAAATTCTCAGTCATCCATATTTAATCTGATGCAGCCTAGAATGTTCCCTAATCTTACTGTGAACAAGTGATTTGGTATATTATTCTCTTCCATGGAAATTTTCAGTGCATCTTGTATAGATAAAACACAAGCAGAAACTCCAGGTTTTGTCCCTCCCTCCACCCCAGCCGCATAGCCCCTTGCTGTTCTTTATACATGTCAGACCCTCTCCCACCCAGGGCCTTTCCACCTGCTGCTCCATCTGCCTGAAAAGTTCTTTTCCTCACATTTTACTCCATGGCGACCTTTAGATCTTCAGTCAAATGCTATCTGCTCATGGGGCTATCCCTGGCCAACTCTCACACTTGAATACTATTATTCCCCTTTTGCACTTTATTTTTATCCATGGCACACATCCCCTTCTCATATAGTCTATAAATTGACAATTGTTTATTGTCTGTTGGTGTCCACTGAAATGAAGCTTCTTACAGGCAGAGACTTTTGTCTGTTTTGTTCCCAGTACCTGGAACAGTGTCTAGCACATCATAGATGACTATAAACATTTATTGAATGAATGAATAAGTGAATTCATTGTAAGACCAATACCACCACTAAAAAAAAAATATTGTTATTGAATATTCATTCATCCATTTATTCAAAACATACTTTTCCCCTATTTTTATCAGGCAAGATGTTGAGCTGAGAGCCCTGTCACCAATGCTGAGAGCATGGTCCTAACCCTTGTGTATGAAAATGAACAAATATTTATTAAGTCTGCCTTTACCGTTTCTGAGAAGGCAAGAGGCCATGCTCTATGCATTTACTGGGGCAATGCTATGCCCTGGCCATAGAAGCACCCTGGTGCCAGCTCAGCAGCTTCCTGTTGGGCTCTTTGGTCTGGGAGGCCGCCCTGTGTGTGTTTGCTGGTCTACACATGGTGCAATGCTGCTTGGGGGCAGGGTCGTTGCATGAGGTCCTGTAGACCTGCCTTCCTACTCGAAGTGTGGTCCAGGGCAGCAGCCTCTCCTGGGAGCTTGACAGAAATGCCAAATCTCCGGCCTCATCCAGACCTCCTTAGTTGGAGTATGCAGTATAACAAGACCCCTTCCCCCCATCACGGCCGGGATTCATGTGCAATACCTTAAAACACAAGAGGAAGTTCTTACCTCAATATTCATTGAGAATCTGCCACATGTAAGGCAATAGGATGATAAACATTAGTTTAGGATTACACATTCCTGCCCAGGGAGTTGGGCAGTCCAACATTCAGAGCAACTAGCAAATTAATAATAATGTTTTATGTCTATGATAGATCCACCAACATAGTCAGCAGTTCCAGTATGAACTCTGGGTACATTTTAGCTATCCGGGAAGGAAATCTGGTCCTCGCTGCAGATACTGAAACCATGCAGTCTTGTCTCTCAGCCTGTTCTACCTACGTTAATATGGTGCAGGAATAGTAGTCCTACAGTCCTATCACCAGTAAAGTTCTGGTTAGACACGCTGTGACGTTGACTTATGACATTTAAAATAGTTTAAGCTAAAAATGTCTCTTGGATGGAAATGAAAGCAAGAGATAGAAACATGACATGTAATTACAAATATTCTCTTTTTTGAAAAATCAGGGACGTTCTGCCATTTACCTTGAAGTTGCCTTACGCCATTTCAACAGCCAAGACGGAGGCTCAGCTTGAAGAACTAGCCCAGCTGGGACTAAGTAAGTGGGGGTCCCTGCCCAGGTCTCTCTTGAAATGAATCCATGTAGCAGAACAAAGTTGGGCTGGCTGATGATACATTGTCACATCCGAAAATAATCCCCATCTCCATGGCAAAACTTCAGGTCCATGAGAACCCTGAATCACACCTTTTGGGAGTCTTTGCAAGTCAGATGTTGAACCAATTCTCAGAGGCAGGTGCTGAGTTTGCCTGGGTAACCCCCACATCCTCCTAGCGTCTTTGAGTTTGAACTACCCAAAATGTCTAACTTCAGTAATGTGTAATTTCTTTCTTTTCTGTGGCATCTTGCTGGGGAAAGGCAGTACTTGACAGAAAGGGAAATTCAGCACAGTGTTTCTCACATGCATGGGTTTTATTCTAGAGGAACATATGGGCACTGATGACACTGCTGTGCTTTGAGGAATTTGACGGTGCAGGCATCTAGAATAACATCCGTCTCACTTCCTCGCTTGTTGTTGAGTTCCAATCCTGGTATTCTGGGTCATGTCCCTTACGCTGCCGTTCATTCTTGCCCTGGCCAGCTGGGCACTTGCTCCCCTCTTGCCTCTTTGCCAATGCCCGTAAACCAACACCATGCTGCTGGACAGTGGGTGACAATGGATCAGGAAATACAGTTTACCCATTTTCACTTCTTTGTCCCATTGCCCTGGAGAATCTATGTGAGTTTAACTTTTACAAAAAAATTTTTTCTCCTAAATGAGAAAGGGAAATTTTCTTAAGGTTTTAGTGCTTTAGTCTTCAGATAAAAAACCAGGCCAAAGTATTTGAATGGAAGTTTGAGATTCTGAAGTGCAAGTGCCAGGATTCCTAAGCCCTAAGAAACAATGATACCTGACCCAGCAAATAAAGATATATGTGTTCCTTGTTTGGCATATTTTTCTCTTAATATAAACTTGTTTTGAAGCAGGTGCCATTGCCAAGGGAGCCTGCATAATTCATAGAGAAGCCTGGATGTAATCAGCTAGACTGTAGGCCCCTTGAAGTCTTAGACCAGGCCTCAGTTTTCTCTGGTGACCTCTGTCCCCATAACTCCTGGTACAGGTGTCAGCATGTAGTGTATGCTTTGTGCCGGGTCTGAAGGACTGAAGTGTTACGGACAGTGCTTCCACAAAAATATCTTGTTCTAGTGGCCACTATGCAGAAGCAAATCAGGTTAACATTAGTTAATTAACACATATTCAACTCGAATTGTCAAGGCACACATTATCCATTTTCTAAAGAGACAGCACATTTTAAAATTCTGTATTTCAATTATTTGTTCGTTCATCAAATGTTTCTGTGGAGCCTGCTATGTGGCAGGCACTATTCCACACATGAAGTGTTCAAAGTTAATAGTGTCTATCTTCCTACCCCACCGCTCAGGTTTATAGTCTATATGGGAGGAACACACACATGTCGGCTAAGTGTATTACGCCTTATAAAGTCTTTCAGTGGTGCCAGTAGAAATCTAAGGAGGACCCAAAGGCAGTGGGAGCAGTTCCACCGAGACCCACACTGGCCAGTAGAAATACATATAAAGCGAGCCAGTGTATAATTTTAAATCGTCTAGTAGCCACACTAAAGAAAATTAAAAAGACCCAGATGAAATTAATTTTTATAATTTATTTAACATAATATATCTGAAATGTTATTTCAACATATAGTTAATATTAAAGTATTAATGAAATATTTTACGTTCTTTTTTTCATACTAAATGTTTGAAATCCGGTATGTATTTTATATTTACAGCACATCTCTGTTTAGGCACTAAATTTTCATCAGAAATACATGATCTACCATGTTTCCCCGAAAATAAGACCGGGTCTTATATTATGTTTTGCTTCAAAAGACACATTAGGGCTTATGTTTAGAGGGTGTTATCCTGAAAAATCATCCTAGGGCTTATTTTCCGGTTAGCTCTTATTTCAGGAAACCATGGTATATTTAGATTTCATTAAGTTTACAGTTGAAAAGATAGATGCACATACCCAAATGCCAAACCTACTTAAAAGTTTTCCAGTAACTGAACTAGCATCAGTTTTTAAATTTAAGTTGAGAGACATTAAATAAAATTTAAAACTGAGTTTCTCCATTGCACTAGCTGGATTTCAAATGCTCGGTAGCCACTGTTGGCCCTCGTGTTGGACGGCACAGAACTAGAGGGAAAGGAAGGAGAGAGAAAGCAGGTGACACAAGCCCCAGTATCACGCATGTGTGCAACAGAGATGAGGCAGGGCAAGGTCTCCCAATGTCAGCTTCTTTCTAACTCCCCTTGACCAGCCATTCTGGGCCCATAGGAAAGAAACACATTTTAAGTAAACACAGCAAGAAAAAGCTATACAGAGAGAATTACCTCTTTCAAATGGAAATTACAACAGACAGCGTTTAATTTATCACCACCACTGCCTGCCTTAATTTGCTTGGAAAACAGACCCATCTGTAAAAGGGGACACTGGCAGTATAGCTGCAATAGGCCGTGTGTACTGCTCCAGAGTGTTGACTATGTATAGCCATGGTGAGGAGGTTATATAGGATTTGGGAGGATGGGCAGCAAACCCCAAAGATAAATGGTTGAACTTGGACTTAATATTTGCATAAGTTTGCTGTCCTTGTTTTTGCTGATGGGACCTATGAGTGTATTTTTCCGCCTTTGGGGGTTTTAATGCTGAACATGTGAAACCCTAAGCAGATTGTGTAACATCCCTCAGGCCCAGCTGCTGGTCCTGCCCATTAAAGGGGAACTGCCAGGCCCTCTGCAGGCCACCCCCAGAAGTAGATTGGAAAAGGGGTTGGTGTTGCTTCGCTTTTTGTAAAGTCAGGGAGCCCCATGGCCTTTTCCAAGCTTATACTGTAACAATTCTAGTACTTTTTTCCTCACCTGTGAAAAGCCTGGGCTGGCTTTGTTTGTTAGCCAAACCGTTTCTCAAGGGCTTTGAAGGTGAAAGCCCCTGGAGCATTCCTGTGAACCCACAGCTGGGCCTGGCAGCATTTCTACACTTTCCAGTAAGGGAATGCAGTTAAAGCAGAAAAAAAAAAAAAAAAGAAAGAAAGAAAAGAAAAAAACATCAAGCGAAGCACCTCCTCCTCTAAAGACAAGAGTAGTCATACAAGTGTGCTTTCTTTTTAATTTGTGAAGGATTGGCCCAAGTGTACTGTATTTACATTCTTGTGTTCACTGATAATGACTTTCAGATTTTTGGAGCTCTCCAGCTGACAACAAACCCCCAAACCCTCCACCTCCCCATAGGCCTCTCTCCTCAGACGGTGCTTGCCCTGCCTCCCGCCAGCTCTGCCTTATAAATGGAGTGCATTCTATAAAAACCAGGACGCCTTCGGAGCTGGAGTGCAGCCAGACGAACGGAGCCCTGTGTTTTATTAATCCTCTTTTCTTGAAAGTGCACAGCCAGGACCTCAGTGGAGGCCTGAAGCGGCCCTGCACAAGGAGTCCCAACGCGAATGGCACTGAGAGGCCTCGGTCCCCCCCACCCAGACCCCCGCCACCCGCTATTAATAGTCTGCACACAAGCCCTCAGCTGTCCAGGACTGAAACCCCGGCGAGTATGCCAGAAACAGTCAACCATAACAAACATGGGAGCATAGCTCTGCTCGGAGCGAAACCAACCCCCATCCCTCCACCCCGGCTGAAGAAGCAGGCTTCTTTTCTCGAGGCAGAAGGCGGCGCAAAGACCTTGACCGGCAGCCGGCCTTGCCGGGCCCGGGAGCGGGAGCCTGAGCAGGAGCCCGGCACAGCTGGCAGCCCAGGTGGCGCCCCGCCTGCAGAGGCCCGGGGGAATTGCACAAGGGCCGAGCCCGCCAGCTCTGAATCACGGCCCCCGTGGCATGGAGGCAGACAGAGGCTGAGCGACATGAGCATTTCCACTTCCTCCTCCGACTCGCTGGAGTTCGACCGCAGCATGCCCCTGTTTGGCTACGAGGCCGATACCAACAGCAGCCTGGAGGACTATGAAGGGGAGAGTGACCAGGAGACCATGGCGCCCCCGATCAAGTCCAAAAAGAAGAGGAACAGCTCTTTCGTGCTGCCCAAGCTTGTCAAGTCCCAGCTCCGTAAGATGAGCGGAGTGTTCAGCTCTTTCATGACCCCGGAGAAACGTATGGTCCGCAGGATCGCTGAACTGTCCCGGGACAAATGCACCTATTTCGGCTGCCTGGTGCAGGACTACGTGAGCTTTTTGCAGGAGAACAAGGAGTGCCATGTGTCCAGCACGGACATGCTGCAGACCATCCGGCAGTTCATGACCCAGGTGAAGAACTATTTGTCTCAGAGCTCAGAACTAGACCCCCCCATTGAGTCGCTGATACCTGAAGACCAAATAGGTAAGTACCCAGTTTGCCTTCTTTTTTTTTTTACAATATAAAAGATGCGATAACCTCGTAGGACGGAGCATTCTGTGTTAGTTATCTTAAATGAAGTTTTCTTCGGAGTTCAAAACAGCAGAACATTCCACCCGCTACATTTGAATGGATATGTAGCTTCTTAAAGTAAACCTCACTGTTATAACTGTCATGGCTGTACATGCCAGGTTGGAAAATGTTTTGGGGACTGACTGATGGAAACTGCAGAATGGTTCTGTTCAGGGATCAAGTTTGCTTTCTGGGGGTCTGGTTCTCTATCTGCTTTTGTGCTGTCTGTGTGACACCACTGTTGAGTGTTTTCTGAAAGTGGCTCTCTGCAGGCTGTGCATGCACAGAAAGATATTTTTCTGTCTTCCAGGAGGCAGTGTTTTATTCTGCTTTGCTTGGGAAGGACTTTTTATTGAGGTATAGCATATATTATGAAGAGTGAAGAGAGGACCTGTGCAGCTGGATGAGTTTCCTCACTGACAAGCGCCAGCTCAGTAACCAGAACATGACCAGCATCAGATCGCCAACCCCCCACTCCCTCAGTCCCCAGGACCCTCACACTGTCACCCTTCTCCCAAAAGGGTAACCACCCTGCTGCTTCTAATTAATCCCACAGAATTCAGTAGGAAGCACTGTTTTGGAGTAAACCAAAAAAAAGGCATTTTGTGTACCTTTAAAATAAGTAACACAGTTTGGAGGTCACATGAAAGGTGTTTCCTCCAAAGTCAAGAGGAAATACTTTCTTTATAACCTCATTGAAGGGCTGAATTAGTGGTTACTTTGGCCAAGGAAAATTTGAATTTGGCAAGCAGTCTTTTTTTCCAGGGCGAGTGTTGAAGGGATTTATTTATTTGTTTAATTTCAGAAGGTTGACTCTAAAAGGCTAGTAATTTCAGAGACCTCATTCACTGGGCAGCAACAGCCAAAAGAGCTACCAAACATTTCCAGGCAGTTCGTGAAGCTAAACACAAATTCCTTCTTTCTGATTGGGTCTGTTTGTGGAAAGTAGTAAACAGTGTGTGGTAGAGAGTTCTCTCTCTCTCTCTCCCTCTCTCTCTCTCCCCCCCTTCTGCCCTCCCTTCCCCTCTCTCCCTCCTCCTCCTCCTCCCCCTCTTCCTTTTTCTTCTCCTCCTCCTTCTCCTCCTCCTTCTTTCTCTCTCCCTCTCTCTCCTTTAAGTGAGTTTCAGCAGTTCTTTGATTTTCTCACAACGGAATCAAAGCCTTGTTTGTTTTTCTGTGGTTTGAGCTTGGATCCATGAGGCGTGGTTAGATCTGGGCTGTTGCTGAAGAGAGAGGCTCTAAGGAATGTGCCCTTGTAATATGCCTTAGAACTGAAAAAGGCTCCAAGGAGAATCAAAATAGCCACACAGACAGCTCTTTCCCCCTTCCCACCAGAGCCCACTTCTAAGGGAAGCTCAGATGTATTAACAGGGACCCCAAACTTGCCTGAGAAGCTTTCTCTGAAGGGACCCAGGGGAAGTGTGAAGCAGGCGCTGATGTCAGCCCTGGCCTATGTGGCTGACATCACCAACCAGCCCACAGAGACAAGGCTCATGAGTGGACAGGGCCTCTGCTTTCTTCACTGCTGATGGAAGCAACAACCAAAGTGCTGGTCCTGGGAAGCTCTTCTGCCTGCTTCCTTTGAAGTAAAGTTCAGATATGGCTCTTGCTCTTGGAATACAAGGCCTCATTTTCTCCAAAACAAATATACATTTTGCTGCTCCAAAAAGATGCAGCTTTTAATTTAAAATCTAAGGTCATAAGGGAAGAGAAGCTGACAGCTATGGAGCCCCTAATTTGAGTCAGGCAGCCTGTACAAGTGATTTCAGTGAGTCCTGCCTCACCCCTGTGAAGCAGACGTGGGCATTATCCCTGTGGGGGGAAGAAAGGCAGCGCTTTGCCAGGCAGAGCCATTTGTCCCAAGACTACATCAGCTAGTAACCAGCAAGTGCAGCGTTTGAACTTCCTTCCATTGGATTCAAAGCCTATGGTTTTTGAACTTCACCCCTCTGCTGCTGCCTGTGTTCATATTTTCTTGTCAAAAATTAAAGGGAATGGAAAAAAATTTTCAATCATGTTGTACACTTAAAACTAATGTAATATTATATGACAATTACATCTCAATTAAAAATTAATTTAAGAAAAATTTTAAATTAAAGAAAAGAAATTGGGGGTGGCCAGTTAGCTCAGTTGGTTAGAGTGTGGTGCTCTTAACAAGGTTGCCAGTTCGATCCCCACATGGGCCACTGTGAGCTGTGCCCTCCACAAGTAGGTTGAAACAACTACTTGACTTGGAGCTGATGGATCCTGGAAAAACACAACTTGAATAAATAAAAGTTTAAAAAAAGAAAAAGGAAAAAGAAAGGAATTCAGGGGACTTGGAATAGTAGGCTAACTCTTTGTTGAGACAGCTCAGATTAAAGCTCTTTGTGGAGGTGTGGGCCTGGCCAACCTAATTGTTGCCATGATATTTTATTGGTTTGCTTTTTAAAAGTTTCACAGAAATACATGATCTGTATTTAGATTTCATTAAATTTACAGTTGAAAAGGTAGATTCACATACCCAAATGCCAAACCTACTTAAAAGCTTTTCAGTAACTGAATTGAGCATCAGTTTTTAAATTTAAATTGAGAGACATTAAGTAAAATTTAAAACTGAGTTTCTCCATTGCATGAGCTGGATTTCAAGTGCTCAGTAGCCACAGGTGACTGACTGTTGGCTCTCGTGTTGGACAGCACAGAACTAGAGGGAAAGGAAGGAAGCATGAGACAAAACAGGTGACACAAGCCCCAATATCAGGTATGTTTGCAACACAGATGAGGCAGGGCACTTCATCATATCTATTGCTTCCCCCGTTAAACCATCATCCTATTTCGAAAATACAATGAATGTGCTGGGTTTTTGAAATTAAAAGGAAGGTGAACCAGAGCAGAGCTTCACCTGAGAAACTCATCATAAACCCAACTGAAGGAAAAGAAGTGACCCTAATTATTAGAAAACCAATCCCCTTAAATGTGCAAGTTACTGGATTAGGACTGATAAGAAAATGGACTCAGTCTAGTTGTCTGTTTTTACGTATTTCTAAATGAAGGGCTCACTAGTTTACTACAGACTTATTAGTACAGTGACTCCTTTGAACCTTGTGACCAAGTCAAGGTTGGAACATTTGTGTAGCTGTTGTTCATGGTTTGCAAATGTAAGAATAAAGGCCAAGACGTAGAACATGACTTGCAGAGGGTTATGCTACTGATAAGCAGGGGAGCCTGGATTCAAACCAGGTCTCTCTGTCTGTTTGCTCATTCCCACCAAATCTCCCTTCCTGGGAGGATGTAATTCCCTTTGAATGGATTCACTTTGAATGCCATCCCCAGAATCCCAAGCCTCAAATTTGTTCTGAACAGGTGTCTACTAAAACTCGTAAGGCTTTTCAAGAATGCCAGTTGGGCTTCTCTACTTAAAAAAAAAAAAAAAAAAAAAAAATCTGTTCCTGGCCTCCTTTCCCACAACTTCTGAAGGAGATAGTTCTGAACTAGGAGGTGGGAATTTAAGTGTAAAGCCTAGATTTATAGAATCTCCATCCTGAAATTAAGGAGATGAAGGAGGCATTTCACTGGTTTAACCCATGTAGAATTAGCGCCATCATTCATGTGAAAAATGACCATTTGAATGCATGTGTGTATGCATTAATATATGGAGATGGTGCTAATCTGTCTTCTTCAGAGAGTGGTTCTTTAACTGCATGGAGAAAAGCCGATGACAAACACAATAGCTCTCACCCACTGCCAGTTTACCCATATGCTCCTGTCACAACCCTTTAGATCAGCACTTTCTAGCTGAGTATAAAATGATAATCTCAAAAATGAAAAACTGCCGTTCTACATGGTTGTGTCCTATCATGGAGAATTTCCAGTCTGTTTAGGCTTCTCTTTAAAGCGTTTCCTTCCCCAACTGCCATTGGAGGTTTTAAAACAAATATTGCTTGATGATTGACATCAGCAGCACTCTTCTGGTTGGAGGATGAAGCCTATGAAGACAAGACGTGGTGAGTTCCCACGTGAGCCAGCTCTCTGATCGTTCCAGGGCCACCTATTATGTTTCCCTTCTGGACAGTTATCCCCCCACCCTCACCTCACCTTCTCCAAAGTAGTACACGGAAGGACAAACAAGTGCGTTAACAAAAAGTGTACAGTTTCAGGTCCTACTCAAAAGCCCTAGGATCAGTAACTTCATCAGCAGAGGGAGGTGTATTCATTACTGTTGTGTCCTGCCCAGTAAAGTATCGACAGGGTGTGACATTACTCATTATTCTAACGTGTTTCTCTTTGGTGAGTTTTCACATCATACCACTCTTGCTTCAGTCTTTTTCAACCAATGGGAGAAATTAGTGCAAACTCTCTGGTAGTGAAATCTCCACTTTGCAGAACTAATTGCGTTTTGTAGTGAGTGTTTTGATTTTATTCAAGCAAAATAATTTTTATTTCTGATTGGTTGTTAATCTGAGAAAATCCCTCTGTTTTCAAGTCTTATTCAAGAAAAACAAAATTTCTGCAACTCCAAAAAATGTTGGTAATCCCAAATTTTCTATTTCATTCAAACTGCCCACCACAGACTATCAACAATGATACAAAAAAGCCAACTATTCATATTCATAAAAGTCAGTAGTGAAAAACAAGACAATACTGTTTTGCTTTGTTTAATTGCTGTATACTAAAATGTGTATTTACTCTGAAGAGTATTTTAATTATTTGAAGAAAAAGTATCCTTAAACTCAACATTTCCCTCTTATTTCAAAGAGAACATCAATTTACATATACGTGTGTGTTTTTCAATAGAGAAATACTGAAATGTGGTTAGACACCAGACAGCATGGCATGCATAAGAAAGGGGATTTGAACTGATTCCCTAAGAGTGAAACAATTGCAACTACTCTGCTTCAGATCACTTTTTAAAAAATGAATATGTAAGTCTGGCTCAAACTTCAATGTCTAGTGTGATTTGTTTTTAATTTTTAATTCACAGTTTGGGTTAAGCCCTTGAGTTATTTATCTCCCCTTTTTTAGATAAAGAGCCATTCTGAGAGATGTGATCAGAGACATATTGGTGCCAATATGTGGAGATTAAAACCTTGAATCTGACTTTTGATCTAGTACACATGACCGACCACATCATCTAGAAGAAGCGAACGTCCTTATACAGTTAACAAGGGGTAGAGAGAAAGGAGGATTGACCTCCTGCAGCATAGAAAAAGAATGCCTGTATTATTTTTGAAAATTAGTTTAAGTAGATAGGAGACCACAGAAAGAAACACCTCTCTTTCCCATGGGGCATCATTTGTTGTATTATTTCTACTTTAGGGCATCAAACTTGGGTTAATTATGCTTTATCAACTAAAAGAAGTTTCACAACTCCAGTTGAGAATCTCTGCCCAGGGGTCCCTGATTCCATGATACTCTATACAAGGGAACTGTTAGTCCAGTAATTCAGAGAGTCCTTGCTAACAATGTGGGGGTTGAGGGTGGCGTCACAAAATAAGGTATCTGTGCTAGAATGTTTTCTGACTGTAGAATCTTCCATCTCAAGAGAGATAAGCGTCTCCCTGGACAGGATCCATCAGCAGGTAAAAGCGGAATTCATGTAGGAATTGAGAGCATGAGCCAAGGGACACTTGAAATGTTACATTGATTGAAATGGAAGCTCGAGAATCTTTAAGGCTTTGACGTGTTTCCCAGTACTCTACTCCTGCCAAAAGCATGGCTCTGATTGGCTGTCATGGTGAGGCATGCACCTAGTGAAGGAGCCCTCACCGTCCAGGGTCCCAACTATAGCCTTGCCTCACTTGGCCCAGCCTCTCAACAGAGACCACATCGTGCAAGCACAGCCCTCACCCTCTCACCTCAGACACAATGTCCACTGTGGAGGTTCTTGCTTATTGTCTGGGCCTAGAGGCTTGTTTTGGAAGCTAGAATTCACAACCTGCCTCTTGCTGAGTTGAAGAGTATGTGTTACATGCATACTACATTTTTAATAGAAACAAGTGAAAGCCCCCATAATCCCTCACCCCTGTGTGGTTCTTGATAGTTTACAAAGCACTTTTATGCATAGAATCCCCTTAAATCTCCTTAATGCCTTAGGAGGCCCCATTTATTATCCTCACTTTTATAGATGAGGAAACAAAAGCTTAGCGAGGTCAAGCCAGGATGCAAACAAGACTGAAATCGACTCATGTGGCAGTCTTTTCCTACATCTCACACAGCAGCTACACTGCCTTTCTTGTCTGTTTTATGAGGAGGGAGGATGACCGAAGAGATGGAGTCACACCATAGAGAGGCCTGAGATCCACATGCCTTAACATTGATGTTGTTACCCTGGCTCACCAACCCAAGGTTGAGTTTGCCAGGTTTCTGCTTGGTACAATTAAATGTCGTCGTCCCCCGCCCCCGCGCCCATATTCTATTCCTCAGACGCAAACAGTTAAGGGTGTTTGCCCATACTCAAAGGATGAAGGTAGAGCTAAGCTCCACCTACAGAGGATGAGGGATCAACATGAATTATTTGGAATTCTTCTGTAAGGAGGATTGGTCTCTTCTCCCCTGCCTTCATTTTTACTGACCTTCTAGTAGAAGGCACTGAAATCAGTCTGACAGATTCCATACATAAAATATTACATGAATATAGCCTATACTTTTGCATAATGCCCTTCCTTGAAGCACACCAAAATGAACAATAATATATAAATGAATCACCACCCCAGTGCTTGTTATCTTTATTTTGGTGCCATCCCTGCTGGTCTTGTGGGATCTTCCTTTACTGATGAAGTGTTCTTTATTATTTATTATTTATAGGCGGAGGGATGCAATCCTGATTACTTAAAGCAAAGCCAGGTATAGGCCATCCCTGCAGGGCACCAGAGGACTCTGTGGGAATTGGGCTGGGTGCCTGGACCTGGACAATGGCTTCCTCACCAGAGTCACACTTTCTGTTTTCTGCAGGGGTAAAGAGAAGAAACTAAATTTTCATGTAGCCTTCCAAAGGAAGGATTTGTAGTTCAATTCAACCGTCACTTTTGGAGCACGTGCTATGTGTGGTCCTTCATCACGACCCCCAGGTTTTGTGTTCAGAGGACTTCCCTTTACGGAGAGAGGTCTAATTCTCTAGATGTCTGTGCCATGGCAAAGGCAACAAAGACTGCTGAGTTCACAGAGAGAGGGGAGGAGCATGTGAAGAGGGAGGGAAAGCAAGCCCTCCTGGGAAGCCACATTGGGGAAAGCAAGGAGCCCATCAGACACAGGGAATAGCATGTGGAAAGGCGCAGAGACCCAGAGGGCCACAATACTGTTGGCTTCAGCAAGAACTTGGGCTGTTTGTGGGGGACATGCTGGGAAGAAGGAATGGAAGGCAAGGCCAGGGTGCATCCTCAGGAGATGTCTGCATTTATAAGGTAGTGGACAGCATATTAGAAAGATCACCCCAGTGGAACTTTTTAACAATATTTCTAGCTCAGATACCAACCAATCAAATCAGACACTGGCCATAAACACCTGTGGACCAGTGTGACAAGCCAGGATGCCAAGGGCCTGTAGTGGACAGACATAGAGCAGGGACCGAGGCCCTCCCAGTTAGTAGAGCAAAAACAGTTAGTGGTGAACTGAACCCACCCTTCGTTCCACATGCTTTCTCATATGAAATGGGGCTGGGGGCTCTCAATTCCCATTGCTCTGAAAGATACACAGCTGCCCAGGACGATCGGCTCATCTGCGGTTTTGAGCTGTTAGAGACAGAATGAGGCTGTGATAAAACACTGAGAGTTTCAGGGCAGAAAAACCCAGAGGGCTGCACTTCAGGTCTTCTGTCTTTGTACCTATGGATGGGAAGAGCTTAGGAACAGTAAGAAAACGTGAGAGAGAGAAAGATGCACAGGAAACTAGGTGGTTTTACAATTAATTTATCAAAGTACTTTCAGTTCCCATTTCAAACAAAGCAAACCACAGTTAACAGCAAAAAACGAAACGTTCATTAAACCTGGTGTCCCTTTACAAAGGCATGTACTGCACATTCAAAAGGAACAGAGGGAATCAATGGTTTCTGCCCACTGACTAGGTGTCAGGTGCATGCGAAGCGCTCATTGTGTAAGCTCCCCTCAACCCTCCCAACAATTCCATCGGGAACCTCTGAGTGATCCCATTTTACAGGTAAGGAATCTGAGGCCTAGAAAGGTCATCTTCACTCAAGGTCACAAAGTAGAAAACTGCTCATTTGGACCTCGTATCTGACCTGAGGGTCACTGGGACACGAGGTGGTCTGCTTTATGAGTAGCTTGTACAGAGGGTTAGCAAAGTGCTGTTGTGGCTGCCTGGCTGTCACATCTCAGCTGTGCTGAGATGGGATGGACCAGCTCCTCGGCTGAATGGCAGGAGTGTGTGGTGGTTCAGAGTAAGTGCTGAGGCTGGACTGCTGGGTTGGAAGTCCCAGCTTTGCTGCTGATAAGCTATGTGTGCTTGGTCATGTGTCTTCACGTCTCTCTGCCTCAGTTTCTTCACATGTAACATGCTGTGCTGGACACCATTGTGCTGCTCCACTGAAACTCACTTACGTGTTTGATTTCCAACTGCCAGTGCCTGCAAAATTTTACCCGATACTTTCTCATGCCACCAGAGCCCTTGTCTAGGGTGGACAGAAATGACCTCCCCAGCATTTGGGAGCAGCCCTCAAGCAGGGACTGAAGGGAGCAGGTATATAGATGCCCCAACTACCTTCCCTCTGGTGGGACAACTCTGAGGCATGCTTTACACTGTGTCTTGAACTTCCCAGCCGGGTTGAGCTCTACCTGCCCCCAGTGATAACTGGCTTAATAAAAAGCATGCAATGTTGGCTGCCTTCCCTCTTAACTCACTTCCCCAGTTCACTACCAGTGCTTCCTGGGCTCACTGCCTGAATGCACTACTCACACTTAACTCCTTGTCTCAGCATCGGCTCATCTCAGTTGAAGGGTTGTAAAGTATGTAATAGGGCTCGAAACTCACTGAGCACCACTCAGTGTCAGTTCTAATCCTTAATCCAATTATACAGCCAAAGGAAAATGCATTAGCAAGTAAAGAAACTATCAACTCATTTTGTCCTTCTTGTACAGAGGGAGGCCCATCATGCCATCTCCTGAGTTGTTTGCAATAGGAACAATCACACTTGCATGTCTTCACCATCCCGGGAAGTCATTTGACTTCTAAGCCTCATGCCATGTGCAAAGTGAAGATGGTACTAGTTCCTACTTCAGAGGGCTGGAGTGAGGGTTAGCATATAGTGAGATCATATATATAGCCCCCTTAGAATTAGGAACTGCACAAATAGATGCCCAATAAATATTAATGATTATAGCCATTTAAATTCACAATTTGAGCTCCCTGTGAAAAAGACCCATCTCATCATCAAACATGAGCTTCTTTTTCTATTATATATATATTTCTTTCTAATTATCAGAAAGCTAGAACTCTAATAAATCAAGATGCCATATAACCTAACCTAATCTTCTATCTTAGTCAAGTAACTTTAGGTTGCAACCTGTACTTCTGAATATTATGTTGTTTAGACTCTGGGTTCTGTTAGAATCCCCTGGAGAATATTTATGATTACTTCGTTTTGTTTTGCTAATTCTGTCTTGCCTTCCATGGGCAATGATTCCAATGGCAGTTCAGAAGTTCAAGGCAATGACAGTGAGAGAGGTGAAGTGACTTAGCCAAAGTCACTTAGAAAGATAGAACCAGGCTAACTGCCAGGTCTCATGCTCCTAGTGCTCTTTCTAAGACACGCCTTCTCTGGACTTCACCTTCACCTCTCAAGCTCTTGCTTCCCCCGAGGCAGCGTTGGGTAAGCATGTTCCAGTCTTGTGACGGTTCCTTGTCTGATCCCTGGCCTTCTCTGGAACCTATGCTGTCAGTCAGAGTGAAGTAACAAGGGCAAGGCTTCTGTCTTCCATTTCTAATAAGGGAGTGAGCACTCACAGCCTGGGAGGGAAATACATTTAATGGTTTTTACAAATAACTACCTCAGGTCCCCTAAGACGAGAAGCATCCAAGCAGCTGCCAGGCACTTTAACATCCTCCTTAATGTATATGAGCTTTGGGGACCGTTGATAGGATCTCTAGAAATATTTTCAGAAAATTTTTTTCCAGTTTTGGTCATGTAGCTAACTTTGATTTCTAAAATTCACAATATTGTAGCTCAATATTGTAGTTCTCTAGTATTTTCTTGTTTGTTTGTGGATAAATACAATTAACATAACCAGATTTCTTGGGTTCAGATTCTGGCTCCCCCTCTTGATAGCTATGTGGCATCTGTCTCTTTGGGTTTCAGTTTCCTTATCTATAAAGTGAACCCCCATGGGATTTGTTTGAGGATTTGAAGAGTCATTGCATGTAAAGTGCCTAGAATAATGTCATTATTCTGACAGTTTAAACTATTTTGTTTTCTTGGGTTTAAAACAACCAGAAATAATAAAAAACAACAGATAGTAATTTATAAGAAAGGTGACCAATCTGTTCTTTTGCTTTTTTCTGAGCTAGTTCTCATTCTGAAAGATTTTCTATTCCTTTTGTTTCCTCAAATCGCCTTTCCCTATTCGTTCATGAACAGCCCTGTTTTTTCCTGTTGAAGAAAATCAGCTAGGTACCAGATCCCTTGGACTTTTTTGACTTCTTTTTAATATTCTCTATGTTTATTAACGATTTGGGGGTGGGGAGAGGTTAGGAGTAAAGTCCTGAAAAACGATGCAAAGAGACTTGTCTTTCTTATTTCTAAATCATGGCCTTTAAAAATGTACTAAAAGAAATCTAACTAACACTGGCAATTTTTTTTCATTCTGAGTTTCAAGAGAATGGGCACTTAGCCATGGGTCCTAGGTTTCAACCCTCCTAACAGATTCCCATAGCCCTATTCATGCCCAGGGTGGAGTTTATAGCTTGAGGGACGAGGGACGCACTCAGCCATTGGGAATGAGTTTTCTGCCAGTCTTCCCCCAGGAACAGCACAGCACCTTCTGGAGACAATTTGTGTTAATGCTCTGGCCAGAGGTGATCAGGCGCACTCTGAACTTAAAAGTTGCCCTTTGGTTAAAGAGAAAATCCCAGGCTGGTCTCCAGTTATTTTCTGTTTGTTTGATTTATACATGGTTATTGAGGTTTAACTTACATCCATAGAGAATGCAAATCTTAAGTGTTCAGCTCGACAAATTTTCAGACGTGTGCACACACATGTAGCCTCCACCCAGATACAGATACAGAACATCTCCACCCCCTGGAGGGTCCCCCTACAGCCCCATTTATCACGAAGGGTAACTGCCATCCTGACTTCTGTCATCATAGATTCGTTTTGCCTGCTTTTGAACTTTGTATATATGAAATGCTAAAGGAGATCCTCTTTTATGTCTGGCTTCTTCCACACAGCAACATAGCTGTGAGATTCATCCAGTTGCATCTGAAGCAGCAGTGTGCTCTTTTTCATGGAATGAATCTTCCATTGTCTGAATTCCATTTTACAAATATATCCTTGTATCCATTCCACTGGGATGGGCCTTTGGGTTGTTTCCAGTTTTGGGTTATTATGAATAATGCTGCTATCAACATTCATTTACATTCCTAGTTAAGGATTAACATGACTTTCACCACCCTTGGTGACCTCATTCTAACAGAGTAGTGGTCACTTGTAATTATGAATGTAACTTTCAGAACCTTTGGATAGTGAGGAATAAACTGGTGAATGTTGATAAAACACCTTGAACTTAAGAATTAAGAGATCATTTACTCTGAAAAGAAGTAAGATTGGTTCTTTAAAACAGTTGTGCAGCCTCAAGCAAGCCATTAGACAGCTCCAAGCCTCAGTTTCCTCATCTATAAAATGGCCATAATATCAATATTATGCAAAAATAATACAGATGTTGTAAGAAGTAGATGAGGTAAAGAAATAAAGCCCTTAGAGCCTAGCCCACCTGAGTGCTCAATGTTAATTGCTATTATTGACGGCTCATTGTAATGAAAAAAGGTGAAGTCTAGATGCCATGAAGTTGGACAAGACTGTTAGCACCACATAACCAATGGAAACCAAGTAATTTGTTTTAATGCCAGATGTCAAGTGAAAATGTTCTGTTTTTCTTCTTACTTTATAACCTCTTTTGCTTCAACCTGAATTTCTATAGTTAAATAAAGCTCTCTATTTAAACAAAGAGATCTCCTGGATAGGCTATGAAGGTGGAGGAACCGAGAAAACCTTGGGCTGGCAAAGGTGACCATTATGGGATCAGCATTAACTTTTGGCATCAGTTTTAACTTGGGCTTATGGGAAAATTGTTTTTGGTGTTTGTGCATCTGGCTTAGATTTCTCTTTGTCCCTGACGTTCTCATAAGTGATAATTTGGATTCAGTGTGATCTGATGCAGTGTCAGGAATTCCAAAGGCTAGAGAGATAACTATTTCCAGTCTTACAAGTAAGCGGATCCATGGGCTTCCAAAATGATATCACATTAAAGTGTCAGATATTAGGTGCAGTTGCTACCCAGGTATCTTTGAAGAGAATGTGCAAATATTTGAGATTGGAAAACTGATGTTGAAAAAGCAGAGAGTTTATTATTATTATTATATAAATCATCTTCAGTCTGAATCTCCAGATCCATGGGCATGGTCATTTTACTGTCAACCCAGAAAGCTACTCCACTGGGCAACTGTTCAAAGAAAGAAGGAGAAAAAAATACCTCCCACACCTAAAAGTGTTTCCTAACTCTGAACAGAAACTCACTTCAAAAAATTTTACTTTTTATTTTGAAATCATTTCAGGCTTACAGAAAAGTTGCAAAAATAGTACAAAGAAATCATGTATGCCCTATACCTAGATTTCCCTGAATGTTAGCACTTTGCCACATTTGTTTCATTCTCCTCCTTCCTCTCTCTGTTTACACACACACACCCCACACACAAACACCCTCTTCTTTTTCGAACCATTTGAGAATTAGTTGTGTCCTTTTACCCCTAACTACTCAGTGTGTATTTCCTAAAAACAGGGACATTCTGTTATAAAACTATAGTAAAATTAACACTGATTTAGTGTCAACACTATTATTACCTAATCTGCAGACTTTATTCAAGTCTCATCTAATGTCCTGCTAATGTTCTTTATGGCAAATGACATAAAGAATTTTTGGTCCAGAATCCAATCTAAGATAACATGTGTAATTAGTTGAATTTTATTTCCTCTGAATATATTTTAAGGAATCTTGAACCCTCACTGTTAGAAAATCCTTCCTTTAAAATAACATTTACTTACCTGCCAACTCGATAATCAGTGGAAGAACTAGGTCAAAAGAATGGCTTGTAGAATATTTACCTATGCTTATGGGGGAGCGGGTATAAAAGTAATTAAAACAAATGTATTTAATTGTATTGATTGAATGCAAAATAAACTAAGTATACATTAGGAAAGATGCCTTTTTCCTGGCTTTCCAGAAGAAAATGTTGGTGTGTGAGTGATAGTCGGCTAAGTTTTGTTGGGTGAGTGGGTATGAAGTTGTAACTTGTCTGCTCTACACCCGATGCACAGAGTTGCAGATGTCCATGCCAAGAAAGCAGACGTGCGTTTCTTCTTCCTTCAGACAATGGTTACAGTAGCTGCACTTTCTTTGGCAGATGTGGTGTTGGAAAAAGCCATGCACAAGTGTATCTTGAAGCCCCTGAAGGGGCACGTGGAGGCCATGCTGAAGGACTTCCACATGGCTGATGGCTCATGGAAACAACTCAAGGAGAACCTGCAGCTCGTGCGGCAGAGGAATCCACAGGAGCTGGGGGTCTTCGCCCCAACACCTGATTTTGTGGATGTGGAGAAAATCAAAGTCAAATTCATGACTATGCAGAAGATGTATTCACCAGAAAAAAAAGTCATGCTGCTGTTGAGGGTCTGCAAGCTTATTTACACTGTCATGGAGAACAACTCAGGTGAGGCTGTCCAAAGTCCAGGCTCTTGGCCTCTTCCCACCAGGGCCAGAGATGTGGCCAGTGACCGGGTCAGTAACATATCAGGCTTTCTGATTCCCAATTTCTCTTCCATTCAATCACTTGATTTCACGAAGTGGCTCACAAAAATACAAGTGTTACTCTGGTGTCTGGCAAGTTAGTCACATGCAACAGATAAATAGCACCAAAAAAGTAAGCAGATGAGGGCAACAAGATTTTTTTGTATGATGCCAATTTATTAAAGATTTAGTTCAGAGCAAATTCAGTCTCTGGAGTCTGAGTTCAAATTCTAGCTCTGCGAATGAGTTAAATTAACTGGGACTTTGGCCACCTTACTCAACCTTCTGAGATGCGATGTCTGCCCCTGTTGTTGGATATGTCCCTATCCTTCATAAGGTTGGTATTAGATGGGACAAGGCATGCATAGCCCCAAGTGCAGTGGAAATATTAGTGATAATCATTACTACATTTTGGCCAGTGAGGGTTTGTGTCAGTGGTCTACAGCCTGTCAGGAATGTGGAGACTTCAGTAATGATGCAGCTGCATTACAGCCATTTCATTGGCTTTTCCTTCTTTCCTACAAGCTGAAGCACTGTAATTGGAATTCACAAAAGAGTTACAAAGTTGGGAAGTAAGCCCTCAGATTTCCCTTGTGCTGCTGCTTATGTATAATAACCTAATCGTGACTCATGGGTACTGATTGAGCCCTGCATTGTTCCAGGTCTTCAGGAAGCCTGTTGTAATTCTGTGGATAACTACCACCTTTTGCTCTGAATGAAACTGCTTCATGGAGAAGTAGCAAAGAGGAAACAGAGGCTCTGTTAACCACTGCTTGAGTAGATAGAAATGTGTGTGCATTTGCAAATTGTTGAGGGAAGACATTAACATGTGAGCTCTTGGGCTCGTAATGATAGCATATGAACATCTCTGAAAATTGCCAGCATAGTTCACATACATAAAGAAAACATATTTTCATAGTTCAGGAAATAATTTATAAAAGATGCCAAAAGATGTCTGTCAAGGATTATGTTCTTCTGTAGCACAGTTTCTCCACTTCAGCACTAATGCCTCTCACTGCACCGGATAATTCTTCGTTGCGGGGCTGTCTACTTCCTCTAGGAAGTTCATCAGTATCCCAGATGCCATTTGCACCCCCACCCTCCAGTTCTGACAATGAAAAATATCTCTAGATAATGCTAAATTCCCCTGGGGGGCAAAATCACCCTGGGTGAGAATCACCACTGTAATGAAAAATAGCAATAAGGACTAAACCTTTTTTGCAATATATTAATCATGTGTTATCAATTCAACACATGCTAAATTAGCACATTTAAATAAATTAACTGTGTGGTCACGTTGAATAGAGAATAATGTTTATTCCTGGTTTGAGTTTGGTCCTATCATTATGTTTGTGATTAATTCGCACAGAAAACAATAGGAAACAAAATACAAAGTGTTAATATAAGTAGATATTTATAAATTATTTTATATTACTTGCTGAAAGTTAAACTATTTAAGAGTACTGTGTTCTATTGCATAATGATGTAACTGACGACAATGGGGAGAAACTCTTTCCTGTGTTCCTAGGTGCTCATTCTGAAATTGTAAGTTAGGGCTCTTCTGAGACATGAGCAGTAGGGAGGGTCATGGGCTACACCAGATTCCAGAACCACCCACCTATGTTTATAAATAGCACATTTCCTCAGGATGACTCCTCGCTGTCTAATAAAAGCAGGAAGGGGGATACGAAAGAACGAAATGCTGGTAAAAATATTCCCATCTTCGCCTTTCTTCCTAATCTCAGGGAGGATGTATGGCGCTGACGACTTTCTACCAGTCCTGACCTATGTCATAGCTCAGTGTGACATGCTGGAATTGGACACAGAAATCGAGTACATGATGGAGCTCTTAGACCCTTCGCTGTTACATGGAGAAGGTAACATGCTCTTGAGAAAGGGGGAGGGACTGGGTGCTTTTGGAGGGTGTTGTTTTCATTTTTGTTATGGAGGTGAAGGTCATATAACATAAAATCAAACTTTTTGGAGAGAACGATTCAGTAGCATTTAGTACATTCACAATGTTGTGAAATCTACCACCTCTGTGTAGCTCCAAAAATATACACCAAAATAAAATCCCATACCCATTAAGCAGTTATGTGGTTGCTTTTTTGAAATCTTAAGGGTTAATTCTAGTTTTAATTTAAAAGAATGTGCTGACTTTTCTGACTACAAAAGGAATAAATGCTCATCCTAGAATATTTGGAAAAGTCAGAAAACACAAAACAATGTAACCTTGCCATAATAATACTTCACCAAGATTGGTTAATTACAATAAAAAATGTCATTCAATAGAATAAATGCTATTGTTTAAAAGGAAATGCTTTCTTTGATTCCAAGAGGAAGTTGTAAATTTTTGTTCAAGAATATCTCCACTGTCAGAAGAATACCCTTCTGTTATGTCAGTGAAACAGATGAAGGCCTATCTTTTGTTTTCATCATTTTTAAAAAAAAATTTTTTTCAAGATGAAAACAGCATTGATGTTCTTTTCTATTTAAAAAGTAGGATCTGCTCATTGTAAAAACAAAGGGGAGTAAAACTTGGGCGATTTGCTTTCAATTTATCTTGGCAGTTTAGTTTCCTTCTTGTGTCTGCCTGACCCCAACATATTTTAGCAGAAATGCTTTCTCTTTACATATTGGTTAGGTATTTTATCATAGAAATAATTTGGATGTTTGTCACCATGGTGCAGAGCCTTGAAAAGCAGAAATAACTGGGACTCTTACGTGAGCTTGTCTGTTTAAAGGAGAACAAACAAATCAGGGCCTGTGCCTTGTGAATCCTGTTAATCCATTTTCATGTGTTCCTATAAGAGCCCAGATAGACCCTGAGTGCTGAATTGTTGCATAGACATTTTTTCTTTTCTCCACCGAGTTTTAGTCCATTACTCGGATTCCCCAGACAATGTATCATATTGGGATTTTCCCTATAGGGAACTTAAATGCACCTCCAGAACATGCCCTGTGGTCCCCTAAGTCCTCAGGACTTGGCTTTCTTTTCAGAGGGTCCGTCCTCCTAAGGTCCTCCCTTCCCATCCCTCTAAGGTTAGTGCTGACTCAGGATTAGTACTGAGATCTTTTCATCCTGTCCCATACCTCAGACAGATATGAATGAGCCTCTTTCGTCCCTTTACCCTCTGCTCCATTTATCTCCCTCATTATTATTATTATTATTGTTGTTGTTATTTACAACCTGACCACCAAGGCCCTGCCTGGAGCTTTCTTCACCTACTCTGCCCTTGGACTTTGATAGGAGAGGGGAAAGGCATGTGGTTTTGTCCAAGGACCAGAAGAAGCACACATTAGTCTCCAGGCCATCATTATTATATTTTGCATCATTATTACATATTGCATCATTTCTATAATTTTGTATGCATCTGGGTTGGGTTTTTTTGAGCTTCAATTATGTTCAATTTTAGTAATAAGTATATCAAATTCTTGGAGCTTTAGAGAAAGGGCATGCCAGTTTCACTCAGAATATTACCATTGCGACAAGATGTACTTAGGACAAACATATGCTTACATCTTGTGGCCCGAGGATCTAGACAGCCGCTCCCTACCACCTTTACCAGGCTTTCCCCAAAACAAGACACTTCCTTGGCCACAGAGTTAATGACAGATGTTCAGGTGGCTGTCCTCACCTCCAGGAATCACACATGAGAGAAAGATGGACTCAGCTAGTGAACATATAGAGCAGCTTTTGAGCTCCTGCTTAAACTAGAGTCTGCTTCCACTTTACTGTGTCTCAGGCTTCTCGGTCGCCTTCCTTGGGAGAGAGAGCAGGGTGGCCCAGTCAGGTTGGCAGTGGTCAAAGATCAGGCCTGTACTTCAGTGAACTGAAGCCATGCAGACCAGGAGGAAGAAGAAGAGCAGAGAGCTACATCCCCGACCCAGCCCGACGTGGCCTGCCCAAGGCCCTCTGGTTTGTGGGGCAGCAGCCCACATCTCTTTTCTGCTGTTTAAGCAGGTAATTTCATTATGGAAAAGGCATCATAGAACCTCTCTTAAGTGCACAGCTCTTGTGGTAGGGTTATAGTTTTGCTGAAATTTAAACCTTCCTATAATTGCATCCACATTTTTCAAAGTGTGGTCAATTTTGTGCTTCCAGCATTTTGAGTTTTCTCCTTAGTGGCCTGAACAGATCAGAGCTATGGAGTCTAAAAGTTGACGTCCAAAGGAAATACCCTCCCTCCTAAACTCAATTGTAACAGTCTGTCCAAGTCCCAGCTCTAATACTGACACGTCTTTCTTGAATACTTAAGTCCATATTGATTTCTCCTGAAATCCTGTGTAGCATTTAAATGTACTACTGAGTTTCACACTCAGTCACTTACTGATTTGTTCAGTAGGGACAAATCAGCGACTCAAAATTCTGTACTAGCTTTTGGGGCTGCCATAGGGAACTTACACCCAGCTGTGGGGCTGTTAAACTATTCAAATAACTCTAATCAAAAAGCCTGGCATGTGAATGTGTGCATGGGAAGTGTGTTGCTCAGAGTGGCCTAGATGATGCTGCTGCCATAAAAAATAACCCCCAAATCTCCATCAGTGACCTGAAAACCACAAATGTGTATTTATTCCTTAAGTTACATGTCCACTGTGATTCACAGCGGTCTCTGCTCATTTTTAAGATGGTGGACCAGTTGCCATTTTGAATGTTGTCACTTGTTGACCAGAGAGAGAGTTCTTCAGGGTCTTGCATTAGCAGCTAAAGACTTTGGCCGTGAAAGTGATTCTTTTGCACAAAACCCATTTAACTACAACTAATTTCTGGTCCCTGCATGAATAAACCACTAGTGTCTGTTTTTTAAATAAATTTATAAACTTCTGCAGGGACTCGGATTCTACTTCTTACAAACCCAGCCCCTGCTCTGTACCTTGGGCTCACAGTAGAGATTCAATAGGTATTTTGCCAAAGAATGTCTCTTAATTTAAAATGCTGTGCCCAGTTAGGGAATTTTTAACAAACATTCGGGGCGCCTCCTAGTGGTTCTCTAGCACTGTGCTTGCCAACTCCCCGGAAGGCTCAAAATTTCAGTCAGTTTAGGACAAAACTATGAACACATTTTTATGTATGTCACGATGTTGTAGTCTTTTAACACTCCCCCAGGCATAAGAAATCATTCCTAAATGCACCATCAATGGGACATTACTTGTTTTCCTTGTAAATTTTTTCTTTCCTAAATGTGTTACATTAGTCCCCAAAAGGGAGAAGTTATTTTGAAGAACCCATATTATCATGAACACACTTGTATATTGTGTAGTTCTTTGGAGATATGTGGACTCCTGTTGCTAAAGTACATGATTCTGGCCTCGAAACAGTCGACCCCAGCACGCTCACATGACTCCCCACCTCTGTCAGGCGTCAACAAAAAGGCCTGAACTTTTCTGGCAAAGCACTTTCACAATTGCACTTGAATAATTTAGAGATTTTGTATGTCTCGCCCATTGGAACGGGAATCCTATTGGTGAAAATAGGGCATTGTCAGGCAGGCCAGGTGGTCCTGGCTCAGGCCTGGGGCACCCAGTACATCCATGGGGATGAATGCATGAATGGACAGGTGGAGGCTTGAAGGATGTGCTCTTAAATGTGTGCTTTGTGGTCCCACAGGAAATGCATGTGCCGGAAATGGAGAAAATACAAAGAATAATTTCTAACTTTATTCTCTCCCCTAACTCATCGACAGAGTATGAAACTCTTGGAGACTCACTCTTTCTGTCCTTTCTAGGAGGCTATTACTTGACAAGCGCCTATGGGGCACTTTCTCTGATAAAGAATTTCCAAGAAGAACAAGCTGCCAGACTGCTCAGCTCAGAGACCAGAGACACCCTGAGGCAGTGGCACAAACGGAGAACCACCAACCGGACCATCCCCTCAGTGGATGACTTTCAGGTATGTGGCCTGCATTGGTGATGAGGTGGGGGTGGGGGAGGCATACTGCTTCCTTTGTCCTCCAGGAAGGCTGAGCTGACTCACAGGGCACACACAGCTCAGGGTGCCCCAGGTCCCCCGTTTGTTGAATCATCCGGCGGAAGAGATATTTTAAACTACCTTCTGACCTTGTTGTTTCACTTCTCTGTTTTGCTTATATTAAAAATATATATGTGGGTTTGAGTCAAGTTTTGCTGCCTTTAAGAAAACAAAGTCAAATGAAGGCAGGATTTCTCCCAGAATGTTCAGCATGGATGCTGAGCATCTGAGCAGAGAGGCAGTCAAGGAGGAAGTTCTTGGCACGAGCGGCGGGCGTTTTATTTCATCAGGAGACTGAATGGAAGCAGCGTGTCAGGCATTGCAGTGGACCAGGTCTCCGAGACGGGGGAGACGTGCGGTGATGTCTTCCCTGCTCCCCTTCCTTTTCTCTCCTCATCCTCCCAGAACAGAAGACCGCAGACTCTCCTCAGCAACATCAGCTCTGGCAGGGCCAGAGTTTAAGAGTGAGCACCTGAGCCAAGTCCTGCCTGAATCCCAGTCGGGAATTTTCCATGACCATAAGCGGGTGCCTGGGAATGTGGGATTCCCAAAGAGCTTGCTTCTTTGAGAGGAGAGGCAGGTTAGGGTACAGAAATCTTTACCCAGCACAACAGCCCCCAATTTGCTCATAGTCTATGAAATTATGAGTAAGTCTACAAATGCCTTTGAATAATGTTTTCAAATCAAATTATAAAACCAGACTATTTTATGTTTCCATGTGCCACATGGTGAATGTCCAAGCAGGACAGATATGTCCAGATATACCTTTCTTGCCTTTTCTGCCTCTCAGTGCTCTGAAAATACTCAAAGCGTACATTTGGTTCAAAGTCAGTCCTTTATGGAAAGGCAAAATCAACATGTTCTTCCCTAAGACAGCAGTAGTCTCAGAAATTCCTTCCCAGGTACCTAAACCTAAGAAGCAAGAATGCATACTGTGTGCTCCCCTGCCCCCTTGGGCTGATGGAGAGTTGTCCATGTGTTAAGAGATTTTGCATATGCAGGCCTTTGGGATACTGTGAGTGCCTGTCCCAGGAGGGGACTCCCAAGGTTGTACACCCTCTGAGGTGAAGAACATAGGAAATGAGAAAATTCATTCTTCATCTCCCCTCTTGCCACCATCCCCTTCCTCTTGTTCCCTCTCTCTATGTGGAGCTTCTAGCCTAAAGATCCTCAGATGCCACAGTGCCCCTTCCTTCTTCACATCCCTACCCACTGGCCTTGCTCACCCAGGAGATACACACCTTAGAATATAACCCAAGAGGGGAATTGTCAACACTCAGTTTGGGTGTAAAAATAAAATCTCAGACCCAAATTCTACTTGGATCTCCTAAATCAGGGGTCACAGATGCACACACCAGTCTCCTCTCATTGTAGAGGCATCATACACACATGCTTGAAGGCTGGCTCTGCCACTCACTAGCTGTGTGGCTTTGAGTGAATTGCTTAGCCTCGCTGTGCCTCAGTTGCTTCACTAGTCAAATGCCAAAAAAAAAAAAAGAAAAAAAGAAAAATGTAGGCTTCTTTCACAAAGTTCTCTTCAGGAGTCAATGAGTAAATGCATACCAATTGTGTGGGCCAAGTGTTGGGAGTTGAGATGGGAGTGGAAGGGCTTGGTAAAATGGAGCATGTGTTTGCTAAGGTCTTCTGATTCAAGCATGTGAGAGTTATCTTACCAGTGGAGAGTGCACTGTTTTCCCCTTTCTTGGATGGAGCTTTCCCTTCCGTCATTCCAATAAACTTTCATGGTAGCCTTTGGGGACCCTGGATAGGAGCACCACTTCTCTTCACTCCTCAGTAGAGTTTCCAGATTTAGAAAAGAAGAATGTATCTGTTTTATGTAAGAAAATCAAAGTTAACTGGGTGTTCTCTTTTATTTGGTAACCACACTCTTGAGGAAGAGAAAACTGAAGAAGTTATCCAGGGTCACAAAATCTCTGAGAGCCTAGTATGGGTGTAGGATTCTTTTTACCTCCTCTGGGCTTTGTGTGTGAAATCGCAGGCTTATTGTATTTCGTGATGGCATATACCTGGCACGGTTCACAGTGCCAAGCCTGCAGACATCTCCTTTTGCTTCCCTTCAACACCACTTTGCATTTAATCAGCTCCACCTCCAAAGGCTTTTGGCAGAATCATCATTTTCCTCCTGCCGACTTTTTCCACATTGCACTCAGAGCCACTTAGAGCCTGATATTAGGTTGAACCAAATGAAATTGCCATTAGAGTTGGTGAAAAATGGTGAACTATTGGCAGTATCTTATGGTCCTACCTAACATTATTAACCTTGCTTACGTTTCATAAAAAGTAGTCCAGAGTGAGTACAATGTTTGTTTTTGTGTCTACATATTTTAAATGTCTCTTCCTGCTGACCCTTCCTTGAGGCTCTTCTGTTTGGTTTGTTTTTCAAGCTGAGAATAAACTGAGCATCGGGTTTTGTTCACACTCTTCCCCAGAATTTCTTAACCAGGCTTATGAAGGATGTGGAAAGATCAGAACAGGGATGAATGGGCTTCTGCTCCCTGTATTTGCAATGACTTAAAATACAGCCACTCAATCCATGTGGTTGTTCTCCCTACTGTCCAAGTTCCTATCAGCCTCTTTCCTTGCACTTTGAGGCCTTGTGTCCTGACATTGGGCATCCTGACTTACCAGAACTTGGAGTGGCTCACAAGTGAGACCTCTCTCTTGCATCTCACCCTGCTCGTGTAATGCTCCATCTCGCTTCCTTTTCTCACTTTGTTCCCGACATCTCTCTTTCCACCTGCAGAATTACCTCCGAGTTGCATTCCAGGAGGTCAACAGTGGCTGCACGGGGAAGACCCTCCTTGTGAGACCTTATGTCACCACCGAGGATGTGTGTCAGCTCTGTGCCGAGAAGTTTAAGGTGGGGGACCCTGAGGAGTACAGTCTCTTCCTCTTTGTTGATGAAACGTGGCAGCAGCTGGCAGAGGACACTTACCCTCAAAAAATCAAAGCTGAGCTGCACAGCCGGCCACAACCCCACATCTTCCACTTTGTCTACAAGCGCATCAAGAATGATCCTTACGGCGTCATTTTCCAGAATGGAGAAGAGGATCTCACCACCTCGTAGAAGATACACAGGACTTTGAAGTGGTGCATTCAAAGGGGGGATTAGGAACTTGCCTTGTGGCTTCTACATGCTTGTGCTTGAAAAGCCGTCACCTCCTTGGGGACCCCTTGGTTTAGTGACTAAGCCATCCACAGGCCAACTTGGCCAAGGGCATCTTTAGCCACATTGCCCAAGCAAGGTAGCTGAGGTTCAGGAAACAGTAGGATTCTCCTTCAGAGAGGGAGAGTTGCATTTGATGGTTCGAGTGTCCTGAGATTGCTTGTTACCTTCCGCAGCCAGGTTCTAGGTGGGCTCACATGTATGTATATGTACTGAATAAACATTTAAGGTACAAGCTCTTCTCTTGAATTCAACAGCAAGCGTTTGACAAGATTGGCCGATGCAGTGCGTCAGGCACTTCTCAGTTCTGTGGATGGCTCCGTCCTTTCATTCCTTTCTTTTTCCTTTCTCTTTCTTTCCTTCTTTCTTTGTTTGTTTCTTTCTTTTTTTACAAAGAGCCTTTGTGTTTTTATATATTTCATAGAAATTTTTATAGCAGTTGCAGGTAAACTGTCAGGATTGGTTTTTAAAATATTTTTGTAACTTGAAAATATTCTATAATTATGCATGTGATTTTAACATTTAATATTCAAAAAGAAATCTCTTGCTGGATTTGAGAGTATTGCATTTTAAAAGTCTCTCTTCTGTAACTGGATGTTTCAGCAACTTTGTGCTGGGAGACTGCTGGATTTCTTAAAGTGATGTATTACTGACACTGGCCACAGAATGCCTTTGGGAATCTGATGTACTGTCACCTTGTTGATGCTCAGTGGTATTATGCTGTTTTGTGTTTTAACCAAGTGATGCTGAGGACCAGGAAAGAAATGAATGTAGAGAGAGGTCGAGAGAGAAATATAGACTCTAACAAAGGACTGAGGAGTGTAGTCTGCTGGTTCAGACTCCTTAAAGGAAGTGTGAAAAGGAGATTGAAGGAACCATCTACGTGGAGAATACTGTAAATATGCAATGAGATTTAGCAAACTCTATCCCTGTTATTTGCTTTTGGAAACAATTTTGAAAACCCCACAAAGAAAAAAAATAAGGATGATAATTTTATTTTCCTTCCCCACGTAAGTCAAAACTAACAGCATCAAATTATTTGGGGCAGAAATTAAGTAATGTGTAATGTAACTTTCACTGAGTTAAATAAGATGCTGTTTGGAAAAAAGTTTGCACCAAAAAGGCCATCTGCATTATAAGAATGTTTGGTGAAGTTAAATTTATGTTTTGTGAAACCTTTTTGGGAGTGCACGAAGTGTGAGGATCTTGTGTTAATGTAACACAGGTAGTTAAAACATGTTATGTTGTACTGTGTAAAGATGCCTAGTCATCTAATTTGGTTGGCTTTGTCCCTTCTTCCTTTGTTAGCTTTTGTGATACATCTAGAACCCTCAGCACATACTATGTTGTGCTTCCTTTTGTAAATGATTTTTAAATGGAATTTTGCACATAATACATTGTAATATTGTATGATAATCATGTGTGAAAATAATTTTTGAAATATTCTTCAGTTGTCTTTTTTCTTTGAGAAGCAGAATATAATTATGCACCACACAATGTGGTGTAAACCTGAAATGTTGTGGTAAATCTATAGAGAGGAAACAGAAAAGTTTACATTTTTTCAGCAGCTCATGTAGTGATATGAGGCAAAAATCAAGGAGCAGAAGGAAAAGATAGTGTTCTAATCTGAAAAGTTTAACCGTGTTACCTAGGACAGTACTTGGCTCAGTGGAACGTAGAGTAAATCAGTTAGTCAGAATGGCCCTGCAGACAACCTGCCCCATTCTTATGCAACCTCAGAAGTTGCCCTGGTTGAGAGTTCAGTGCTCTTCCAAAATTAGCAAGGCAGAGGCTGGATCTTCTCTGCTCCCATATTCCTGATGGTAGAAGCTGTGCCTGGCAGATAGCAAACGCTTGATAAGCCCTGTTTTGTGAACGAACTTTCTAACTAATCAGTAGGATGGATACTTCAAGATCAGAAAGACAGCTGAACAGACCACCTGCTTTTTATATTTACAGTGAGTTAAAAATTACAACCAACGCATATAGCTGTCCTCCCCACTCTCCAAATTAAGGTCATCATGCGCTCCTTGTCCCTAGAGATCAGCACTATGCTGATTTAAAGCGGGCCTGCATGGGAGGCAGCCTCAGCAGCCTTCAGCGATCAAAATAGGAAAAGTTAGTGTGAGCAGAAGAAAACATCACAAGATAGCCCCTGGTTTTGTCATTGGGCAATGTTTCCCTGCTAAAATTACAACATAACATGTGTCTTCACTTTTTTCCCCTACGCAGACATTTCTCAGTTCTCAAATTATCAGGAAACAGATTTCGGTTCAGTTTGGAAGGAATAAGAGAGAGTAAAAATATATATGCAATGGAGGGAGGAGAAAATGTATTTCCGGATCTAAAAATATGTTACAAAAGTTAGATGCCAACCAGAGGAAAGGATTTTTTGTTTGTTTGTTTTTAATATTGTGTGCACTGCCAAATATTCCCCCCAGGGACACAGAATAGAAATAGAAACTGTTAAAGTAGTTTATATCATGTGAAAGTTACAACTTGAGATCTGTAAGAAAACACAAAAGGCAGGAAGCCCAACCATGAATACTTTCATTCATAAATGTGGCTGCCTTGGGCAGCTCTTACCTTCAGCTACTTTAAGAGACTTTAAATGAGAGAGCATTCTGATTATTAATAGCACTGCCTGAGTACTGCCTCAAAGTCTGAGAGAAATGGTACAGTACATGAGACACAGGTATTTTAATCATTTGGCAGTATCTGATAGTAAAATCCTAAAAACCACTATTTTTCAGAACATTCTCAATGATGGTGAATTTGAGACCAAAAGTGTTTGTCATTTAGTTCATCCTGATCAAGTTGGATATACAAAAAAATTCATATAACATTGCAGAACCAAAAACATGATAGGAAAAGAAGAGATGGAAGGAGGGAGAAGGAAAATGAATGGTGTTTTGTCTCAGAGAAGAGTTTCTTATTTGAGAAAGATCTATTTTTATCGAGCATCAAAGGATGGATGGCAGTTGGTACAAACTTTTCCCACTGACTTTGCCAGGAAAGGATGGGAAGTTAAAATTATTCAGAGAAGTCTGGGCCAATGGTTTTAATAAAGTGGTAACCACGTTCTGCCCTGAGACCCCAGAGCCACAGGAAAATCTCCGTGAGGAAGCTTTGATTGAAGTTGAGGCAGTTGGAGAAACAGGAGCAGCTTCTTACCTTGATTCCAATAAACTCTAACATTCCAAAGTGTAATTTGCCTGAATTCTAAGGCTCTCTACATAGTAGACATTTAGAATATCATTGTATAAAATGCATATGAATATTTCCTTTGATTAAACACATTGGAACTGCAGCCAGCCCTTTTGCTGCTCAACCTGGAAATGCGGAGGTGGCCCAGAGCCCACAGACCCAGGGTGGCCAAGGCCAAATTCAGCTCAAGACTGTGATTTTCCTCCGGGTCTGCCTCTCTCAGCTCCCACAGTGGTGGAGGAGACAGGAGGGCCTGTACCTCTGTAACCGCCCTTGATTTCCTGGGAGAAATAGCACCTCACATAACAGGCATTTTTCAGCAGGGGCTTCCCTTCTCTCCTCATTTAGCTCCATTCCTTCCCTTTCTGTCATTTCTCCCCCGCGACTCTGGAGGGCGGATTTTCCCTCACACAGTAGTTTTAAATGAGTTATTACAAGGCTCTTTGCTGAAAGGCAGGCTCTGACTTGCCACGTCCTTTTCACAACTTGTTTCTTTAGTTTCAACCAGAGACTCAAAAGCTTGAGCCAGACCCCACTGCAAACACTGTCTATGCACCCCGCCCGTCACCAGGACTGAGTACACTGTTCCTATTTGGATCCCATTCTCAGTGTTGGCCACTTCTTCAAATCACCTGAGGGCTTTTAGAGCTCCTGATGCCCAGACTGCCCAGCCCATCAAAATCTCTGCAACTGGGCCCCAGGCTGCCATACTTACTAAAATGTCCAAGGTGTTTCTACTGTGAAATTAGCTAAGTACCACCATTTTAGATGAAGACACAGGTCTTAAGATAGAAACACAACTGGGAGAGGTGTGACCTGTCTTTCTATGGCCACTACACCAAACCAAGTGTATGTTCTCAATCTTATTCAGCTGGCAGCAGACTGTGTCCCATGTACTTCCAGCATGGCACTGTTCTATAGAAATATGAAGTCAGCTACATAGGTAAAATAAAACGTTCTAGTAGCCACATTAAAAAAAAGAAAAGCAGGTAAAATCAGTAATGTTTCACTATATTACTAATAATTTATTTTAGTAATATATTAATAGTCGATTTTATTTAACTCATGATATCCCAAATATAATATTTCAATAATCTAAAATATTAAACAGGCATTTTACATTATTTTATTTTTTTACATTGTCTTCAAAATCTTGTGTGTAGTTTGCACTTATAGCACATCTCATTTCACACAAGCCGTACCTGAAATGCTCAGTAGCCACATGTAGCTAGTGGTTACCATATTGGATAGTGCAGTTTTAGCGTATTAACTAGGAATGATTTAAAAAACTAAAACCTATAACTATACGATGCCTGACAGTTAAGTGCGCAAACACATTCTAGAAAAAGTGCTACATACCTCGTTACTGACTATCACTATAGTCACCTTCGAAGTACTCCCCTTGGGAAGCTGTGCACCGACACCAGCGCCTAGTCCACCCTTCAAAACAATTTTGGAACTCTTTTTCTAGAATGGCCATCAAAGCTGCTGTTGTATTACCCTTGATGCCCTGAATGTCATCAAAATATCTTTAAAAAAAAAAAATCTTTCAATATTTCCTTTATCTTCAGGTAAAGAAAGAAGTCACTGGGGGCCAGATCAGGTGAGTAAGGAGGGTGTTCCAATACAGTTATTTGTTTACTGGCTAAAAACTCCCTCACAGACAGTGCCGTGTGAGCTGGTGCATTGTCGTGATGCAAGAGCCATGAATTGTTGGCGAAAAATTCAGGTCGTCTAACTTTTTCACTCAGCGTTTCAGCACTTCCAAATAGTAAACTTGGTTAACTATTTGTCCAGTTGATACAAATTCATAATGAATAATCCCTCTGATATCAAAAAAGGTTAGCAACAAGTTTGTAAACTTAATTGTCAGACCTCGTATGTATAAATAAAAATCTCATCTACAGCGTACATGCAGAAAACCACACACATGCACACTGTCAAACATGTACATCTTACTTGCTGAGGTAATGACAGCATCTTGGCTCATCAATGTGCTACAAAGCCTGAATGAATCAATCCGTGTGGAGTCTTAGAACACTACCTAGCACACCATAAACTCATTAAATATTAGTTACCAATATCATTTAGATAACCAACTTCTCCACATTTTCCCACTGCTGCTGATTTCTATTTCCCCACCCATATTATTATCTGCTGGCAAGTTTAACAAGTATCAGAGATTTAAGAAAAATGTACTGGGGTGGGATGGCCAGTGTAGGAGGATTAAACTAAAGTGAATGCTATCCATTAACTTTGTTGTTGTTGATGAGGATGGTGGTGGTGATGATGGTGGTGTGTGTCTAACTTGGGAGTATTTGCCCAATATTCTCTACTGGCCAAGAGCATCATCAGGACCCCTAGCCAGTGGTGACTCTTGCCACAAAGAGGAAAGGGAGGAAGGGAGGTTGCAAAGACAAGCTTTGTCTGCTTCCCTTCGTGGCCAGAGTGAAATCTGAGAGGAACTATCTTCGCCTTTGAGAGTCGACAGTAGCACTTTCCAGAAAGGAATTATCACTTAAGTAAAAGTGTAATTATTGTCAGTGATAATTCCGATGCCTCTTCTTCTTTTTATTTTATTTATTATATTCACTTATTGATTTAGATATTTACTATACATGTACACCATTTAATAGGATTACTCTTAAAGCATTGTGCTTCACCAAAACCAATAAGGTGTTCAATGTGATTTTCTTTATCTCTGACGTCCTTGCTTCCAATTTTTGCCAATTCTACAATTATGAGAGAGTGGACTCATTTATCAGTTTGCAGTTTCATTCAATATTATCTTTCTCACTCTTTTTTTTTCTCGGCAGTCTATTGATATATAATTGCATGCAGAACAGACTTAGGCATCTACTGTGAACTAAAAGAAAAACTGCAAAAAAACAATAAACTACCAAAGACTCTAACCATCAAAAGTAAATATACAAGTGAACTAACTATTGGATAGTTTCTGTTCTTTATGAGCACATGGAAATATAATAATAGCAAATTTCAATTTCTTATCAGAAGATTTGCTGCTGAAAATACAGTCCATGGACCAAGCACCATAACTCCTGGGGGCTGATTAGTATTCAGGCCCCTCCAAGACCAGAATCTACGGAATCAGAATCTACATTTTAACAAAATCCCCAGACAATCCACATGCACATTACAGTGTGATTGAGAAGTATTAGTTCAGGCATATTGGGGTCAATGACATTTGTGCAGCTGATACAATCAAACAAATGTAGGTGTGCTGCTGTTATAGTAGACGCTAAGTAGGAAGGTTCTTTCTGCCTAGGCCAGCTGCTTGCATGTGTGTGTGTGTGTGTGTGTGTGTGTGTTTGTGTGTGTGTGTGTGTGCAGGAATATCATGCAATCTGGATAATTAGTCACATTGTCTGCATGTGATATAGGAAGTTTATGAGCCTTTTTATTTTTTGAAAGGAGAGCCAACTTCTTTTTAAAGAAATTTCATTCCTGAGGATGTATTAATTATAGGGCCATTTTACTCATCAATTTTGAGAAACATAGAAGATATATTTAATTAAATGTATACATACAGCTTCCAATAAGCTTTGCGATGCTTTACAGTTAATTATCAATAGTTAAAAGTCACTGAACAGTTGAGTAGAGCCTCTAACCCAAAGACAGAGATCAAAATCTAACAGAAAAATAGAACTGGAATGAACAGAAAATAAAAATAAACAAATCATACTATAACTAATATCCACAGAGAGATAAGACGATATTGCATCCAAAGGGGAAAAAAAAGGAACAAAATGTGTTCAGAGACAAAAACATTCTTGGAAATTGCAAATATGTTATGATAAATAAAACTTCAATAATTGAAGCAATGCCCCCAGTGTATAAGAAATAAAGACAAAGAGAAAAGAAGTAGGAATTAAAGCTAAAAAAAAAAAAGAGAGAGAGAGAGAGAAAAAAAGAAAAGGAGCTCAATCTAGTAGGTCCAATATTCAAATAATAGGAATTCCAAAAAGAGAAAGCAAAACAAAATGGAGAGGAAGAAATGATCGTTTAAAAAATATAAGAAATGTTCGTAGAATTAAAGAATATGAGTCTCCAGAGTGAGAGAGACCACTGACTCTTCAATACAATTGATGAAAAAGAATCCACATTAAGACATGTCACTGAGAACAGCGGGGTTAAGAAGATTATAAAAGTTTCTGGAAAATGGAAGATGTATCTTTTGCTATGTATCACCCAAACTTAGTGATTTAAAACAATTTGTTGGTTGGTTGGGTAGTTCTTCGGGTCTGAGCTGGATGCATGACAGTTGTATTGTCTAAGACAGCCTCATTGACATATCTGAGACTTCCTGGGATGGCTGGGACTTCTCTCCACACAATTTCTTACCTTCTAAGAAACTAGTTTGCGTTTGTTCACAAGGATGATGGAAGCGTTCTCAGCAGCAGGAGAGAGCCAGCCCAATGCACAAGCACTTTTCAAACCTCCAGTTGCATCATGTATGCTATTGTCCTTTTTACCAAAGTAAGTCACATGTCTGGGCCCATAGTCAAGGTGGAAGAAGACTATCCAATGGTACAGATGAAGTGAGATGATTTTCTAAGGCCCTTATGACAACTATGCAGGGTATATGTAAGGGAAGGAGGCATCAGAAATGGGATGGGATGAGGAGCAGAATCTGCTGCTTCATTACACACCTGTGGATATCTGACTTGGTAGACTATGTATTGTGTTTATAAAAAAAAATAATAAAGCCTCCCTTCTACCCCTGTCGCGTCCAGCACAGCAAGAGCAGTGGGAAGTGAGAAGGGCAGCGCAAGGTTAAGAAAGACAGTAGAGAAGAGTAGCGTGCAAGCAGGGCCAAGGGACTCAAGCCTCAAGGACTGATCCCCCAACCGGGCCAACGAAAGGCTTTTATTAGTAATCATACAAGGAAGTAAAGTTTGATTTTTCCATGGTCCACAAGTCACGTGCCTGACTGGCTGTTCTTCCCGAAAGCCCCCATCGTGGTCCAATACGTCCTGTGCCTTCACACATACGCATAACCTCAGGGGGTGGAATCACTACTGAAACCATCAGAGAAGAGAGCCTGAGGTATATTATTCCATCGGTTCCCAGCTTTCTGGGACACGCCCTCAAGGAAGCTTTCCCGACATTACTCCATCGGTCTCAGCTTCCGAGACAGGTCCTTGTGTTGTCATGGGGAAGGCGTGGGGAACAGATGGTTGGGCAGCTGTAAGGCAACATACCGCCACCCCCCCCAAAAAAAATAGGGCAAAATCATGTGAATGTACCAAAAGTCATGGAGAAAAGCAGCACAGGAGGCTTCGGGACTGGTCAAGATTATCACCTGGAGAAATGAAAGTGTCCTGCAATACCCACCATCTTTTCCCTTCACAGTCACCAGTCAGTGAGTCCAAAGGAGCTCACTTTTCCAAATATGTCGTAATCAATTCACTCCTTGATCACCATTTTCCAAAAATTTTTAGAATTTGGTCACCATTCAAAATGATCATTTTTTCCACTCTATTTTTTTTTGTTTTTGTTTTTTTCTTTTTGTAATTCCTATTATTTGAATATTGAACCTACTAAATTGAGCTCCTTTTTTTCTTTTGAGCTTTAATTCCTACTTCCTGTTCCTTTGTCTTTATTTCTTATACTTTTGGGGGACATTGCTTCAATTATTGAATTTTTTATTTATAATAACATACTTGCAATTTCCAAGAATTCATTTTTGACCAATAATAAAATGACAATAACTATATATCAATAATTATTTTAAATGTAAATGGATTAAATGCTCCAATCAAAAGGCATAGAGTGGCTGAATGGATAAAAAAATGAGACCCATACATATGTTGCCTACAAGAGACCTACTTCAGATCGAAAGACACACAGACTGAAAGTGAAGGGATGGAAAAAGATATTTCATGCAAACTGAAATGAACAATAAAGCTGGGGTATCAATACTTATATCAGACAAAATAGACTTTAAAACAAAGAAGAAGGACCCAGCAATTTCACTTCTGGGTATTTATTCGAAGAAACCCAAAACACTAATTTGAAAAGATATATGCATCCATATGTTCATTGCAGCATTATTTACAACAACCAAGATATGGAAGCAACCTAAGTGTCCATCGATAGACAAATTGATAAAGAAAAGGTGGTACATCTATACTTGTACAATGGAATATTACTAAGCCATAAAAAGAAAGAAATCTTGCCATCTCCAACATGAATGGACTTAGAGGGTGTTTTGCTTAGTGAAATAAGTCAGACAAAGAAAGATAAATATCACATGAATCTAAAAACCAAAATAAACAAACAAAACAAAACAAACTCATAGATACAGAGAATATTTTGATGGTTGTGAGATGGAAGGGGGGTTGGGAAGATGAGTAAAATAGGGAAAGGATTAAGACGTACCAAATGTCAATTATAAAGACAGTGACGGGGATGTAAAGTACACCATAGGTAATATAGTCAATAATATTATAATAACTGTATGCTGTCAGATAGATACTAGGTTTATTAGGGTGATCACTTCATAAGTTATATAAATGTTTAACCACTATGTTGTACACCTGAAACTAATATAATATTGTATGTCAACTGTAATTGAAAAAAAAAAAAAATAGAACTCACTTGTGTGGAGAATGGTAAGTTTTTGGTGGCTGTTTCAATCATCAATTTATCAAATAAAGGTAACTCCTTCCCCACCCCCCCAAAAAAGAATTCATTTTTGTCTCTGAATGTAACTTTAGTAGCATATTGGTTTTTCCCCCCCATGGATGTAATATCTTCTTATCTCTCTGTGGATATTAGTTATGGTATGACTTTTTCCCCTGTTCATCCCAATTCTATTACTCTGTTTGATTGTATTGATGTCTGGTGTTTTTTTTTTTTTTTTGGGGGGGGTTATTTTAACTAATGATAACTTTTAACTATTGATTATTAAATATAAAGAACCAAAGCTTATTGGAAGCTGTGTACATTGGACAGAATTTGTGAATTGGTGGCCTTTCCTTTAGGGTGACCATGTGGCAAACTGTTCATTTTATTGGAGGGCTGACAAATGTGAATATCTGTGGGGTTTTCACTTGGGTCAGGAGGTTTCCCCACAAAAAAATTTCTCCAATATCCTACTGGGGTTGCAGAATAAATCTAGCTGCCATCATTCTGGGAGTGAACAGGCAACGTGCCTCCAGGGGATTCATTTTTCAAAATGCCAACTTTACTTAATCCCAATTTTCAATACAGTATCTCACCCTCATCCTTCACTGCTGTGCTCTGAGCTCAGGGACACAGCTGCTTGTGCCTCTCCAGGGAGTAAGTCTCTCATCTTCTCCTTTTATTGTACTTATCATATCTAGTCCCAGAGCCTCACCAGATTCTGCCCCAGAAATCAGTTCCCTTGCCTCCTGGCTTTTCCTTCTGCAGGAGCTAAAATGTCAGCTGGCTTCTGTCTCCTAAATGATTTTACCAGCACCCATAATTTTGTTGCCAGTTCCCATTGGCTATTACCTTCTCCATTCTCTTTGTTCTTATGGATTTAAGACCCTAAGAAAAAATTTTAAATTCTTTTTTATTCTCATTTTAGTGAGGTATTGGTAGGAAGAAGATGTGTGATGCTGCCTTGGTTAATTGAAACCTGTAGTCAGTACTTAATATGAATGGTAAGCGCTTTTGTACAACCCAGTTAGCAAAACTGAAAATAGATTATGACAATCATTGTCAGAGTCAACGCATCTATCATGTCCAGTTATTATTTTGTAAAAAATATAATTTTTATTTGAAAGCAACGCATCCAAACTGCTTTATTGTTAAGCACATTGCCTAGGATTTATTAAAATGCATATTTGCTGTGCACTTTGTCATTTCCACATGGTATGAAGGAAAAGAAATGGAGCAACAACAGATGAAATGCCAAGCTGCTTGCTTATTTCAATGTGGAATTTTGCCATGATGGGTGCAAATCTGGGTCAGCATTATTTACAAAAGAGGACATGGTGTTTTGTCTCAAGGAGCAGGAAAATGCTTTGTGATAAAATGTGGTAAAATCTTGTCATTTTTTCCAACTAAGCAGTAAAATGAATTACACAATGTAAAATGATAAATAAAAAGTTCTATGAGTCATCCTCAATGTAGGGAAAATGTGCAGCCAGGACAGAAACAGTGTTTTTCTGCATCTTAAAAATAAATTCTAGGGTGGCCGATGGCTCAGTTGGTTAGAGCTCAAGCTCTGAACAACAGGGTTGGCGGTTCGATTCCCACATGGGCCAGTGAGCTGCGCCCTCCTCAGCTAGATTGAAGACAACAAGCTGCCACTGAGTTGATGGAGGGGTGGACGGATAGCTCAGTTGATAAGAGCGGAAGCTCTCAACAACAAGGTTGCCAGTTCAATTCCCACATGGGATGGTGGGCTTTACCCCCTGCAACTAAAGATTGAAAACGGCAACTGGACTTGGAGCTGAGCTGCGCCCTCCACAACAAGATTGAAGGACAACTGCTTGGAGCTGATGGGCCCTGGAGAAACACACTGTTCCCCAATAAAATTAAAAAAAAAAAAAAAAAAGAATTGTCAAGTTAAAGGATGGCTGCCCAAAGGTTAAAAAAATAACATAAAATAAACTCTAATGCATTGATACAGAAACAGAAATCAACAACAGCATGTCCTAGAAGACCAAACAACTGTGGGACTCCAAGGGGTTTAATGTAGTTCATGCTTTACAAATAAACTCATTGAAATGGTGGGGACAATGATGTGGAGGTGATGTTGATTCTATTTTTTGAAGTCAGTTGTATTAAGGTATAACTTGGAAACAGTAAAGTTCATTCTTCTTAGTGTATGTTATATGAATTTTGGTGGATACATTCAGTCCTGGAGCCTCCATCATGATCGGTCCCATCAAACCCTTCTCCCATTTCCCCCAGCCCAGTTCCCACCAACCAGTGACTTGTTTTCTGTTCCTGTAATTCTGCCTTTTCCAGAAACTCATACAAATGGATTCATATAGTACACAGACTTTTGAGTCTTTTTAACTGTGGCTTAAGTGTTTGTGTACAGGTGTGTGAACATACATTTTCATTTCACAGGGATAAATGCCCAAAAGCCCAAATGCTGAGTTACATTGTAGTTGCATATTTAATTTTTGAAGAAATCACCAAACTGTTTTCCAGAGAGGCTATGCCATTTTGTATTCCCACTGACAAAGTGGGAGTAATCCAGCTTTGAGGTATTTTCTTTTTCTTCCTTCCTTCCTTCCTTCCTTCCTTCCTTCCTTCCTTCCTTCCTTCCTTCCTTCCTTCCTTCTTTCTTTCTTTCTTTCTTTCTTCCTTTTTTCTTTCTTTTGTTTTTTCTTGTAGATTTCAATGTTAAACATGATGTTGTTACAGATTCACTACATTTAAAATGTATGCTGTTAAAAATGTTTTATTTCTGAAAGTGTTATGACTAATGACTCTCCAATATAAAGTAAGTCACCCACAGTAGGGAAAAATCATGCTGGCTTTACTCTTTTCCCCAGAAACTTTAAACACCAAAAAAAATGCCACAATGGATTAATGATGTTTACAAACTTCTGGGGGGAAAGAACATGGGACCCCTGGATAGCCAGCCAATATTCCAATCAGGCATTCTAACAGACCAATGAGCTCTGGAAGTAGAAAACCAGCCCCTGGAAAACAAAGCAATGCAAAACAAAGAAAGAAAAAAGCACTATAATAAAGTCCAGCCAAATCATAAATGAATCACAATGAAGAATGGAATAGAAAAACTGTAATAAAAAAATGATGGTGAGGGTTACATCCACTCAATTATAGACTTAAAAACCAAACAACAGGGATGCATAGTTGTAACACAGATGTAGGATAAGTTCTAAAAAGTAACAATAATATAAGCAACATAATCAGGAGAATAGGGTAGAAGAGACAAAAATCATAATCAGCTCATCTTTCATTACAAAGAGACAATAGTCTCCTGAATTGAAATTTATAATAAAAATATGATTTTAATCTCTTAATGATTTTCATTAAGATGTTGAAACCATATTGAACATATATGATGTAGTAAAATATATCCCTTAAGCTTTAAAGGAAACCTGTAGGTACACATTTGGTGCTTAACACGCTCTTTAATTTTAATTCAGTTCTCTTCTGAAGAGACAAGTTTTAACAGGAGCGGGCTTGTGAGCTGGCAGGATGGGACAGGCAAAGAGTTAACAGGAGCAAGCTTGTGGGCTAACAGGAATGAGTTAAACATAAATCTCCTGGCTCTGAATCCTCTGGCTAGCACTGCACCTGCAGGCTGACAAGCATCCTACATTCATCATAGGCAGGAACAGAACAGTCCCCAATCACAATGGCAACCCTCTGCAAACTAACAAACACCCATCATAAATGAGAACAGAATAGTTTCCAACCGCAAGCTGACATTCATCATAGATGGGAACAGGACAATTCCCAGGAGAAGAAAATTGTAACAGCAGCCCCCCTGCAAGCTGACAAACACCTACATCCTGCATGAATAAATATAAAACCCTAGCACTCCTTCTCATCAGCGCAGCTGTCCCTATTGGGCTCTGCCTTGGCAAAATTCCTTTTGCCAGAACTCTGTCTTTAACTTTCAATAAATCTTTCTTACTCTTGTAGAGTCTCGTAATTTTTTTTTACATTCTGTGAACTGGGGATCAATTCTACACCAAGATATCTTCTGCTAAATTAAAAAAAAATTATTAAAGTAATACTTTTAATTTAATATTAACATATATAATTTGAGCCTCTTTTAAGTAAACGTCTTTTTCTCACTCCACTTAAACTACATAGAAAGATATCTGAATTTCTTCAAGGGTTAACATGATAGATGGTAGGTGGATGGTAGAATTTTGAGTGATTTATTGCTTTCTTCTTTGTATACTTTTACAAGTCCTCAATTTTCTTTTTTTTTTTTAATTAAAGTTTATTGGGGTGACAATTGTTAGTAAAGTTACATGGATTTCAGGTGTACAATTCTGTATTACATCATCTATAAATCCCATTGTGTGTTCACCACCCAAAATCAGTTCTCCTTCCATCACCATGTATTTGATCCCCTTTACCCTCATCTCCCACCCTCCTCCCCCCTTACCCTCTGGTAACCACTAAACTATTGTGTCTATGAGTTTTTATTTCTCATTTGTTTGTCTTGTTCTTTTGTTGTTTTTGGTTCATACACCACATATCAGTGAAATCATACAGTTCTCTGCTTTTTCTGACTTATTTTGCTCAGCATTATAATCTCAAGATCCATCCATGTTGTCACAAATGGTCCTATTTCATCTTTTCTTACTGCCAAATAGTATTCCATTGTGTATATATATCACAACTTCTTTATCCATTCATCTATCGAAGGACATTTTGGTTGTTTCCATGTCTTCAATTTTCTAAATAATGTGCATATATCACTTTATCGCATAACACAGACTTTTTAAAAAATGTAAAGAGCCCTAATAAAAAAATGAAATAAAACAAGTGGTGCTGACATGTAGGCTTTCCTGGGTGGAGCAAGACAATGAGAGAAAGGGAGGTGGCTTCAAAGGACCTGTCCATCTGGAACCAGCTGCTCATCAGGTCGTGAACAATGTGCTGCCACTCCTGCACTGACTGTGCTAAGGATTCCATGGTCGGGGGTTTTGCCTCTGTCTTGCACTCTACATTTTAAAGCTTCGGTTCTTCAAAATGCAAAATACTTTATTTACTTTTTTTAACAAGTACTTAAATGGCAAGCCCTATTCCAAGCACTTTACAAATATTTCCTCATTAATCCTCATAACAACCCAATGAGGTATATACTATTATTATGAACCTTTTGCAGAAACTAAGGCACAGTGAAATAACTTAGTTGATAACATGAGTACCTGTTTGTAAACGACTAAAGATGACATGATTTTCTGTGTCATCTGTATGTCACCTTTCATTCATCCATTCAACTGATATTTACTGAGCACTTGGCAGGCACCCCTTCTAGATGCTAATTCATTGGAGGTGCTCAGCAATAGAAACTGACAATGGTTTAAAAATAAGTAGACAAACAGGGACAGAAGGGAGACCTGGCTTGTGTTTCCAGGATGCTCTCTGTAATTTCCTCTGCATTTCTCATGACCTGGTACACATTGTCATTTACATGTAACTACTGTAGATTTTTGATCTGTGACTGAAAATGATGATTCTGAATCATAATTTCTATCATTGGTTGCAAACTGGTATCCCATAACATCCAGTGCCTTCAGGGGTTGAGTGTTGTCTTTGTGTTAAATCCACAGTGCTTTTTAAAAATCAAAATTGCTTTTATTATACAGTTACTTAAATAAGTACAAACATGAAGTAATCATAAATTTCCTATGTTTATAGTGGTAATAAATCAAAATAAAAAATTATTAAAACCATCAAAACTTCACAACCAACAAAATTCATACCAATATTAGTTCATTTCAGAAAAAAATTGTGAGACATTTTGAAATGACCAAAAAAAGATGACTGGGTGTCTGGTCAGGCACACTGTTCCAGGTTAACTCTGCCTTTTATTGTTTTTGACCTATTTTATAAATTTGTATGCTGTAGAAATTGATAGTAATGAAAATGATTCTTGTCTATAGAAATATAAATGCATCGTGTGTATCCAGGAGATGCAATATGAGATGACATTAAAAAAATACAATGAATGTTTATATTTAAAAAAATTTATTACAGTAAGAGACATATTGCCATTAATCCCCCTCAAAATACGCCCCCTTGCTTCAAACAACCTATCCCATCATTCTTTCCACTTTCTAAAGCAGTTCTGGAAGTCCTCTTTCGTGAATGTCTTTCTTTGTGCTGTTGTGGCTGCCTTCATGTCCTGAATTGGTTCAAAATGTTTACCTTTCATGGTCACTTTGACTTTGGGGAAGAGCCAGAAATTGCACGGTGCTAGATAAAGTGAATAAGGTGGATGAGGACACACCATAATGTTTTTGACAGAAATTGCTGTACCAGAAGCGATATGTGACACGGGGCATTGTCATGATGAAGGATGATTTATGGCACACTTTAAAACACACCTGCTCTCAACTGTAGCTCACACCCAACTGACTGCACCAAATAAGTTGAAACTTGTCACACACTGTTACTAAGGTTCAACACAATGGTTCCCCTATTGAAGATCCCCAACTTTCCATTGGATGGCACTTGGCAGCAGAATTCACCATATTTTTTGATCACACCTCATAGATTACTGCTCTGGATATTAACAAACTTTATACCTATTTCTAAATACATTTCAGCAATCCTGATTGCCTTGTACATTTTAAATTCTCCTTTGAGCAGGCTGTAACATCTCATTGGGCCTTTCATAGATTAAAAAGTTAAAATCTTTGACAAATGTTCATTTATATTTGCATGAGAATAATTTTACCTTTTCTAAAAGTTATCTTTTGACATTCATTTAATGGGGCACATTAGGCTTTGGTGATAGGAAATTTCTAAAATCCCCGGTTACCTGGCAGGCAGACACTGAGCCCATGATGTCACATTCTGCCTTCCTGGTGCACCTGTTGTATTCCCAGAGGCTCACGACGGTGTCCAAGACAGGACTCAACCCAGAGCAGCGATGACTGGGTTCTCATCTCTGCAAAAGAAAGAATTCAAGAGCAAGACAGAAGCAAGAAAGCAAAAGTGATTTACTGAAAATGACAGTACACACTTGAGAGGAAAGTGCAGGCCAACTCAGAGAAGAAGGCTCTCCAAAGGTCATGATCAGGGGTATTTATCCCTCCTGGGTTGGGGAATTGGTGATGGCCCATTGATGTGGTTCATTCAGCAACTCTCCCTGGGCAGGACTCTTCATTTCCTGTTTTTTCTTCCTTATTTGGTTCCTCTAGAACTGTCATGGTGGCAGATGCATTATGGGAGTCGTAGTCACTGCAATGTAAATGAGATTATAATGACATTATAAATAGCTAAAAGGTCAGGTCCTGGTCATAGGGATCAGCCTAGCTGGATTAAGCTGGTTTTTGTTTTTTTCCAGCTGCAGGTACTGGATACAGTCACTTGTTACTTGTGTAACCAGTGAGGCACCTCACCTCTTATCCTGGAGGGGCTTGTCAATTTCCTACGCTACCTATCCTGTATCAATAGTACCTGTGGACGTAAGTGTGTAAGTCCCAGGGATTCTTACACTTTTTTTTATACTCACATGACTATATTGTTGAGGTTTTGGAAACAATGTCTGGATCTGATCTTGGATCTTGGGAGATCCTTATTATGAGCCTACCTACTTCCTTAACCATCTGCTTTCTCTCTTCCTTCCATGCCTAGGTCACATGTCTGGGCAGGAGGCTGCTGAGAGATCCCTATGGACCAACTTGGGCCGCGGGACAGTTAGAGATGTGAGGATCTTGGAATTTAGATTTCTTGAGCAGTCTTTTGGGTTGGTTTGACTTGTGCAAACTGTACCCCCAAACCACCTCAGTAGTTTCTTAAAGAGGGGGTGAAGAGAAAAAACTTGCAAGAGTGAGTAGGACATGCTCATTTCTTAGACTAGACCTAGGCTGTCCAATATGGTGGTAGTCACTACTCATGGGGCTATTGAGTAGTGGAAATGTGGCTAGTGCCATTGATGAACGAAATTTTTAACTTCATTTAATTTTAAATTTGAAAACTGATGTTCTGTTCAGTTGAAAACTTAGTATGATTGGAACTGCTTGGATGTGTGAAGCTACTTTTTAACCATATATTTTATGTATACATTTTATGAAATCTAAATACAGAACAAGTATTTCTGATGACAGTTTAGCTCCCGGATTGAAATATGTGGCAAATGTAAAATACACAAATGATTTAAAAGACTTATACCAAAAAAAAGTAAAACATTTCATTAATATTTTTTTCTGATTACATGTGAAATGATAACATATGAGATATACTGGGTAAAACAAAATATGTTATTAAAATTAATTGCACCTTTATTTTTTTGTTTTTTAAACGTGGTTTTAGAAAATGTGAGATCCCATACTGGATTCGCGTCTGGAGCATGAATCCTCCCATTCCTTTCCACCTACTTCCTCATTTACCAAGGGGATCAAAGTGGTCCTGAACCCCATTTTCTGCTTTGGTTGCCTAATCCCGGCAGCTTTGAAATGTTTTCTTTCTAGGTGATCACAATGCCTGCTTTCTCCTGTCACTCCGAGGGGTTTTGAGGTTCTGAGGGCTAAGACTCATCTGTGACTTTCCAGAGGCGGCCTGGCAATTCCTGACTCTGGTCGCCAAAGAAAGCGGACCCACTGTGTGGTTTGCCGAGCAACTGGTGACCCGGAAGCAGTTCTCCGCCCCCCCCCCCGCCCCCGGCGGCGGCAGCGCGCCGGACAACTTCCGGGGCGGCGGGCGCGCGGTTGAGGCTAGTGGGCTGCGGCGGCGTAATGACCACGCTTCGGGCTTTCACGTGCGATGACTTGTTCCGCTTCAACAACATGTGAGTGAGGTGCGCCTCGGACAAGCGCTGGGATTGCGCCCCCTCACCTAGGCGGGGTCTGGGGAGCCACCCCCACTTGGCCGCCAGTAGCGGCTCCATGGGGGCCGCAGCTCTCAGGCCGGGCCAGGGCGGATGCACAGACTGCCCTGCGCTGACCTTGGCAGAGGCTCGCAATCTTCATCTCATAACCCTGCGTGCTCATCGGTGCGGGGGCAGCGTGCGGGTCGCTTTTCCCAGTGGTTGTCAAGATGCGCCGGGGTGATAGGAAGTGGGGAGCCCAGGCCTGGCGCCGGGCTCTGCTGCCTACAGGGCAGTGACTCGACTTCTCTTCTGTGCGGTGAAAACCCCGAAAGTACTGGCCGCAGAGGTCGTTGCTAGGTCAATAGTTAATAGCTAAGTGTTTGTTGCGAATAGGTACATTGTGCCGCCCAGCTGATGGTTACGGTGTGGGGACAGAGCCAGGAGTGCGGTTTCCAGGCTCTGGGCCTCACGTGGAAAGGTGCTGGCTCAGGTAGTAAATGGCCATCAACTGTGATTGGATGGCCATCAGCTGTGGCTCCTTGGCCGTCAGCTGTAACCAGTGAGCCATTGGCCACTAATATAACTGCCGTAGCTATGCTAGCAGCAAATGGGGGCTAGCAAGAAGATGGTGGTGAGCTAGCAAGCGTGGTTTGGGCATGACTCCCCTATCTGTCCTTCCGGGGTGTTCCTTTTTGGCCTCACCATGTCCTGTGGTCTTATGTAGAGAGCGGGAGCTGAGACCCCACAGGCCGCCCTGCCTGACAGACGGTTAACTTGTATCTGAGTAAAATAAAAGAACATTGTGATCGTGACACCCCTTGCAGCGGTTCCTCTCTCAGTCGGGGTTTGGTTTTGTACCTCTTATCATCGGAGTGGTGCTCCCAGGCTGGACAGTTTTTTTTCTACTGTGCAGAGTCAGGGGAGGGGCCACATCCTGGTGGAGGTTGCGGTTTCTTTCAGTCAGTTAAGTCAGGACCTGTGACTTGTAGGTACTATTTTTTTTCCTCCTAAAGAAAGAGTTTTCATTATGAAAATTTATGAACATTTAAAAAGTTGACAATTTTACCACGAACGCCTATGCAGACACATCAGCCGGATTCTACAGTTAACATTTTGCTACATTGGCTTCATCACATATCCATCCATCCATCCATCCATCCACCCATCCATCCATCCATCCATCCATCTGTTTCTCTTTCTACCAATCCCACATCCATTCATCCATCCACCCACCAGTCCCATATCGACTTTTAAAGACAAGGGGACAGTATGTGAAAACTTACTAAGGACCAAGTAGTTCAGATCCAAGTGTCAGGAAGATGCAAAGATGAGGTGGCTAGAAACATCTCAAAAGGATGAGCGGTGAAGAATGGTCAAAATGTTGATGGTGATGAGGAAGTAAGTTCTGGAGACGGAAGGGGTGATAAGGTGAGAAAGCTTGAGGTGTGATCATACAACTGGGAGATGAGTGTGACTGTAGTCATGGCTTTCCATAACGAGTAGCCAGAGAGAAAATGGTAAAATGACTTTGCTCCATTGTTGAGAGCTCAAGTGAATTGCCCCAGCTGTTAGAGCCTTGCAGTGGGAGAGGGTCAAATATGGAATCTAATCCGTGGAGACTGGCACCAGAGCAGTGGTTTTTAAAGAGTGGTCCCTGACCACTGGGGAACATTTTGGAAATGCAAATTCTCAGCTGTTTGAAAACCACTGCTTTGGAGCCTGAGCTCTTCAACATAAAGCTATGTGGAATGGGAGGTGATTAGAGGAGGTATACCAGGCAGGTCAGCCATTTAGGAGATCTTGGCAATGGCCCAGAGATGATGACTTGGCAAAGGCTTGGGTTTGGGAGGTGTACACAGCCTACCAGGTGACAGCATGTTTTGAAGCTTCAACAATAGAAAAGGCAAATCCTCTTGAAGAGTCACTTTTAACTGAAGATCTGGGAAGGGACAGCGCTGTTTTACATGAAAATGAATGGAGTAGAAGGAAAATAAGCATGAACATTTACAATAAAACATTAGATTCTAAAGAATCATTCAGCGTAATAAGGCCTCTTCAGAATATGCAAGTAGAGGATCTCTATCCCCCCACCCCTTTCAATTTTCTCCATTTCTCACTTTGATTAGGGCACTTGGGTAGCGAACTCTAAGAATCATGAGATTAGGGTGTTGCAGCACGAATTGAAAGAAGCAGATGTAGAAACATTAGAATTAACAAATGTTTTATTTATTCTTGGAAAGTTATTTGCATACCTATTTATGTACCAGTGTAGGACACAGCAGTAAACAAAACAAAAACAATTATCTTTATGGAACTTACATTTTAGAGGGGAAAAACAAATAAAAAAACGTGAAGAATTTAGTGTTCAGTACAAAGGAAATATGAAAGCAGGAGAGGGAAATAGGAAGTGAGGATTCAGCTTTAGGTAGGTTTTCCATTGTTTATTCTTTTTCCATTGTATATGCTTGGCTCCTTTTTAGGACAGGTGTCACTGAAGAAATAACTAGGGGAGGTGAGGGGGTGAGTCATGAGGATATTGGGGTTGGGAGCTTCCAGGCAGAGGGAATAGTAAGTGCACAGCTATGTTTCAGACAGGAGGTGTAGGCCAGTGTGGCTTGAGCAGAGTGTGGGAGAGAGGGGACAAGATCATAGTCAAAGGCTAGATCTTGGAGTGGCCATTATAGGACTTGGGATTCTCTGACAAGTGCACTGAGATACCCAGATGGAGAAGTCAGGTAGGCATCTGGGCATGGGAATCTCAAATTTAAGTTTGGGTTAAAGATAGAAATTTGGGGGGTTTCCTAGGGCATCAAGAGCTGCTGATGGCTAACTGTAAAGCATATTTGTACATTTCTTCCAGAAGGGAGAGGAGAATTGCAGGAGCAGCGATCCGGGTGGTGAGAGGTGGTGGGATCTGCTTACCAGAACTCCATGCATGGTTACAGAACAAGTAGAGTAAGGGTGCAGAGCTTGCAGGTGGTGGGTTCAGTGGTGGGATCTTGGTGAAGCTTTCTTACTGTTGTATTTTCTTTGTGAAGTAGAAAGCAGCTAAGATGGAGAAAAGGGGGGTGGCCTATGGGAGAGTTGAGGCGAGAGGAGAGCATATAAAGTAGTCGTTCAAAGTGTGGGAGAGTGAATTCCCACACTGTTAGAGCAGTTGATTCTCTGGGTGTGGGTTGGGGCCCCCCCTCAAGATTGTTTTTGGGGCTCTGCAATGTCAGAGCTATTTTCATGATAATACTAAGATTTTTTTTGTTGTTGCCGCCTTTTCTTTCCACTGTCATTCTCTCACAAGTGCATAGTGGAGTTTTCCAGATGTGTGATCTTGCAACCGCAAGTATAACAGACATATTATGAGAATCTACCTATCTTCTATTAAGCTAGACATTAGAAAGATTTGTAAAATTGTTAAAACAATGCCATTCATGTAGCTAATTTTTTTTAATTGATTTTTTTTTCTTAATACATCACACAACTTTATGGTAGATCTGGGCTAAAGTGTTGTCTAATAATACATGATATAATAGTTTGTTTTTGGCAATATAATTACATACGAAGAATGCAGGTATGGATGCCCCAAAGCAACACCATCTCAGTCCCTAAAGTTTGACTGATAGTCCTGGCCCTCGCACTGTTCCTTTAGATAAAGCAACCACAGCTGAACATAAGTTTCTACTTTACTATTCTCTCTTCCTGTTAATGATATTGGCAATTTCATACAGAAAAATACAAGAAAAAAAATGACTTTTGAAAAATTATTGCTTTAGTAAATTAATTTGATCATTAAGTCTATTGGCTAACAAAGGTCAGATGACCCTAAGCATTGATAATAAATGTCTCAGTCTGATTGTTTGTTTTTAATGAATAAGTTAACTGTTACCTTTCAGAGAAAATGCTGAGCAGTGTCAGCCCATAACAAGCACTTAGTATTAATTCTCCTTTTCCCTTAAGCAATATTCATGTTTATAACAAGGGTCTTTCTATACAGCAGCAAAATCAAAGTGGTCAGTGTTTTTTTAATTCACCCTCCCACTAAGAGAGGGACTAGTCATGCCTTATCTCTACAACTTGAAAGACATCTTGATACTTTTAAGCTTTGATGTTAATTTCAACTTGATTTTGCCTTTTATTTAAAAAAAATTAAATTTACTGGGGCAACACTGGTTAATAACATTATATAACTTTCAGGTGTACAGCATTTGACATCTGTGTACTCTTGCATGCTCCCTACTCAAAGTCTGCTTTCCTTCTTTTACCATATATTTGACACCTTTTACCCACTTTGCCTTTCCCCACCCCATTTCCTTTCTGGTAACAATTCTGTTATTTGTATCTATGATCATCGGACTTATTTCACTTTACCATATTCTCAATATCCATCCATGTTTTTGCAAGTGGCCATATGTCATCCTTTTTTTTTTTTTTTTTTGGGCTGAGTAGTATTCCATTGTAAACCCTGTCATTTTTATCTAATCATCCATCAATGGACACAGGTTGTTTCCATGTCTTGGTTATTATAAATAATGCAATGAAAATAGGGGTACATATATCTTTACAAATAAGTATTTTTATATTTTTTGGGTAAATACCCAGAAGAGGAATTGCTGGATCATATGGTAGTTCTATTCTTAATTTTTAAAGGAATTGTTTTCTATAGTGACTGCATTAATTTACATTCTACCAACAGTATACAAGGTTTTCCTTTTTTTCCACATCTTCTCCAACACTTATTTTTTGTCTTTTTTTTTTTAATTGGGGAAGGGGAACAGGACTTTATTGGGGGAACAGTGTGTAGTTCCAGGACTTTTTTCCAAATCAAGTTGTTGTCCTTTCAATCTTAGTTGTGGAGGGTGCTGTTCAGCTTCAAGTTGTTGTCCTTTCAGTCTTAGTTGTGGAGGGCGCAGCTCAGCTCCAGGTCCAGTTGCCGTTGCTAGTTGCAGGGCCTTGTGGGAGTTGAACCGGCAACCTTGTGGTTGAGAGGATGCGCTCCAACCAACTGAGCCATCCGGGAGCTCAGCGGCAGCTCAGCTCAAGGTGCTGTGTTCAATTTTAGTTGCAGGGGGCGCTGCCCACCATCCCTTGTGGGACTCGAGGAATTGAACTGGCAACCTTGTGGTTGAGAGCCCACTGGCCCATGTAGGAATCGAACCAGCAGCCTTCAGAGTTAGGAGCATGGAGCTCTAACCACCTGAGCCACCGGGCCGGCCCTATTTCTTGTCTTTTTGATGGTAGCCATTCTGACAGGTGTGAGGTGATATCTCAGTGTGGTTTTGATTTACATTTCCCTAATAACTAGTGAAGTAGAACATCCTTTCATCCTTTCATATGTCTCTTGGCCATCTGTATGTCTTCCTTGGAAAAGTGCCTATTCAGATCCTCTGCACATTTTTTAAATTGGATTGTTTGAGGGTTTTTTTGTTGTTGTTGTTGCTGAGTTTTTATGAATTCTTTATATATTTTTGATATTATCTCCTTATTGACAGTATAGTTTGCAAATATCTTCTCCCATTAGGTTGGTTGCCTTTTTGTTTTGTTGATGCTTTCTTTTATTTTGCAGAAGCTTTTAAATTTGATGTAGTCCTATTAATTTATTTTTGCTTTTGTTTCCTTTGCCTTTGGGGTGAAGTTCACAAAAATACCACTTGAGACCAAGATCCATATGTTCTTTTCTATGTATTTTATTATTTTAGGTCTTACATTGGTGTCTTTAATCCAGTTTGAATTAATTTTTGTATATGATGTAAGATAGTAGTCTAGTTTCATTCTTTTGTGGCTGTCCAGTTTTCCCAACACCATTTATTGAAGAGACTTTCCTTTTTCCATTGTATATTCTTGGCTCCTTTGTCAAAAATTAGTTGCCCATATATGTGTGGGTTTATTTCTGGGCTCTCAATTCTGTTCCACTGATCTATGTATCTGTTTTTCTGCCAATACATACTGTTTTGATTACTATAGTTTTGTAATAGAGCTTGATGTCAGGAAGTGTGATACCTCCAGCTTTGTTATTTTTTTTTTCAGGATTACTTTGGCTATTCGGGGTCTTTTGTGGTTGCATACAAATTTTTAAAAAAGTTATTCATGTGAAATAAGTGAAGGGGCTTAAAAGGTACAAAATTTCCATTTATAAAATAAATCAGTTATGGGCAGGTGAATAGTAGAGTGAGTAGTTATTTAAAAGTTGCGAAGAGAATAGATCTTAAAACTTCTCACCACAATAAAAATTTTTGCAACTATTATTTTACAATATATACAAATAACGAATCACTGTTGTGCACCTGAAACTAATGTCAGTTATATCTCGAAGTTATTCATTATAACATAATTAGTTTTATATGAATAAATGTTTAAAGTTTTTAAATATCAGTAGACATAACCCACATAAATAAAAGTTATTTGGGGGTTCTCAGTGATTTTTCAGTTTAAAGAAGTTCTGAAACCAAAAAGTTTGAGAACTGCTGAGTTAGAGAAATGTATGACTGTCAGGCATTGGTAAGGGTACTGAAGAAGCACTTGACTGCATATGCAAGAGGAGGAGTTGAAGGTTGCTGGTGTTGAGTCTGGCAAAATAGTGGTTCTATTAATTGGATAGGAAAGTGAGGGGGCAGAGTTCTTTGTAGATGGAAACAGAGATGCATTTTAACCCTTTTGCTGCAACGTTCAGATATGTCCAAATGAATATTTCCATCCGCTGACTGTGGATGGAAACTTCCAGAAAGGTTTAGGAAAGCAGATGTACATTTTTCTATATTTTTGTGTTTTTCAAGAATGAATAACAATAGGAAATTTTTATACATAAAAGTGTCATTTATATACAGAACTGCTCAAATTGTATTATTAAATGAATAAAATACCAACTTTTTGTTTTTTGTGGATTTCTGACACATTTTGAAAAAAACTTGAAATCAGTTAACGCAGTGAAAGAGTTAAGAAATGCTGATTCGGGAGTATTGTGGTTGGATATATTGGTGAGTCAGATCCAGCTTCCTCTGAGAATACAAAATTGAACCTATATTGTGTTTCCCTGAAAATAAGACCTAGCCAGACAATCAGCTCTAATGCGCCTTTTGAAGCAAAAATTAATATAACACCTGGTCTTATTTTACTATAATATAAGACTGGGTCTTATCTAACATAATACCGGGTCTTTAATATAATAATATAATATAATAAATATAATATATAATACCAGGTCTTATATTATTTTTTGCTCCAAAAGATGTATTAGAGCTGATTGTCTGGCTAGGTCTTATTTTCGGGGAAACATGGTAGGACTGGGGGCAGTGGGGAAAGGAGGTGGGAATGTAGAAGAGTGGGGAACAAAAACTGAGTGGGGAGAGAGCCCACATCTAGAAGGTGGAATAAAGGAAAAAGGAGGAATTATCATGGGAGGAAGGCCCAGAGACAAGCGATGACCCGTCAGGTGCTGTGGTGAGTTAATTAATTGTGCCTTTTGTCTGTGTGTGATTTACATATGTAGTTGGTCCACACTTCCATTAACAATTTATTGCCATTTAGGAAATGGAAGATTTTAATGTGTAAATTATTAACTCTAAAATAATTTGTAAAAAAACAGTTAAATGAAAAAGTATAGATTATCTTTATAGTTGCTAAGAGAGCCCATTATGGCCACTAGCTAGTTTAAACCATCTTCCTTAGCCCTAAAGTTGGTTTTAAAGTCGTGGATTTAGCATGTTTTGATTTCTTGTGTGTATTTTTAGTTTTAGTGGGCTTATTTAAACCAGTTCTGTAAACACTGCTAACTGTTGATATTTCTCGTTTTTTTCAGTAACTTGGATCCACTTACGGAAACTGTATCCTTTTTTAAAAAAGTTAAGTGAAAGCTTACTAAGAGTAAGCAAAATGGAGAAACAGAAGGAAAAAAAAGGCAGGTACTGAAGAACTTTAAAACTTGTAGGTCAGGAAACATCATAAGCAGCATTAAAAGCAATTGGGAAAAAAAAACAGCTGGGAACAAGAATTGTATTAAACCTGCCTGACAAGCTGCTAATATGGACATCATACATCTGTAACAGTACAGCTCCCCTGCCCAGCTTGCCCCTCACAACAGAAAGGAGTGACTTCAGCAAGATGGGTTCTTTCTGTCTGATGTGAATAAAGTCTGGAGATGATGAGCAGTACAGGGTAGGTGGTGGTTCCATGAAGTCACCAGTGATTAGATTCTGCACTGGAACCATTCTAATATTCGCAGGATGGCCTTGACCTTCCTGTCCCAGATAGTTGCCAGAGCAAATGGCATCACATCCATGTTCCTGGCAGGATGATCAACAGAGGGGAAGCTGAGAGTGTACTTCCTTTCAAGGGTACCTTTGGGAAGTACTACATAGTCCATTTGTATCTCATTGACCAGCAGCTACCTCATACTACACTTATCTAGTTAGAGCAGAGTCCAGGAATATGCCTAGCTTTAAATTGGGGCATGTTATTATACTAAAGGGAAGAGAGGATTTGGGTTAAGAATTAGCAGCATCTGTTGTGTTCCCCAATAGAAAAATGGGCAAAGATGTGGGAAGTTAGGGTACTGGGTTATATTGCAACAGACAACCCCCACATTCTCAGTGGCTTAAAACCAAAGTTGGATTTCTGGGTTATCATTCATGTCCATTGCAGGGTAGGAGGGTAATATTAATTGATAATTTAATAAAAGAGTCATCATATAGGAGGCTAATGAACATATTAGGAGTTCAGTCTCACCAGTCAAAAGACATGCGAATTAAAACCACAATGAGATATGTTTTACCTATCAAATTATCAAGAATATTAAAAAGTGATAAAACTCAGGGCTGATGTGGTGACAGGAACATTCTCATACATTGCTAGTGACAGTATAAACTGCTACAGTCTTTCTTGGATGTAATACTTAGTATTTCCATTTCCTGGAAGTGGAAAATAATAAGCAATAGAGGCAATTATGTCAGGACTTGGCAAACTAAGGTGTATGAGCAAAGTTGGCCCACTGCCTGTTTTTGTAAATAAAGTTTTATTGGGACCTAGCCAGCTGAGTAATTGACTATTGTCTGTGGCTTTTGTCCATGGCTTTCAGTTTGAGTAGTTGCAACAGAGACCAACTATATGAATCACACAGCCTAGAATATTTGCTATCTGGCCTTTTATAGAAAATGTTTGTTAACCCCTGAGTTATGTCACTACAAAAATAATTAATATTACAAAATTGTAATATTAAAAATTTGTAATAACATTCACACAATAAGAAAATGGCTAAATTATTCTGTATTCATGGAGGAAATTTATGAGAAACTGGAAATAACCCAGATGTCCACTGTCAGGAAATAATGTACTTAGATTGTCTTTTTACACAGTGGAACACTATATAGCAGTAAAAATTAACTGTAGGTACCAGCAACAATAGGGCTAGATATGACAAACAAAGGTGGAAAAAGCAAAAAATCTCCAGTTTTTATTTGTATTTTTAAAATTATGACCTGTTAAAGACCCTTCCATGTTTAAAAAAAAAAAAGTAAAAGGATTTTGAAGAATGTTGAATGACAAAAATTTTCTGTCATGAGGATGTTAATCAACTTATAGGGTGTGCTTTCAGTTACCCTTAAAATTTACAGTAAGTCTCATAATCAAGGTGAAGCTATTTTTTAAAGTAACCTGCCCGATCCTAGTGGTTGATGAGTGGGCATCTGGGGCTCCTCCAGTAGCCAGAGGAGAGATGGTTATGGTGTGTGTTAGTGGTTGAATGGCAGGAAGACTGGCTGACTGTCATATTAAGGGTTAGTTTGAAGAGTATTCAAAATAAAGCTTGTCCTTCAGAGGAGAGTTTGAAGAATTTATTGAACAGGTTTTCCAGGGACTTTTAAAAAAAAAATGTATGATTGATGATTTCCCTTCATAGAATTGCATCAGCAAGCTTACACTAAGAAGAAATACAGGAATGAGTACATATCAGTAAGGACACCTTGGTTGAAGAGTTAAGTAATGAGCAAATTATTCAGGCATCCGCTCTTAAGTCAGCTTTTATTTGCATTAGTAGAAATTGAGAATTTGAATCAATGGAAGGGAAAACTGGGTAATTGTTAAGTTTCCTCTGAAAGTATTTAGTTTTAAAGTTGTTTTCAGTCTCAGAGCTGAAGCTAAAGTAGGAACGAGGCATTAATTTTCCAGTGAATTATGGAAAAACATATTGAGCATGTACTATATGCCAGGTACCAGGGATCGAGCAAACATTACTCATACATAGTGTAAGGGGAGACAGATAGTAAACAAGAATATCAGGTGATGAAGAGTGTTATGCAGAGATTTTGATACAGTGTAATCAGTAGGGAAACAGATTACAGAACTCCGGAGTCCTGGTTTCTATTAGATGGTGCAGTCTCCATTCACATTTGAGGTTATATGTTCAGGCAATTTTGTTGAAAATTAGTGCTAACCTAAATATTTCACATAGTGATATGATTGTAGAAATCATACATGTAAGCGTATAGAGCTGGAGATGAACTAACAAAATTTTTAAAGGAAACTTTCTTTAATATATCCCTTTATTTGTTACTGTCCATCACTTTTCACACTCCTTAACAAGACTCTAGTATGGGATTCCTTTTTACTTACAGTACCTCGCCCACTGGCCAGAGTATTTCATTGTTGCAGAGGCACCTGGTGGAGAGTTAATGGGTTATAGTAAGTATAATACCATTAGTACTTTTTTGGATAGGTAGTTAAGATTTTAATATAGTATAGGTTTAAACTGATATAGATTGATGTAGAATTGAAAGCATAATCATGATGCCTATAATTTTATTTCCTTTTCAACCATTAGACAACTCACTGATCCCTTCTATTTTAGGCATTGCGCTAGGCCCAGGTGATAATAGCAGTGAAACAAACATACATGGTCTCAGTCTTGGATCTTTCAATCTATATATATGTTACATTTTTACATGGTTTATTTGGTACATAATTCAGGGATTGTAGCATATTCATTGAATAGCATTATTAACAAAAACTTAGCTGTGGATTGTCTCAGTTGTGTATACATACATATGTACACACATACATACATGCCCATGTGAGATACAGATCTTTTCAAAACTATATATTCTAGTCCCGTGTTTAAAATCAGTTGTTTTTAGTATATCGTTCCTTTTTTAAAAAAAGAAACTTTCTAATTCTGCTCCTACAACTAGATTTAACATTACATTTACAAGTGAAATTCAAATAAAAGCACTAATAACCATTAGGTAGATGACTTTAAGTGGGATTTTAAAATTAAAACTTTGTCATTAGTTTCTTTTATAATAAAAATGTACCAAACAGTAATTCTGTATTTATGTGAAAACCCATGTGTTTATTAATGAATGCAATGTTTATTTTGTTGGCAGTTATGGGTAAAGCAGAAGGCTCAGTCGCTAGGGAAGAATGGCATGGGCATGTCACAGCTTTGTCTGTTGCCCCAGAATTTCGACGCCTTGGTTTGGCTGCTAAGCTCATGGAGTTATTAGAAGAAATTTCAGAAAGGTGAGGTCCTGCTTTTCAAATAATAATTCATGAACCCTAACCATTTGATTTTTCTACTTGTGAACATTTATAAGAATTTTTTTCCTTTAGGCTGAATGTCAGTCATGCATTACAGACTACAGGAATGTCATTTTTAGCCTCTAATCGCCCTCACAAAAATTCTGCCACATATTCAGAGTGGTATTATTGTCCTTCTTTTGCCATTGAGGAAAATTAAGGCAAAGTGAATGACCTGCCATAGGCTGATAAGTTGGGTAATTAGCAGAGTCAAAGACTAGCCATCAAGGATTCTTGTAATGTTCTTGTCACTATGGATGTTCCCAAATTCAGTTAACACTGCTCTTGGCCTCTTAATATTTTCACAGTGCCCCTTGGCCAAAAGGAAATAGTTTTGTCTTACGCAGTTACATCCTAACTTCTTAATAAGTATTTATGGCCTAACAACCTAGTAGCTATTTGGGAGGGGAGGGGGAATTATTTATTTCATTGTTAAATAACTGGTTACCTACTGAGATGTGTGCATCTGTTTGGCATTGCATGACTTCTCAAACCTTGGAAACAGCTTTGACACAACCACCTGCATTCCTGTTTCATATTGATTTTCACGTAGTACTGTTTTTGTTTTGTTTTTCTAATCATAGGAACTGCCAAAAACCTGGCTTCATAAAGCTATTTCATCAGAAGGAATGTAACATGATGTAATGTTGCATTTGTGAACTACATCAAACTTGTAGTTTGCTAGTGCCTGATATGTAAGGTTTGTCTGTGTTTTCCCTGAACATCTGAAATATCCTACAGCAGCTCTGAGTTTTGGGCACTTTGAGGTGCCTTGGAGCAGTTTTGGGAACTGCCAACATTATGTTTTTGTTTTTGTTTTAAAGATCTGGTGTATATATCAAACACCCTCATTATGTGAGATGAAAGTAGAGAGACAACCGCCCGCCCCCTTCCTGCCAGCCCATTCATTCTGTAAGAGATAAGACAAGTGTAAGTTTAACCAGTTTTCAGGTTGCCATTTTTTCCTCTACTCTAAATGTCTAGAAGTATATAGGAAAGGAAATAGCTGCTGAGAAGGGCTCATGAAGCTTTCCATTTAATTAATGGACTTAAAGGTAAGTTTAAAAGAAATAACCATGGCTTGAAAATGCTGAGCCAAGTTGGTGGCAAGAGGAGCTTGGGCTCATTCAGAGAAGAGAGGAAATAGTGTTAGCTGAAGAAGAAATCAACTCTAGTCCTTAAGAATTTGAAAAATCCTCCCTAAACTGAACAAAGAAAATTTTTGGCAAGATGATAGTTTATACATATTTGTTAATGGTATATGTTGAAAAAAGTATTTGGCATTATTATATAGTGGATGGGGAGTTAGAAAATGGGTTCTAATTAGTTATGACCTTGCACATATGATTGATTGAATGTATTTTAGATTATCTCTTAAAAGTAGAAAACCACTGAGCTACTTTTACTTCGTTTCTAAACCTTCATTACTTTCGAACAGTTGCTAAGATTTAAGTGATTTTTATTTGTATGGGTGTATGTGTATACCTATATCCATACATACATATATACATGTATTTTAATGTATACATTAAAAATAGAAACAATATATAATTTCCAAACAAACAAGTAGAGGAAAAAAATGAATAAAAATCAATTCAGGAGAGAAAAAGGAAAGTGAAGTGACAAACATAAAGCATGAAATAAGATGGTAGCTATGAATCCAAATATTATCAGTAATTACTGAATCCAAATATTATCAGTAATTACAACAGTAAGTGTTAATGGACTAATGACTCCATTAAAAGACAGAGACTTGAGGACATTATGCTGAGTGAAATAAGCCAGTCACAGAAAGACAAATACTACATTAATTCCACTTACATGAGATATCTAAAATAGTTAAATTCATAGAATCAGAGTGGAATAGTGGTGGCCAGGGGCTGGGAGGAGGGGGAAATGGAGAGTTATACTAATAAGCGGGCATAAAGTTTCAGTTAAGCAAGATGAATAAGCTCTAGAGTGTCTTGTACAGCATTGTACCTATAGTCAGCAATAATGTATTGCACATTTAAAATTTATTAATGTGCAAGATCTCATGTTCAGTGTTCTTATGACAGTAAAATAAAATTGAAAAAAGACTCAGAACTGTATTCTGTTTATAGGAAATGTGTAAAGATTAAAGACAATTTTTAAAATTATGCAAATTATAACAAGACAGTTGGTACACTTATATTAACAATAGTCACATTATAGTTCAGTAATTACCAGAGTAAAAAAGAGTCATTGAATCTTGATAGATGATTGAATCCATCAGGAAGCTATAATAAAATATGTTATGTACCCAGTGACATAGATCCGAAGTAAAAATGCAATACTTGGCAAAACTACAAGGAGAAATCGACAAATCATCATAATGGGAGATTTGAACATGCTTCTTTATTAAGTGATAGATCAATCAGACAAATTGATTAAGGGTATAGAACAGGGCTCAACAAACTTTTGCTGGCCAGATAGTAAATATTTCGGCTTTTGGGCTACCTAAAGTCTCCTATTGCATATTCTTTTCTCTCTTTTTTTTTTTTAAAAAAAAACAACCCTTCAAAATTATAAAAAACATTCTTAGCTTGCGAGCAGTGCAAAAATAGGTTGAGAGCTGACCCTAGCCTTAAAGAATTCCAATCAGTGGCCAAAAATCTTTCCACAAAGAAAACTGGCTTTTCTGGCAAATTTTACCAACTATTTAAGAAGTAATGAGTATCAGTTCAATTTTACACAAACAAAAAGAGGGCACATTCTTCAACTTAATATTTTAAGGCTAGGATAACCTTGCTAACAAAATCTGACAAATATTAGAAAGGAAAATCTTATAAGTGCAAAAATCCCAGAAAAATCTTAGCAAAATGGATTCAGCAATTTGTAAAAAGGATGATATATCTGGGGGAGGTTGTTTAGAAAATCTGTAAATATATCCCACCACAGATTAAAAGAGAACAATTCCTATCTCAGTAAATGCAGAAAATGCTTTGATAAAATCCAGTATTCATTCTTGATGAAAACTGTTAGCAAAATAGGAACTAGAAGGGGAGAACTTCCTAATCCTGAAAAAAGAGTATCTACAAAAAGCCTGTAGTAAATATGGGTGGTGATGCACTAAATGCTTTCCCTGTGACATCTGGGACAAGACAAAGATGCCTACAGTCAGCCCCTCTTCAGTAATTTACTGGAAATACAGGACAGCACAGTAAAGCAAGAAAAATAGACGAGAATTGAGAAGAAACAGAACATTTTTCACAGATAAGCTTGTGCAACTAGAAAACTTACAAGAAAGTAAATGTTTAGAATTAATGAAAGTTAAGCAAAATTGTTGGATATAAAATCAGTAAAAATTAAATTGCATTTTTATACAAATAGTGAAATTTAGAAAAAAATGCCATTTGCAGTGGCATCAAAATACATTAAGCCCCAAAATAAAATAAAAATAGGAAAAATATAACAAAATCTGTGCAAGACCTCTGAGTTTATAATAAATTATGAGAGACAATTAATGATGCTCTATCTAAGTAAAGAGAGAAACTACCTCTGTGGCATGGAGGCCTTCATATATATTAATTGGTCCACAGAGCCAATGTAATTGTGAACGAAATCTGAAATATTTCTTGTGGGGCTGAAGTGGATTCTGAAATTTACAGGGGAATGGAAAGAACCAAAGAGACAGCATGTTTCTGAAAAACAAAGTGGGTGAATTTGCCCTTCCAGATCTCAAGCTGTAATGAGTAAGACTGTGTTAAGACTGGAACAGTTGTCTAAACCAGTGAAAATGGAATTTAAGAAATAGACCCAGGAATACATAGATTTTTACATACCTCATAGAACGCAATTACAGATCCATAGCGAAAGGATACACTTCAGCTTTACTGATAAAGGTGGTGGCACAACTGGATATCCATGTGGGAAGAAATTTTTCCCAGATTACTACCTTACTGTACCCAAATCAATTCCAGATTTATTAAAAACCTAGATGTGAAAAGCAAAATTAAAAAGCCCTTTGAAGGGCCGGCCCGGTGGCTCAGGTGGTTAGAGCTCCATGCTCCTAACTCCGAAGGCTGCCGGTTCGATTCCCACATGGGCCAGTGGGCTCTCAACCACAAGGTTGCCAGTTCAGTTCCTCGACTCCTGCAAGGGATGGTAGGCAGCGCCCCCTGCAACTAAAATTGAACACGACACCTTGAGCTGAGCTGCCACTGAGCTCCCAGATGGCTCACTTGGTTGGAGTGCGTCCTCTCAACCAATCAACCACAAGGTTGCCAGTTCGACTCCTGCAATGGATGGTGGGCTGCGCCCCTGCAACTAGCAACGGCAGCTGGACCTGGGGCTGAGCTGCGCCCTCCACAACTAAGACTGAAAGAACAACTTAAAGCTGAATGGCACCCTCCACAACTAAGATTGAAAGGACAACAACTTGACTTGGAAAAAAGTCCTGGAAGTACACACTGTTCCCCAATAAAGTCCTGTTCCCCTTCCCCAATAAAAAAAATCTTTAAAAAAAAAAAGAGAAGCCCTTTGAAGATAATATCAGAGAATGTCTCTGTGACCTCAGGGTAGAAAAGAACTTCTGAAAGAAGCCATGAATAGTGCTAACTGTAAAGGAAAGACTCGTATATGTTTTTAAGTTCATTGAAGTGAAGTAACTTGGTTTATCAAAAGATACATAAGGATAATAAGACAAGTCACAAATTGGAAAAAGATTTGCAAATTGGAAAAAAGATTTCTAACATCATTTACACAATGCTGAATATCCAGAATACATAGAGAACTATAGCTTCGGGGAGAAAAAGAACATGTGAAAGACCAATAAGGACTACAGAATGAGAAATCTAAGTGGCCAACAAAATATTCAGCCTTGTCAGCAATCCAAAATGCCAGTTAATACCCCAAGATACCATTCTACCATACAATTTTCAAAAATAAAAAATGTCTGATGCACCAAGTCTTGGTACTGTGGGAATGGAGTCTTACCCACTTCTGTGGGAGTGTAAGGTGGTACAGTAAGTAGGTTGAGAAACAGACATCTTCTAATAAAGTTGAAGATTTGCATACCCCATAAGCCAGCATTGATACTTCTAGCTGTAGACCTTAGATATTGTACCATGAGACACAACAAAAATATTCATAGCAGCATAGTTTTTAATAAAAACCAGAAAAAGGAAGAACAAGCTCTAGCTACACCAAGGCTGACTTGTACAATACTGAGAGGCAAATCACTAATGAATGTATAAAGTATGTCTCCATTTATATAAAATTTATAAACAGAAACTGAATTATAATAGGTGGTAAATCTACAGCAAAAAGCAAGGAGCTAATGATTACAAGTGTCAGGACATGGAGATGTCTGGGTAAGGGAGGGAGTCTACCTGACTACAGGGACCTGAGGGCTTCAGGGGTGTGACCAATGTCCTATAGCTACACTTGAGCCACGGCCTGGCGCTTGCTTCAAAATCTTTAATCTTTAAGTGAAAGTGTTGTATGACTAATTGGTAAAATGAGCATATCAGTTACAATAAAATACACAGTATTTTATTAAGCCAGGTAGAATTACAAAGCAATGCTTTTAAAAGAGTTTTTTTAAGAAAATATGTATTGTAGGTTTTGAAATATTAGCATGTAATCATAGCCATCTTCTTGTGCTGCAAAATAATTATTATAAATCCTCAGGAATATTAAAAAATTGATTTATGGTGTAATCAGCTGCAATGAGTAGTCAAAAAGCAAGTTGTTTTTTAAAATCTGTATTTTCTAGGGTTTCTCTCACATTCTAACATTCCCCCCCCCCTTTTTTTTTAATTAAAGAAAAGGTGGATTTTTTGTTGATCTCTTTGTAAGAGTATCCAACCAAGTTGCAGTCAACATGTACAAGCAGTTGGGCTACAGTGTATACAGGACGGTCATAGAGTACTATTCAGCCAGCAATGGGGAACCTGACGAGGACGCTTATGGTAAGCTGTCTTCTGTGGCAGAATCACCAAGAGGAAGCCGAACATTTACATTCATTGTACAGACAAACATCCAAGTATTTTAATAAATTTAAATTATATTTGTTGGACTTAATATTTTAAATTTGAGCTATATTTAAATCTCCTTAAACATGCCTTTACAAACCTACCACTAGTTGAATATTAACTAGCCAGTGGCTACTGTGTTTCCCCGAAAATGAGACCTAGCCGGACCATCAATTCTAATGCATCTTTTGGAGCAAAAATTAATATAAGACCCGGTCTTTTTTTTTTTTTTTAAATTAGTTTCAGATGTACAAAATAATGTAATAGACATTTATCATTTATATCCTTCACACAGTGATAACCCCCGTCCCCATCTCCTACCCCTCTGACATCGCACACAGCCGTTACATTTCCACTGTCTCTATTCCTAATGCTGTACTCTTCTTGTAACTATATATATAGTAAGAAAGTTTACAGATATTACTTTCTGTAAAATACATATATATATATATATACATACATATATATGTGTATATATATGTAAAACCATATATATATATATATATATATATATATATATAAAAATATAAAAAGAGTAGTTGACATTCATTCTTGTTCAGCTTCAGCTTCCAGTGATCAGGCATCTACATCATCCCTGAGGTGGTCTCCCTAATGAGGTATGTCCATTGGATACCCTACAAAATCTTGACATTATTGATTACATTCCCCAAATTGACTTTCGTATCCCCGAGGCAATCCTGTGGTTATCGACTGTGCTTTCTAATCCCCTCCCTTTCCCCCTTATCCTGCCCCTCCATTTGCCAACCCTCAGTTTTTCCTCTATGTCTCTGAGACTGTTTCTGATTAGTTCATTTATTCTTTTCTTTAGATTCCACATGTAAGTGAGATCATATGGTATTTGTCTTTCTCTGACTGATTTCACTTAGCATAATGTTCTCTAGGTCCATCCATATCGTTGCAAATGGTAAGATTTCATTCTTTATGGCTGCGTAATACTCCATTGTATAAACGTACCACAGTTTCTTAGTCCAGTCATCTACTGATGGGCATTTCGGTTGTTTCCATGTCTTGGCTATTGTGTATAGTGCTGCATAAACATAGGGGTGCATAAATTTTTTCGAATTAGAGTTTTGGATTTCTCTGGATAGATACCTAGGAATGGAATTGCTGGGTCATAAGGTAGTTCCATTTTCAGATTTTTGAGATACCTCCATACTATTTTCCATGCCACCAGCAGTGCACAAGGGTTCCCTTTCCTCCATATCCTCGCCAGCACTTGATTTATTGATGATAGCCATTTTGACTGGGCTGAGGTGGTATCTCATTGTGGTTTTTATTTGCATTTGTCTAATGATTAGTGAGGTTGAGCATTTTTTCATATGTCTGTTTGCCATCTGTATGTCCTCTTTCGAAAAATGTCTCTTCATGTCCTCTTCCCATTTTTTAATTGGGTTGTTTTTTTGGAGCTGAGTTTCTTAATAAAGTTTAGATATTAACCCCTTATCTGGTATATCATTGGCAAATATCTTCTCCCATTCAGTAGGATCCCTTTTTGTTTTACTGATGGTTTCCTTTGCTATGAAAAAACTTGTTAGTTTGCTGTAATCCCACGTTTATTTTTTTCTCTTACTTTCCTTGCCCAAGGGGATATATCTGTAAAAATCTTACTTCGGGTAATATCTGTAAACTTTCTTCCTATATTTTCTTCTAGGAGTTTTATGGTTTCAGATCTTACATTTAAGCCTATAATCCATTTTGAATTTTTTTGTACATGGTGTAAGGAGGTGGTCCAGCTTCATTTTTTCGCATGTGTTTGTCCAGGTTTCCCAGCACCATTTATTGAATAGACTGTCTTTACCTCACTGTAAATTCTTGCTTCTATTGTCATAGATTAAATGACCATATAGGCATATATTTATTTCTGGGCTCTCTATTCTGTTCCATTGATCTATGTGTCTGTTTTTATGCCAGTACCATACTGTTTTGATTACTGTAGCCTTGTAGTATAATTTGATGTCAGGTACCGTTATACCTCCCACTTTGTTCTTATTTCTCAAGATTGCTGAGGCTATCTGGGGTCTTTTATGGTTCCATATACATTTTAGGATTATATGTTCTATTTCTGTGAAAAACGTCCTTGGTAGTTGGATAGGAATTGCATTGAATCTGTGTATTATCTTAGGCAGTACGGACATTTTAACTATATTAATTCTTCCTATCCATGAGCATGGTATGTGTTTCCATCTATCTGTATCTTCTTTAATTTCTCTCTTCAGTGTGTAAGACCCGGTCTTATTTTAATATAAGACCAGGTGACATAATATTGGGACTTATATTAATTTTTGCTCCAAAAGACACCTTAGAGCTGATGGTCCGGCTAGATCTTGTTTTCGGAGAAACACAGTAATTACCGTCAGTTACTATCTTACTATGTTACAGGCATGTTATTTTACTAAGATTCTGTCTTAACATTTGGAGAGCTGAATCCTAGTTGGTTAGCATCTAGTTATTTGTGATTGAGTCTCATTTATATAAAGACATTTCTCGTAGAATCTGGTGAAAGTAGAGGTAGGGGATGAAACCTCTTATGGGAACTTTGCCTATAAACTTTAAATTTTGATATTAAAGGTTTTGATATGTGGTTACTTATATTAAACTTTGGATCCTAACAGATATGAGGAAAGCACTTTCCAGGGACATTGAGAAGAAATCCATCATACCATTACCTCATCCTGTGAGGCCTGAAGACATTGAATAACCATGGACAGTGGTTCTTAGCCTGATGCTCCAGATATTTTATGGACAGTATTGTTTTCATTGGATGATCCTGGAGCTCTATTAGAGAAAAGTAATCATTTAGGTCTTAAAGACTTCAAGAAAATATAGGTTATAAACTTACTTTAAATCTTATTGTTTCTGGTTAGCAATATCACACCTACTAAAGCTGTCAATGTAATAAAATTCAATCAGAAAGGCAGCTAGGTCAGAAGGAAACATTCCACTATCATGGTTCATATTCACTCAATGCTAGGGAAAAAACTTGCTCCAATCTCCCCCTGAATTCTGTAACAGAACCACGGCTGCATATATTTTTTAATTTTGTAGTGAACTGTTAATCGAAGCTTTAAAAGCATATATGAAATGTATAAATCAAAGATGTATAATAAAAAGCACTGATGACTCTCTTCTGGAAGTTTGTTGGTCATTTATAAAACAAAATCAGGATTGGGAAAGCACCCTTTAGGATACGCTTTTTCGTATTTTTGACTTATATATAAAACATTTTTAAAATGCACACTTGAAACAATCCCTGGCCAGGATATTTAAGCTTCTTTCTTATTGAGCAGTAAGTTCTTCCATTACTTGTTTTCATGGTGTTACACCCAAATCCTTTGTCTTGTGTCACAATACTTTGCTTAAATCCTGACTTTCAAAACATAAAAAGATGCTGAGGTTTATTTACAGGGAAAAAAGAACTTAGTTCCTAAATAAAGGCCATGTAACTGGATCACAGGTCAACCAGGTATTTTCATGTGTAATTTTCATCACCTATAGTATCTGAAAATATCCAGTTGAGTGAAAGTAGTAGCTAAAGAAAAACCCACGGAAATGATTATTAAAATGCTTTTACTTTTGAAAGGAATTATTTTGGTAGAGTTGAGCGAGAAATGAATCCTTTTATGTTCTACCGAGAGAGTAAATTTTTCCTTCATGCATCTCACACTGGCACTTGTCAGAAAGTGTTAAATTACACTGAGAACATGATCGCTAATTGTTTTTCTTATGCATACATGCAACATGAACACAATTTTAGCAAGACTCTATGATTAGTCACTTACATTAGCATTTTGACCTGTTTTCATCTCACCTCTTGACTCTGCGCACTTTACCAAAGATACTAAAATCACAAATGTTCCTCCTCACTGACTAGTCAGAACCTAACACCCTAACAGCTACACTGGTCCAATGACTAAACCAGTGAGGCTGAAAACCTAACAGTCCTATTTTACTCTGCCCTCAAAAACTGTATCTTATTTTTAAGATACAATTTAGCAACATATTGACTAGCTTTTATTCCGAGTGAACACACAAATTTAATAATTCATTTCCTCAAATTTGCAGATAATAAATTTGCTAATCATCTTTACAGCTGAAAAACAGTCTTGAAAATACATAATTCTGTTTAGTCCAAGAGCTTGGGCAGTGAACACAGAAAACAGGCTTAAGAAATATAGGTTAGATTAAAGGACACAATCTCTCTGATCAGTTAATTACTTTTTGCTTGAGAATATGAGTAATGTTATCAGCAAGTATGTTATTCTTGTACTATTTAAGTTTCATTATTTAGCATATAGTTACCTTAGGTGTTTTTCACATTATAAAGCAAGAATAAGTTTAATGTGTCAGGTGTAAATAGACATTTTCAATATAGCGCACTGGAAGATACTGGTATTCCAGGTAGAAGTGGGAAATATGCCAGCATTGTTACTGGTAATTCCTATATACAGTAGCATATCAAAGGCTCTGAGAAGCCTATCAAGAGATTTGACTAAAGGCTTAACCCTTAATCTAGGGTTTCCTAAACTTACTTAAGTATGAGACATAGTTTTTTTATGGCACATGTAATTCTTTAACAAACACTATAGAGCTCAACCAGCCTGGGAAACTGATTAGGGCATAAATGAAATTTGACTAAAATGTTCTTGGTAAAAAAGACCTTGTTCAGAAATAGAGTAACGGTAAATTATTTTCCAACTAATGTTTTGAAAAGAACTTAGTATAAAAGCCAGTATTAAGAAAGTAAGGATTTTAGAAGTTAAATGAATCCAAAAACATTGAATTCTATAAGGAACAAACATATTTAAGAAAGTGGCCAGATACGAATATTTTATTCTTTCCTAACTATGCATCAGGTATAGTCCTTTTCTAGTTTAATCTTCAAAAGGAGTTGGCAAAGTACTAGCCCATTTTATGACTGAAGAAACTGAAAATAAAGGTTACAAATCACTTAAGTGGCAGAGCTGGGAATGGAACTCAAGTCAGCGTGAGTCTGAAAACATGAAAGTTGCAAAGTTGCAAGTTTCAGATGAATGCATAAAATATCTGTGAAGAAATATCTTTATGAAGGCATGAGAAAACTATACCTTAAAAATTACTGTAGAATATAACTTGAAAACTTCTAGAAAAAGATTTTTCCAAAAGCCCAGAGTTCCTTGTAAAATAGATACTAAGCATTACCTGAATTAGATTTCGTAATGCACTATGTGGTCAAAAAATGGTTGGACTCAAATTTAGCAGTTAAAAAAATTCCCTTACTCGCAACCCTCAACCCCTAACTAGCCCAAGAGCATTTTAAAAATAATTCAAAAACTAGCTGCCAAAGATTCCAATTTGTTCATTACTGGTGAAATATACAAAAACTTACAGGAGTCACAAGAGTTCCAAACAATTTATAAAAATAAAACATTTCTCAGTATGAATAAGAAGATCAAGATTCACTCTCATCAATGTCCTTGTCTGGGTCTTGTTCAGCAGCCTCCTTTTCCTGTTGTTTCTTCCAAAGTTTGGCCATGGCCAGGAGCTTGAGGTTAGGTTGGTTGGCAGCATCTTCCGGAAAGATGTAATCGTAGTATTCTTCCCAGCCTGCATCGGACTACAGAAAAGTAAAACAATTAGAAGATAAGCTAACACGTGGCTGAAATACATTCCCGTTAAAGAGAAATTTGCACTGGGAAACCCAGAGTTCAAATTCAACTTACCTTCATTTTACAAAACAACATCAAAATCTACTACAGAAAGCACAAGGAGTGGGCCTTGAAGACTGGGAATGAATAAGTAGCTGTTGGATTGGTGTTGCTGCAAGTATGAGAATTAAAAACCTGGTGGAAAAAAATTCTAAAAATCTAAGCACAGCTTCTCTATAGTTGAAGATACTCAATGTCTCCAACTCCATCCTGCAGTCTGTTTAAGATTTAAAATTTTTAAAGATTTACTCAGTTTTTACCTAGTAGTGAAAGCCATATATCTGTGCATTATTACTGTAGTTTGCCATGTATAATGCACACTTTTTTGCCCAAATTTGTGAGGGAAAAATAAGGATGTGCGTTATACATGGTAGTACCAATTCCGTATCTATATGTTTTTAATTCTTTTAGTTATGCTTATGAGTTAAAAATGTAACTCTAGTAAACAATAATGATATCTGTATGCAAAATAATACCCTAGAATACAATCACTGGTTTTGTTGAACTTACGACGAATTTGCAACGCTGAGAAGAGTTCTTGGCCTTCTATGATGTGTGAATACCATAAATGTGTTACCGGTAAATAAAATTTCTTGTTCTTGTGTTTTGTAATTACTTGTTACATGAAATTTCTTGTACCATAGTATGTTAAAAAATAAATGCTAAAATTCCTTTATAATACAAAAAACAAGTACCTAAATATAAACATAAAAATTTGAATTAAAATATTAAAAGATTTTCCCCCTAAAAGTTTGGGCCAAAAACATGGGTGCACATTATACAAGGGAGCGCATCATACATGGCAAAATATGGTATTCTGAATCCCTGCCCTAACATCCCCACCTCCAAGGGGTCACTGATTTCACTTCCTAATGATCGCCCTAGTTCCAGCTTCCACCACCACTTGCTTTGCTTGCAACAGCCTCCTGACAGGTCCTCCTCTAATCTAAGCCCCTCAAATCCACCTGCAGGAGGTGCCAATGACTGGGTCATGCCATTTTGTGCATATGAGCCTTCCTATAGCTTACAAAGCCTTCTCTGGATTGGCTTCTACCTAAAAAGTTGATTTTCATTTCCCTCCATCGTGACCTGCTGTGTAATGCTCCAGAAATACCACACTTCATGTAGTTCCGAGAATCAGCCAAGAAGCCTTTCCCAGCCCTCTTCCTAATCCACCCAGGGTGAATTATACTCTTTGTTTCCGTACTAGCCAGACTGCAATTGTCTCTTACTCCAGGCAGACTGCTTCCATTCTCAGATTGTACATATGCCACTTAAAAGTACATATTGTCTGATGCATTTCTGCTCATTTGACATGAAGGACCATCTCCAGGGAACCAGTTCTTACCCCATCATCAGCCTGGACCTTTCTTCTCTTCTTGACTTTCTCTGGCATGAGTTTGTCTACTCTCTCCTTATCTGATGCAGTTCCAAACTCATCTTCAAAGCTTCGCCAAGATTCCAGCAGCATAAGTCTTTCTTCCTTTTCTTCACAGTTTCGCATGGTTTTGTTAGCCTCTTCATAAATTTGTCTGCATTTAGCCAAACTTCCTTCTTTCCCTGAAGACAACTCAAACTGAGCAAAACTGATCCATACCTTTAAAAAGGATTACAATAGAACCAAATTAACCATGTCACCCAGATGATAATGATGTAATAATAAAGCTAATTTGCTGTTAACATCTGAATACAGTAATGTGCTCACTTCTATATTCCAAAGAATATTGACTACATGCTTCAATATATTAATGTTGAAGTAATCTGCTTCTAAATCCAATTAGATATCTGAAAGTCTTAAAATCATGAGAAGAATTTAACTTTTTATTCAACCCTGTGATAGTCAAGTTATTCACATGTAGTATAAATACTGACCTGGTATAAAGTGGATACTAATCAGGGGTATCACTGCATAAATTATATTAATGTCTAACCACTATGCTATACACCTGAAACATAATATTGAATGTCAACTGTAAGTGAAAAAAAATAATTTAAAATATGTATTGACTTGGTATAAGCTTAACATTCCGAAGTCCTCTGAGACTCAGAGGTTCTCTTTAAAAGGCAGGAAATCATTCAAAATAAATATATTTTAAAAAACACTAAAATACAGAAATATAGTATTTCTTCAGGATTGCTGATTCAAGCAAAATCAAAGATAATCTATAAAGCATAGGATACCTTGACATGTTGCGTCCGTTGAAGCAATCGTCGGTAAAGATTGCGTGTTCTTTCAGTTTCTTCCTGCTCAATTTCAAAATCAATATACGATTTCCAAAGCACCTAAGAAAGATCACTTAATAGATCAGGCTTGACATTTAAAAAGCAACATGCCCCTATCCAAAGCACAGCTTAACTACCATTCCAACCTAGGAAATATAGGCACCTACGGCTTTTATGAAGAACTAAAGAACAGCATGTGGATAAAATAATACTGGCATTTAAAAGCTGGCCAAACCTGGTTAAAGTCCTAGATTTGAGAAAAAAGGTCTTGAATTCATTTTTGCGTTCTCTTTTGGAGTTTTTCAAATGCTGGACTTACCAAGAAGAGCTGAGAAATTTGCCAAGTCTCCTGGGCACCGTCATGACCATGCCCCATACAACTGAACTTGCAGGGAGAAAATAGGCCTAGATTAACCAGTATATACTGTTTTTAACTCCACTGCAGATTCTTGATATGTTTGAGTTCAACTCAACAAGCACCAAGATGTGGCCCCGACTCCTGGGAGCTGGCAGTCTATGGAGGAGCTGAGGCCAGCCAATGGAACTATCATACAAAAACCCCTGCCCTAATGCAATCAGTGGGGCCTAGTGAAACATTAAATGTGGGTGATATTAGTGCAAGATTAACAAAATGGCTGAATGAGTTGAGTGGTTTGAGATTGAAATTAGCCAACTGCGGTTTGGCGCCACCTTGTGGCTCGAGCTTAAATTCTGAAGGGACGATTTCCGGTCCTGCTGCAGGTTCTACTTCCGGTCCTACTTCCAGGACAGTGACAGTAGTAATTCCAGAACATCCTCATTTACTTAGAGCCTCTTTTGCTAGCCCAATCCAGACAAAACTATGCCAGGAGAATCCAGGGAGGTGCAGTCTCAACATCCATTTCTCTTGTTCTCCAAATGGGGCTGCTTGCTGCCTATTTCTCTATCTTATACTCTTTAGCCTCTTGGTTGAGAAATGGAGGAATAGAGCCTGTCACACACCCATTATGTCCCAATTAAGCCTAGTGTCATAATGGGGCTTTGCTGTGCTCTGGTATCCAAGTAGAGGTCTGCTTCCCCCACCACCTTTCTATCTCCAAAACAGAAGAGTTCTAAACTGAGTGGAAAAGACTGTTAGATCTTCTTTATGCTCTGAAATGCACACACACTTATTTAGATGGTCATCTAAAATATTTCTAGAGAAGTGTCTAAACCAAAATTCTATCCAACTCAAGAGCCTCACCTCCGGCATGTCCAAGCGTGGCTGGCTGATGGCTAACTCATAGATTGCCCGTGCTCTCTCAATATCACCAAGGATTGTCTCTAATTCTGCAAATTTAATCCAAGAGGTACAATTTTCAGGTCCAAATTCCAAGAACTTTTCATAAAGCTTCCGGCATCTGTCAAATTCTCGAAGCTGTAGCTCCAATTCTATGTAACCTTTAAATAACTTGTTCTTTGGACATTTGCCTATGGAAGTTCCCTGGAAAAGAAAATGACCAATTGCTGTAATACTTTAGTGGGTTTAACTTGTGCACAGACATTGTCGACCTATCCCAAAAGCTGTTTTCTGCTGAGCAAGAACCTTGGAGAGTCAACATGGTAAGGCACTCTTTCCCTCTGTGGTATCATACTGTTAGTGATGGTTCTTGACAAAAGGCCAAAGGGAACCTTCTAATTCACTCAGCTGTCAAAAGAGCCTATGCCCACTGGTGCCTATTCAGCAAGAGAACAGTGTACCAGAGTTGTCTGGACAACTATTTTGGATTTTACTCAGTTTCTCAGGATCTCCTAGGGAATATGGATATCAGATGTATAAAATCTATAAATTAAAAGGTAATCAAATAATGAACCCTGTCTTGCTGCCCACAGCCAGGGTGAGAGTAGCTTATCAGAAGGACAACTACATTTAAACAGTATTTGATCCTATTAAGACATTATAGAACTGTTAAGAGGGAGATGCATTTAATACACCAAAAATTTTGCACAGGATCAGACTAGACTAAAGATCAGATCTTTCTAGTCTGAGGAAAGATCTGGGTAGCTACAGATAAAGTTTCCATTCAATATTGAAATAGAACAATTTAAGCATCATCATCCAATCTTTCTTCAAAGGCCATGTGTTTTCTAACATGTCTCAAATTTTAAAGGCTTTCTTAGTAGGATTTGTACAACTTATAAGCACTAAGACTTTAATTTTCTTCTCATAGAACTTAACGATGCATCTTGATCCTTTCTTTACTTACCAAAGCTCTTCTGGCAAATGGTAAATTTTTCTGTCTTATTTCAAATTGTGCATATAGTAACCACATTTTGGCAAATGTGAACTAGAAAACAAAAGCGCAACAACATCTAGCTTAAGAGACTCATTTAAATTAAATTGAATTAAGTTGAATTAATTTAAATTAACAAAAGGCCACAGGCAATTAGATTTACCTAAAACTTCAGAGCTAGGACAGGTGTTATTTTCTTGTTTATAAGCAAAGATTATGATATTTCACAAAAGTTACCAAAAAAAAAAAAAAACCCCAAAAAACAAAAAAAACCCAAAACAAAACAACAGTAATCTAGATATTGTATAATACTGCAAGGCCCGGCAGCCCCTACTTAGAATCTGCTTTTTGTGGATGCTTGTGAACAGGCAGAACGTGCCATCTCTATTCTAGAGGGTAATTCGGTCAACATCTCTATTAGTTTCTTGTGCTGAGAAATATGGCAGAGGTAATGTCTCAACCATCTCCTCATGTTTACCCATGCATGCATACATCCAGGCAGCTGCCAACATCTGTTCATTATTTCCTGCACATACTTGGTACTCTCTCAATGTGCGTCTTCCTCTCATGGAACAGACTTCCACTCAGTCTATTCCAATTACCCATCCTCCTCTGAATTTCTGCATTATTATCTGTATTATTTGTCATAGGCTGTCCTCTCAACTAGACTAAACAATTTTCAGAGGGAAAGAGCTTATCTCATTCTTATTTATGTTTTCTATGATGCCTAGCACAGGGAAATATTCAATCAATAAATACCGTGTTTCCCTGAAAATAAGACCAGGTCTTATATTAAGTCTTGCTCCAAAAAACACATTAGGGCTTATGTTCAGGGGATATTATCCTGAAAAATCATGCTAGGGCTTATTTTCCAGTTAGGTTGTATTTTCAGGGAAACATGATAGTATTTCACTGAATTATTTTACAAGTAACAGAAGCAGGATTTTGACATTTGGAGCAGAACACTTAGAGCAAATGTACCTTTTTATGAGGAATTAGTTCCAAAGAGGCTTGGTAGACCTGTCTTGTCCTCTCGGGATCCTGTATTCGGATGAGAAATTTTCACGAAATATTGAAGTTTGTTGCTAATTATAATTTTAGTAGTAAAAAATGTACACCCCAAACATTGAATATGTTTTAACAAGTTGCTATTTTCAAACTCTGATTCCATTTATGATCAAAAGTGTGAACTACCTTTGGCCATCAAACTTTGGTTTAAGAATCACCAACAATATAGCCATCAAACTCTGAGAGCTTCTCTGTAGAAAGGCTTTTTGCCTGATAGCAGAAAGAAACAAAGATGTTTTATGGTCTCAGATTAACAGCAGAAAGTTACTCTTTTTGTTAACTTATACATGACCAATTTCTGAAAATCCCACTTGATCTTTACTAAAAGCAAAAATGTACAATCTAGCCATGGTCCCAATTTATGAGAAAACCCAGGAAACTATGTATAATTAAACTAATGGCTGATACATTGTTCCCTTTCAATCTTGTTGTGCCTCAACGTTTAAAGAAACAAAGTACAAACTAAACAAGAAAACACCTCACCTGTACCTACAACAGTTTAAAACGTTACAAAGAGACCATACAACTATATGGTTGAATGGAGGCTTATTAAGAATCTAAAACTAAATTCCTGTTTCACAGACTATAAATTTCAGTTACTACCCACAACAGCGAGCTCTAAGTACAGGGGTGAGGAAATCATTAATAGATGACACCCAATTCCACTTTTTACCTTTGCCTCCAGTTCTTCATAGAGTGCATAGTTGACCCAAAGATAAATGTAGCGTTTCCAATGCCTCTTCTCTTGAATGGGTGGGACATTGGCAATAGCTCTTTCATAGACTTCTCGTACAGTTTCTGCTTCTGCATCACTTTCTACCAAGCGCAAGTAATCAAACCATGCATCATAATTGTGTGGATTAGCCTAGAATGACAATAAGTTTAATAAATAAAAACAAAACCAAGAGCTACACTTGCTGGACTATATGAGCTAAAAGAAGACACCAGGGACGGCTGGATGGTTCACCTGGTTAGAGCGCGACCTCTGAACAACAGGGTTGCCGGTTTGATTCCTACATGGGCCAGCGAGCTGCGCCCTCCACAACTAGATTGAAAGACGACTTGGAGCTGATGGGCCCTGGAGAAACACACTGTTCACCAATATTCCCCCCTCCCCAAAAAAAGACACCAGACTTTCTATATTTTAGCAACTTTTTTTCTAAATTTCACATGCTATCTCATTTAAAAAATACCATTCCTGAGATTTTATAAATAGAAAATAATAAGGAATATAGTAGTCTCCCTTTATCTGTGGGGAATATGTTCTAAGACCCCCAGTGGATGCCTGAAACCATGGATAGTACTGAGCTCTATATATACTATGTTTTTTCCCATACACACATAACCATGACAAAATTTAAACTACTCTTGTGTTTTGGGGCAATCATTAAGTAAAATAAGGGTTACTTGAACAAGCACACTGCGATACCATGATAGTCGATCTGATAACCAAGATAGCTACTAAAGGACTAACAGGTGGGTAGTGTATATAGCATGGAGATGCTAGACAAATGGATTATTCATATCCCAGGTGGGACCAAGCAGGACGGCTTGAGATTTCATCACGCTATGCAGAATGGTGCACAATGATAGATGACTACGTATCATTATGTCTACATTTAAAAATTACTACAGAATTACTCGTATACCATGTTCACAATTGTGAAACCTGGCTTTTCAATTAATAGTAATTTATCTTGAACACATCTTGTTGACCTCATTTAACAGCAGACTTAGTCCGTTGTTTGGAACTATCTTGAAAATGCTACTATTTTTGAATTCATACATAAAGAGATGAGAATAGAATCACATCTACAATACATCTTTCATTCAAGCAGTTAAGCTGAAAGGTAATGTATAAAAGCTGGCTTTTTGAATCAACCTGACTCTTCCATCTTCTTTCAAAAATAAGCTCAAACGGATTCCAGATTTACTTTGCTCAAGTTCTACAGCACACAATCAGCAATCAAAGTAACTTTCAACATGTGAGTGGCAGAGCAAATCCAAGTGTCTTTTGCTTGCCTTTGCTATCAGCCTCACTTATTCCAACCTCCTGGGATAGCTGCCCATTTATTGCAGACACATCATCAAGAGTGTAATCACTGGCAGCCCTAATTTGCTATTATACATTTTACTGTACCTAGTATTGGCTGGCACATCTGACTTCACTTACAGAGTTAAACATCTACACCAGCACTCACCTTCACTTCTTCTTCATACTGGAATCTCCGTTTGCTCACGATGATGTCTTCAATACCCCGCCTATCACCAAACTTCTTCTCAAAGACGGTATAATTTTTAAAGAGTTCTTGCGCCTCTTGTTTTGAAATTCTATCCAGGGCGTACTTGTAGATCACTCGTACTCTTTCAAACTAAAAGCAGACAGGATGATTATCTGCCATAACACAACATTCACATTCTACTCATGACTAGCAAAGTAATTATGATATAAAACATTACTTAGATTTTTAGGCCTCAAAATGTACAAAATGAGATTCTTCTCCCTTTGTTGAGGTATTTTAGTCAGGATAGACTGACACTCTCCTTTGAGCTCCACATTTAATCCTGTCTACCTAACACTGCCAGTTGGATGTCATCTGCACATCTCAGACTAAAAGGACCCAATCTGAGCTCCTGTTTTTCCCCACCAACCCAAGTCTTTCTCCGTCTTCCCAATCTTGATAAGCAATACCTACTGTCACACACTCTACCTGCTCAAGCTGAAATCCTCACCTTGGTTCCTCTCCATTCCTCATTCCCTACATTCACTGCTTCACAAAGCCCTACGGTTTCTACCCCTTCAACACAGCCTTCACCCCTCCCCATCCTCCTGCCAATCTATTTCCATTTTTTCCTTAACCATTTCAAAAGTCTCCTCTCATCTACTTTTGCCACCCTCCCCCAACACAATCTCCATAAATTAGCTAGAGGCTCTCTTTACAATATAAATTGTATCCTACCACTCTCCTGCTAAAACCCTTCAATACTTCTCACTGCCCTTAAAATATAATCTAAACTCCCTATTGTGACTGTGCAAGACCCTGCATTTGGATTTCAGCGTACCTCAATTCGGCATCATGTGAGCTACTTTAAGGGATTATTTTCCATATATACTGTGGAAGGAAAAAAATGACTTATTTATGGGACAATCTGTCTTCATTTCAAATTCTATTCTATGTTCTGAGGGCTCTGAGCTTTCTCTTCCCTAGGTTTATTACCTGTAAAGCCCTTTAATCAGGATACCGAGTGACTAACTCTCAGCTTATAGAAAATATTCTTACTCCAGATTTAAAGGCTTAATTTTCAAGCAAAGCACAATAAAATTAAGACAGTTATAATACAATCTATAATCACTCAGCTCCCAACCTACAGCTTAGCCACAACTGCATGTTTTCTTTGAGAAGTCTAGTTTTGGTATTTTGAAAACATTTTCTCTAATGGTAAGTGAATAAGAAAATGGAAATGAACTCAACGTGCACAAGAGGTAATGTTTTCTAAACTGTTTTGCAATGTAACTGAGTCCTTTAAGTTTACTTACTTCTTTCTGATTTTCTTCAAATTTGGCAAAGGCAACATAAAGGCGTTCATCCATATGTTCATCTCCAAAGAATTCGACAGCTCTCTCGTATACTTTCCGTGCGTGGGCAAAATAACCATGTTTTTCTTCAAAGCGGGCATATTTGATCCAGTTTTTAACATCAGGGTGCACAAGTACAAGTACAGGGGAATTAAAGAAATGCCAGGCAAGACAATGTGGCTTAAAAAAAACCCAAACCCACACCAAAAACCCCAACGATGCAAGTTACGACTGAGGTTGATAAAACATGTACAAAGGCAAAGAACCACGAAACTGTGACCTCTGTGAGGGAGCTGGGTCTTGCTCATCTGTGTCTTCCCTCAGTGTTTATTCAGTATTTTAATAGTGGTACAAATAGGTTTTTGGAGCCATGAAAAAGCTGAACCCTGGTTATTAGCCAAGTGATCTGGACAAGTCATTTAAGTTGTCTAAGCCTCAGTTTTACCATCTGTAAATAGAGAAAAGTAACACCAACCTCACTGGATGACTGATACCTTTAAATGAGAAAATGTATGTAAAACTCTTGGCAATTTCTGGCCAAAAGAATGTGTTCAATACACGTCACCTATCAAGTGCTCAATAACATTAGTATTTGAATTAACAGTTAAAACAAGTCACAAAATGTCCTAATTAGAGCCAAAAGAAAAAGTTTTAAATTACCATTTTATTTCTTATTAGGATGTATCTATTTTTAGTCTAACTTCCTTGAGGAAATCATTAATTTCCAAAGTAGCAACACATTCAAATACGGCAATGATGTTAAAAACATTTGCTCTGAAGCTGCTACTGGGTTCAAACCCCTTCTCCATCACTACCTGAGAGACCCTGGTCAAGCTACTTAATCTCTCATGCCTCAATTTCCTCATTTGTAGAATGGAATAGTTCCTGTATCATACGGTTGTCATGAGGATTAAATGACAATATTTGTGAAGTGCTTAGAACAATGTTTGACACACAGCAAGTACTATAAAAGCTTTTGTTAAACTAGTAATATTAAAATGAGTAGAGGTATTTAAGATCTTAAAATTGCATAATAAATTTGATTCTCATTATTTGTGTTAATTGTTCTATGAAGTCACCGTGACCACTGAACCAGTGATTAGCAAAATCACTGCTCCTAAGAGAAATCTGTATGTACAATAATATCTCATATAGGTTATAATCTTAAATCCTAAAAGCAACTAATCCTTAGATTCTATTTTTGTTATTTTATAAAAGAGAAAACAAGGTTCAGAAGTGTTACGTGACTTGCCAGAGGGTGCCCACTAACAAGAGCCAGAGAAGGGATTCAAACTTGCTCAACTGGCCCTGAGCCAGAGCTTCCTGGCCTACATGGCACTGCCCCATCTGCTTCCATCTCTTGATCATCTCTGTATGAGAGCAGAGACAACAGGCAGATTGTCACCTTAGCTGGGATCATATGCCTTGGGTGGCAAGTTTTTCATCACTCTGTGCTTCTTTGCAAATGACTGTGCAAGTGACACAAGTATTGACTCTGGAGTACAAATAAATTTTAGCAAGTAGGAGAATTCACAAATATAGAAACAGTAAACAATGAGGATCAACTACTTCAGTTGTTAAAAGTGCTTTCATGTATTATCATCTAATCTTCATAACTAGCCCGTAGTAGGAATCTTTATTCTCGTTTTAAAGATGAGGATAACAAGGCTCAAAGGAACAACTGACTCATTTGGGTCACACGGCTTTTAAACAGTAAACCTTCGGATGGACTCCATTAATGGTGCTAGTGACCAATTTAAACCACAGAAATACAGGACTGGTTATAGCATCCAGGGCCTTAGTACATCATTTCCCACAAGCAATTCATCGCATTAGTGCCAAAATATAAACAAATCCAAAGTCTCACTGGAAAAAGACTCAAACAATTACCAAGAATACAAACTTTTTTCCTGACCAACCTACGTCCCTAGAAAATATATATGTAGCTTACGAAGCAGATGAAACCTGCATCCTTGATTTCCAGGCCAACAGTAATGATTACTTGTCCTATGACTACAATTCCATGGGAGGAGCAGCACCAGGATAAAAGCAGCACCACTCAGACCACATCCAAAGGATATATCTCTCATAAATGGTGCGGGCCCGATCCACCTCTTTGTATCGCAGCTCAAAGTTGATGTAGGAGTGCCAGGCTTGCTCCTCAGGCTGCCATTCCATCCAGCGCTCAAACACCTGCCGGGCGCCAGCAATGTTTCCCAGCATCTCCTCCATGTATGTGTACTTGTACCTTTAACAAAATCATCCGAAAATATGTGTCATGGTCAAAATAACTTAGGGAAAAAAAATGTTACTTGGCAATTTCCAGTTCTAACTTTGTTAAATGTGAAGATTTAAGACTTTATCTTCCCTAAAGGTTAAATCAGACCTATTTTCTTATTAAATTATAAATCTGAAAAAGGATGAACCATTAGAAAAAAATACATTTTTCTTAAAAATTGCTTAGTTTAACAAGAAGTTTCCTATGCATAAAAGATTGTAATCAAAATTTTAGTTTTGATTATGACTTAACAGACTATAGGACAATAAAAAGTGTTTACACATACTTATACGTATATATAAAGTTACACGTGTTTATATAATTACAACTATGTAAATGAAATAGACAAATGTGGAACTTTTCTAGTCTACAAATCGACATTTCATTAGATTAGAAACTTACCAGAACTGGTTGACTCGAGGCAGAGTTGTTATGGCCCGGTCCCAGATATTCCGGGCATGGTTCACCTGGCGATTCTTCATTTCCATTTCTGCATATTTCAGCCAGAGTGTAATATTTCGATAGTCCACATCTAAAGCACGTTCGTATATGGATCGAGCCCTTTGGAAGCAAGATTTGGAGGGCATCAAAAGCAGTACAGACAACACATGTAGTAACTATTTCAAACCACCTACAGTGCTGTTATTTTATCATGTGTCCACATGAGACAAGTTCTGGGCATAAAAAGGTGAAAAGATATGATGTTCTCAGGAACCTTAGAAAGATTTAGAGAGAGAGACCTGCATGTAATTACAATGCAATGTGATAAACATTATGGTGAAGATCTGTAAAAAGAAGCAGAGGAAAAGAAAGAAAAATGTCTGGTGGAAAAGGCTAATCAGAAGGTAACTCAAGAACTGAGAACAAATTTGGAAACTGAGGAAAGTCCCAGAGGTCATGGTGGGTGGGATGGGGGTATTCATTACAGGCAGAGAGAACAGCCAAGTGTCATAATAAGGAGACGTGATGTTTTCAGGGAGTGGCAAGTATGCAGACACAGTAGGGGCCAAGGGTATGCTTGGAGAGTACAGAAAGGCTGGACAACAGAAGGGGTCATGATTTTCATCAGTGGAACAATTTTTATTAAAAAAAAAAAAAAAAATCCCAATATAGAGAAAGTAGATGAAACTGTACATCTATGGCTGCAGAGGGTGCGTAGGTGATAAGACCCACGTGTAGAGCCTTCTCCTCGGCTCCCCCCAGGACTAACCTATCACAGTACCCCTAGAGCCCTCAAAGAAACCCTAGAGCTCCATGGAACAAACTTTGAAAATTAATACCAGAGACACAATCTTGTAATCTTGTGCTTTAACTTTTCCTATCTGTTAATTTATGACATATTTATTTACCAAATTACATGCTCAGCAATTTTACCTTTGAATCTCCTTTAGACTCTCTTCCCATTGTGCATATTTTATCCAGTTACTAATCACAGTCCTGTTTTTTCTTATGTTATCTTCAAAAGTCTGGTGGAAATCAAAATAGTCAAATTAAAGAGAAAATAACTAAAAATGACATCATCCTTTGTCTATTAATCCTTGTACTAAAAAGGTTACTCATTCTGTTCTTATTTAAGAGAAATTATACCCTAGAATCCTTAAGAAATAAGAAACCCACTACAGAAGGCTACAATCACGTGTTTCTTTAAAATCTTACATGCAAACAAGAGGGGAACTTTAGATATAAATATCTAAAAATAGATATAAATAATTTAGAGAATTATTAGCAGAATTGTTGGTATTTACTTTTATTGCCCATAACAACTAACTGGTACTGTAATATACTCTACTTGTTCCTAATAAGAAAACATTTTTGACTAAGTGTTTTTGGTAATGTCTCATAATTTCATACATAATTCATTGAAGATAACTAATAAGTAGATATAACAGGATTAGTGGTTTAAATAATCCCACATTTTAGTGTAAGGTCATCTTAGATCCTCAATCTTCTCATGGATCTTTCCCATCTTAATTCTTAACACAGAAAACGGTATAGACAGAAGCATAACACAGTCTTGCTAAGTCCGTCCCTTTTCCAGCTGTCAGTTGTTCCAGGTGTTTAACTTCCACCCATCTTTGATTCAGCACCAGGAATTATATTTTGGATGGACTTAATTTCTTTATATTCTAAAATAGACAACTCATAGTATATTTTATAAAGTTCAGTAAAATGCAGTTATCTGGTAACCAGAAGTTATATCATTTATGTGGCTAGAAACACTCACCTTTTGTCATCTTATAGTCTCTCTAACCCATGAAGAACTTTTCAAACTCTGACCTATAAATTTTTTTTAATTAGTTTCAGGTGTACAACATAATGCAATAGTTATGACCTATAAATTCTTAACATTATAACATAATGAAAGACAAGCACATTGACGAACCTTCCTTTTCCTTAGTTTGTAATCATTTAACTCTTCTTCATCTGTGATCTTCTGTTGAGGTGGAGGTGGAAGAAGCTCAAGTTCTCTTTCTTTAGCTTCTCTTAAGAGCTGTTCGGCAGTTATCTGTACCTCAGCTGGAGCTTTGTTTTTTACCTTTTAAGAAAAGATGTTTCTATTTTTAGGAGATGCCCTTCACACAAGATTTAAGAAACAAACAAAATTTTTTTTAGGATGAGAACTTTATATGTATTATTACAAACTGCCCTCTTTGTGTGACATGTTCCCATTTCTCTGTGCAACTAAACAGAAAATAAAATATGTCTTCTATTTAATGCATATCTATTAAAAAACCACAGGGAAAAGTCTCAAGAAAAAAGATAGCAAAAATAGCAAATTTTCCCTTTTAGCTTCGTAAAATAAAAAACTTTGAGGCTGCCTAGGAAAAAAAGCTCACCAAAGGTTTTGTTTTATAAAGATGTAGTCCATATCTTATCAAGCATTAAAATCTCTACTCAGAATTAATGACCCAGGTGGATAAATGCATTTGGTTTTTCATGGCATTTTAAGTCAAAAACAATATTCGGTAAGTTCCCCTCATCAGACTATAAGCTTCTTGAGGTCTTAGAGCTGTGCAGTCTAACTGGTAGGCAGGAGCCACATGTGGTGAGTCCAAATTGAGATGGGCTGTAAGAGTAAAACACACAGTACATTTTGAAGACTTAGTATGAGGGAAAGAATAAACTACCTAATTAATTTTTTTGTATTGATTGCACGGTGGAATGACAATATGTTTGATATACTGGGTTATTAAATAAAATATATAATCAAAATTAATGTCCCTTGCTAATGACTTTTTAATGTAGCTATCAGAAAAAAATTACAGGGGCCGCCGGTAGGCTCAGTTGATTAGAATGTGAGCTCTGAAAAACAGGGTTGCCAGTTTGATTACCACATGGGCCAGTGAGCTGCTCCCTCCACAACTAGATTGAAGGACAACGACTTGGAGCTGATGGGCCCTGGAGAAACACATTGTTCCCCAATACAATTTTTAAAAAAGAGGAAAAAAAACTTAAATTACACATGTGGCTCACATTATATTTCTACTGGACCAATACAATTTTATGGAGTGGAATTACAAGAAATATTATTTAGTGCTACATGTGGAAAGATGATGATGATAATGATAGCTCATACCTAATGAGCATTAAGTACCAGACAGTAGGCTATGTGCTTTATATGTATTATCTCTGGGAGTCATCTAAATGGACACGGGCAGGAAAAACAGACTGAAAGGAGAGGATCAATAAAGGCTTAGAACAAAGCCTGTTACATATAAAACACTTGGTAAGTGTCAGCCACCTTTGGGAATATCAGACAAAATCAAATTTATTGTTTAATTAAATTATACCACTACACAACTCCTGTCATCTACTGTCATACTTTCACTCTGGGATGGCTAACTCCTACTCAGCCTTTAAGTCTCAGCTTAAATGTCACTTCCTCAGCAAAGTTTACTCTGGAGACGCCCTCACACAACCCCCATTATTTCGTGGCCCACACCTTCTACTTTGCTTTAGCAGCGTTTGGCAAGGTTGCAATTTTACACTTGTGTCTTACTGCGTACAGTTCGTCACCCGCATTAGTGTGTGTAGCTCCGCCTCGCTTAGCGCACAGCCTGGCTCAGTTATCTTTGCTGAATGAATGACCCCACTCTTTCACCCACCCGCATCCCCCCAAAACACCTACCCAGAACGAAGGCCACGCCGATGCGGGCAATACTCCGGGTGACAAGAGCCTGCGCCCCACCACCGCCTATCCCGTTCCATCTTTGTCCCCCTCGGCTCGGCACGGGGTGGGCCTGCTCCTCAGACAACACTCTCCCGCCCCGGGTACCATGGAGGCTGGTGCGAGCCCCTCTCCCAGGCCCCTTCCCCCAAGGACACTCGCTATCACCTACCTTGGCCACTTTGGGAATTCTCTGCTTCCCGGCCGCGGTAGAGGCCGCCATGGCTGCAGCAGAAGACGTCGGGCGAACCCTGGACCCCAAATATCGACCCTAAGGGATCGCCGACGCCCCAAACCTTTCCGACAACAAGCGGGATTCGGGGCCGGAAGCGGAACTGGCTTGAGTGACCTTTGACCCCACGCACACGCTGTGACCGAGGGAGCGCCGTTTCTGTGGTAACCTGCCTGCGCGTCCTCCTTAGAGTTGGGTGTGGAGCGCGGCGTAGGAATCTGAGTTTGAGGTGGGTAGGGTTGGCCTGCCCCGCAGGAGCGCGAGGACTGGGTCCAGGGAGTTAGGGGCGCATCTCCACATCAGTCTCCGGGACTGTGATGACCGCGCGAGGTCGGGTGGATCTGCCTAGCCGTGGCGTCCGGCAAAGGGAGTAAGAACCACGCTGTGATCTGGCCGCTCGAGGGCGGGGAAGAGAGGCAGGCCAGAAAACTGCGATTCCCTGCGTGCCCGTGGGCGAGCTGCTGAGCGCTGGAGCTGCCCGCGCTGCGCTGCATTCTAGGCCTTGTAGTTTCTGAGGTCCACTGCCCTTCGTTTCTGGACAGCTGTGACCAAATAATTAACTACAAGGTTTATAATTTAAAAAAACCTGAAGGTATTTTAAAGCCAGATAAGACAAAAATAAAAATAAATCAGTAGACTACTAGCAGACCAGCCAGCCTTCTTGTCAGATAAACAGATGTTTAAATTCTCTGAGTGTACCTTAATTACACAAATTCTCTTGGCCTCAATATCTTTAACTGTAAGATGATGATAATATCTATTTCACTGGGATTAAAGAGAAAATCTATGTAAAGCGCTCAGTAAATGTTAGGTGATATAATTCTTGACCTGCCTTCAAAACAGAAAAATTAATTATGTGCAAGCAAATGGTTAAGAGAATTACAAAGAAAAAGACTATTTCTTAGAGAAATTTTATGTTATGCATATTTTACCACAATAAAAAAGACAGGATTTCAGTCTTATTTGTAAAGTTATATGTTTTCACAATGAGGATGCATTCTGCATTGAGAAGGTATAATGAAGAATGCATTATAATGCATTGCTGTGTAAAAATAATTTAAAAAATTAAATGTCAAGAAAGATTGACATTAGAGTTAGAAATGTGAAATCAACTCATTGCAGCTGTGCTATGTAAAGCCATCTTAGGAAATGCTAGCAAGTGATCAAAACTTGACTGCAAATTGATTAAAGGTATATTTGTTTATCTAGGAAAGGAAGTGTCTGTCACAAAGGGTATGGATTGGCCCTGTGGTCATCAACAAAATAGAGATGTTTAGGCAAACATCTGTGAAGATGCCACCCAAGCATAGCCTAGCTCTGATTTTTGTGGCCTGGCGTCTCTACAGTGGATGAGGGCCCCTCAGGCTTCAGGGCTGGTGAGCGACTTCTTGAGGTTCACTATTTTGAATCCTGAGAATATAATGCTCAATAATAATATTAATGGTTGCTGATATGTACTGAGTGAGCACTAAACTATGTCAGACACTGCTTTTAGCATTTTGTACATAACTCATTTCTAAAACTCTTTGAGGTATATATATTATCTCATTTACAGATGAGGAAACTGAGGAACCGAGAGTTTTGGTAATTTGCCCAATGTCACAGCTAATAAGGGATAGAAGCTGGTTGTCATCCCTGGTACTCTGATTCCACATCCTATGCTCTTAACCATGGCCCCATGTAAGCCACCTTCTGATAGCTGGGCTTTCTGTGTAGCTGGTCCACAGAGAGTGCATGGGTGGCTCTGCCATAGCAGGAGTGGAAGCTAAACCAGCTTAAATAAATGTTTGTTTATATCTGCAGAGTGTGAAAAAGAATTTTGAGCCAATATTTCAAATTTGGGGGATGTTATGTAAATACCATGCTTTTCTTCCTTTGCAAAATGTGAAGATCTGCCATTCTAAGACCACATTTCCAGAAGGCAACATCTGGCTGGAACGAGACTAGCCTGAGTTCCCCATTTCACTGCAGTCACCTTGATACCAAGGTTGCGAGATCATGGCCACATAGCTCATGGGAGGTGGAGAAATAATTCCCTTCTACCCTGTTAAGGAGAGGAAGTCAGACTTGTACTTAACCCACATGACTTATTTGTTAACTGTCTGGGCCATAGAAACACCTGGACCGCCCCCTATTGACTTTCTCTTTGTAAATTAATAAATTGGCATTTTGTACTTGTTCTTTCAGTTTCTGTGAGCTTGGATAATGTAGGGCCATTCCCCAGAGCTGGGTTTGCTTTGAGCATGTTGATGAAACCCGTTCATAAGTCTGCAAAGATGAGGATGGTGTTAATTCACCAAGACAGGGTCCACTGGATGAAATTTCTGGATGCCATCTGCCACCTTTGCGAATCCTCCTGTGTTACCCTGCACCTTACACCCTTAACATCTGAAGGTTTATAACCATTTAAGCTGTAGTTAATCCGAACATCAGTGGACGATGAGGGCAGGGGAACTTCTTATCCATAGAGCCAACCTACAGGTCACTTAAACAGATGGGCATGGTAAAGGACTGGGCTGGAAGGAGAAGTCCAAGGCTCTGTTTCTGATCAAACATCTGTCCTGAGACAAGTCACTTCACCTCGTGGGCCTCACTTTCCTCATCTGACAAAGGAGGAACTCAGTTCAGTGATGTCTCAGGCCCCTACGGCACTCAAGTTTTTTGGTACTTTGGCAAAATGAAAATCATGCAAGGATATATCTAAACAACAACAAAAAGCCAAAAGGTATATTGTATTTTGAAAGAAAACTATGTATACTGCATGATTCCATGTATATGATGTTCAAAAATTGGCAAAGATCGTCTATGGGATAGAAGTCAGAATATAGTTACCTTTTGCAGGGGCGAATTGACTGCATGGTGCTCAGAGGCAGCCTTCCAGGGTGCTGGAAATGTTTCATATTGTTCTTAGAGTCAATATCATGGTGAAAAATTAATTTGCCTGCTTTGAGCTCACTAGCGAGTACGTAATAAGGTGTTTTTCCCTAGAAAAAAGGAAAGGAGGGAAATGGAAGGAAGGGAGGGAGAGATGGAGGAAGGGAGAAAGGAAGGAAAGAAGAGAGAGAGAGGGACACACACACACACACACACACACACACACACACACGCTAAGACATTGAGAGAGAGAGTGAAATCATTTTGTGGCCTACTGTTTCTGTCAACAGCATTCCCTAAAGTGTCTTTCTCGAATGTTAGTCTCCACTGTCGCTGTCATTAGAGATTCTCCTCAGAAAGGGAGTGAGAAAGGCTGAGTTATACCAAGAAAGCAGGTACTTCTTAGGGAACTTCTCAAAGACTTTAATGGACATTATGGCCCCTCAGGAACACCATCACAAGCAGCATTTCCTACACTTATTTGACCACAGAACGTTTTTTGTCTCAAAATATCTCTTAGGACTGCTGCCCTTCAGGATTCCAGTTTGGGGAACTTTATTTGGAACATGGGCAGCAGCTGTCAGTATTTCCCCTGTAACTCTTGACCACATGCCTTGGTGGCCGATTAAATATAAGAGGACCCTGAGTCAGTAAACAATTCCTTTCAATGTTTTTTAATTCTATTGTTAGAATACTTTAAAGCAGCTTTATTAGAAACAGAGAATACAGTTGCAGAAACTTCTAGACAAGCCAGTTCTCAGAAGCATCATTCCCCTGGAGAGAAAAATGTCAGCTGGTTTGCAGTGTCAGTTGTCATAGCCTACCCCCAGGGGAAAATGTGTGCCACCAGCACTCTAACACCAAGTTCACTCTGATGTATGGAAATTGAATTAATATCCAATTTTGTAAATACTGTAACCAGACTGGCTTGTCATCTCAGATTAACAGGGGCCTTTTTTCTCTCTTTTTGGGACAGGATAAAAAATGTCAATACTCACTTCTCCAAGAGGAAAGGTAGAAGTGGTTCATTGCCGAAGAACAGAATCACAGGATATTTATTGTATCAAAAACCTCATTAGAAAATTTACCCAGAAGCTGTTTGGAAAGCTTAATATCATCTATCTTCTGTAAGTACATAGCTAAGTAAGCTGAAGAATGTTTATCAGTTTTAACACATATCTGGAAGGGACCCTACTCCTTTGTCCTTTATGGGACTTATGGTGAGGAATGGGCAATAAGAAAATCTGCCCTCCTGAGCAGGAGATCTTTGGGAACCTTTGAGTTCTGTAACAAGCAAATTGGAGGGGTTTCTCATGGGTTTTGGATTCAGGCAAACCTGGGTTCAAATCTTAACTGCCCCACCCACTAATAGAGTCACTTGGGGCAAGTTAATAATATTTGCTACCAGTTTTGAGAATTATTTTCAGTCAGGCTCTGTGCTTTGTCAACTTCATCTTGTTTAATATTCTGATACTTCTCTGAGGTAGCCTCTATCATGTCCATTTTAATGATGGGAAAATGGAGGCCTGCTAAGGTCAAGCAGTTAGTGACAAAGCCTGGATATGTTCTTATCCACTGCTGTTAAAATGTTCTTCTAAACTTCAAAATATGCATAGATTTTTTTTTCTTAAAATGTCTTTATCTCCCCCCCTTTTTTTTTGGACACCTGCATAAATATTCTTTAATCTGTTCCTAATTATTTTTATTGAAAAAGCTAAGAGATGGCTCAATATTTTGGATTTCATAAAGCTTCATATTAAATACAATTGAAATGTTTAAACTAAGGCCAGCCTAAGACATTAAAACTTGTAGTGTCTGATCAGCACACTGATGAATGTAATATATATTGGCACAGTTTTGTTGGAAGGCAGTAGGGCAATATGTATAAAATGCTTTAAAATGTATATACTAATGAAATTATTTCATTTTTTGTCATTATGGTGGATTAAATACCTTAATGATAGCCTCTAGATGGAAAAAAAACATGTTGATACACACACACACACACACACACAGATAAGTACTGTGCAGAGAACATTATCAAAATGAAATCAGAAAATTCAGGAGAGCAGCTGGAACCAATGCCACTTTCTCCTTTAGTATTTTTGCTACATTCTAGAAACCTCATGCTTCTGTTTTGACAGCTTTGCAAAGAACAGAAGATAAATACTCCCTCTACCTAAGGAGGGAAGCATTAGATTCTTTTGTGTAAAACTGGGTTGTCCATTGTAAGGACAAATGAGATATAAGCCCACTGGATAAAGTAGATCGTAAGCAAAATAACTTGTTTCAATCTCGGCATGGAATGAAGCCTCCTCCAGGAAATCATAAGCGTGTATTGACTTGAGGTTCATATTAATTATCTCTGTGGTCCCAGAAAGCTTCAAAACTTCCCAAATAATGAATGCATTTTTAGACAAAAATTGAGTGAGTTTACCAGTAAACTTAATAAAGGAAATAAAGTGGAGAATTTGAGTAAAGTGGTCACAAGTTAGTAGAATGTCCAGAAGACTGGCTGAAATAAATAACAATCAGGTCTGAAGGGGTAGAGTTTCAACTCAGACTATAAATAATAACAGAGAAAGTTCCAAGGAATATGAGCTCTTAGTTAAAAATCACAAATATACAAGGAAACATGTATCATTAGTGAGAACCAACAACAAAAATATCCAGCAAAATCAGACTCTCAAAGGCTTAAGATATTAAATCAAACAAAGACTATAAAATAACTGTGCTTACTATGTCTAAAGTGAAAAGATAAGTCTTAAAAGATCATATAAATAAATGAGGCTTGAAAAAGTCAAATAGACCATCTAGAAATGGAAATGTAGTTGAAATTGAAAGCTCAGTAGATGAGTCAAACATCATAATAGACACAGTTGAAGACAGAAGTATTAAGGTGGTTGATCAATACAAATACATTATCCAGAATTCAGCACAAAGAGACACAAAAAAATGTGGGTAGGCCATTTAATAATTAAGACTACTAGACTTCTCAAAGTAGATAATAGTACTTGGAACAGTCAGTATTTGAAAAGATAATGGTTGAGAACTTTCCAGAATTGTTGGAAAGCATCAATTCTTCAATCCAGAAAATGCAATGAATCCCAAACAGGATAGATACACAGAGAAATCCACCACTAAGCACATCATAATAAAACAGTGAAACACCAAAGCTAAAAAGAAGATCTGAAAAATAATCAAAGGAAAAAAGACATCACCTGCAAAGAAGTAAAGATTAATAGGTGGTTTCTCACTAGCACCAATTGATAGCGAGAAGATGGTGGACTATTTTCAATATTGTTGAGAAAATAACATCAACCTAGAATGATATACCCAGTGAAACAATTTTTCAATACCTAGGGGAAAATAAATGCATTGTCGACAAATGAAAACTGAGTTTACCATTGGACTCTGAAATAAGGAAATGCCTCACAATATACTATACGCAGAAGGAAGATTATCTCAGCTGGAAAGCCGAAGATATAAGAAGGAAAGTAAACAAAAATATGAATAAATATGTGGGTGAATCTAATTTGTATAAGGCAATAACTATAATAACCAATTTACTATAGGTATTAAATATAAATAATAAATTATAAGACAAATAATTTAGATAAAATACAGGACAAAATAGCATATAAATTGGAGGCATGTGATTGTAATGAAAGTACTCTTAAGGTATTATTTAGGAGGAGGGTGTAGCAGCTAATACACAAAGGTGCTCTTCCTCCTTCCCATGAACCACATATCCTGCTTTATGCCCTCATGTCATTCCTTCTGACACTGAATTAAGGCTGGCCCTCTGTAACCAATAGATACCAGGAGACGTGATATTTTATGACTTCAAGAGGAGATCATAAGAAGTCTTGCAACTTCCACTGAGTCTCTTGGAATGCTCCCTCTCAGAGCTCAGATGCCATACTATTAAATGCTTTAGTCACATGGCCACATGCAGGTGCTTCATTTGATAGCTTCAGCTGAGATTCTAGCCAAAAACCAGCATCAACCGCTAGCCATGTGAGTGAGCCATTTTTAACATTAAAGATGTTGAGATGACTCCAGCCACAGCTACAATTTGACTGTTATCATATTAAGAGACCCCCAGCAAAAACTGCTCAATTGAACCTACTCAACCCACAGAACCATGAGAGATAATAATAAATTGTTTTAAGCCACTTACCTTTTGGGTGGTTTGTTACATATCAATTGATAACTAGAACAGAGGATAAAGACTTTGGTAGGAATATATGTTATATGGCTAGAATAATCATTAAAAGGATAGGCAGTGAAATTTTAACTTCTGATCTATAGAGGGAAATAGAACAAGAAATTTAAAAAAACCCTGAACCTAAGAGATGGCAAGATGGGAAGAAGAAAAAAGAAACAGAAAACATAGGACATATTAATCACATAGTAGGAAGACAGAAAAAAAATTCAACTATCTCAGTAATCACAATAAATGTGTTTGGACAAAATTCTTCTGTTAAAAGATAAAGATGGGCAGATTGACTGAAAACAGAACAAAGCAAAAGACAGTCATATTCTGTATGTAAGAGACACACTTAAGATGCAAAGGCACAGAAATATTTAAAGTACTGGGAGAAAAAAAATCTCATTAAAAAAGTCTAGTGTTGCTATATAAATAGCAGACAATACATACTTTAGGGCAAAAAGCATCCCTACAGATAAAGAATGTCATTATATAATGATAAAAGGTTTAGTTTTTGAGAGAGGCATGACAGCTTTACAGTTGTATGCTCCTATTGGAACAATCCTAAAATAAAGCGAAAAGTAATAGAACCAAAAAATGAAACAGACATACCTACTATCATAATTGGAGATTTTAATATACCTAATATAATTGGGAGACCAAGTAAACTAAAAATCAGTTATGATATAAAAGATTTCAACAAGAACACAAAGAATGTGACTAATGGACATATGTAGAATATTGCACCAAATTATTAGAGAATACATACTCTTGTCAATTATACATGGAAACACATATAAGAATTGAATTCCTCTTAAGCCATAAAGCAGGCTTAAGAAATTTCAGTGGTTGGTATCATACATAATACATTCTTTGACTACAATGTAATGGAGTTAGAAATCAGTAACAAAAAGATAAACACTCATATGTTTGAAAAATTTTTAATGCAATTATAAATAATATGGGTCAAAAAAGAAAAATGAAAATTGAAATATATTAAGACTTGAATAAAAACTAAAATATATTTGCATATTAGATACCTATGTATGTAAATATGAATACATACTATGTGTATATATAAAATAAATTTTACTTTTGTGTACTGCAGCTAAAGCAGGCGTGGGTGTTTATTACATTACAGGCTTCCATGCTACCCTATATTCCATACCTCTGCATTCTTATCCCCATCTCCTGTAGTCCCCACCTTTTAAATCTGGGCTGGGCCTCTGACTTCCAATAGAATGTGATGGAAGTGGTGCTGTGCCAGTCCTAGGCCAAGCCGTGAGATGGCCTGGCAGTAGGGCTGGCACTAGGGTAATATGAGTTGTCCAAGGTACTCACTTCCAGATGCTAAACCCGCACCAACTTAAGAGTGAACGCCTCCTCCAATTCTGAGGCCCGAGAACCTCTCCTGCCTCACCCTAGTCCCAGGCCTGCCTGGCAGAATTCAAGTTTGTGTTCTTAGGAGCCTTGCACCACCAGGTAGAAAATCTGGCTACTCTGCTGGAGAGGCCACATGGATTTGTCACATGTTATTTAACTCTATCAGCAAGGGCTGGAGTGGGTCTCCATAGTTATACACTTTAATATTTCTGTGGTAAATAGGAAGATTCTCTAAGTGGGGTAAAGACTGTAGAATAATCTCATGTCACTGAGTAGTCTGATTTTGCTACCAAATAAGGTATAAGATAAAGTTCTGGTTTTTAGGGATTTGGGGATTTTGACGGGATTGGATTTATACCTGTATAGAAAACTTCATGCCAAAAATTTGAAAATGTAGATGAAAAGTATAAATTTTTAGAAAATAGAGTTTCCTAAAGTCAACTTCAAACGTGATTGAAACCCATTAAAGAAATTGACTCAGTAATTTAAAATCCTCCCACTAATAAAATAACAGGCACAACTGCCTTTACAAACCAGTTGTACCAAACATTCAAGAATTAGGTACATCCATATGTTCCATATGAATGAAACGTTCTAGAAACAGAAAGACAGAGAACACTCCTTAACTCACTTTATGAGGTTAGCATAATGGTAATACTAAAATCAGATAAGGACAGACAAGAAACGCAGGTTAATAGCTGATCTCCCATAGAATGAGAATTGAAAATTACATCCAGTCTTGTTCATGAATATAAATGCAAAAATTCTAAACATAACATTAGGAAAGGAATTTAGAAATACACATAAAAGATACCATACCATGATGAAGCTGGATTGATCTCAGAATTCAAGGTTGTTTTAATATTAGAAAATTGATTAATTCACTACATTCCCAGATTAAAGGAGAAAAATTATATAATCATCTCAATAAAGGAAAACGTTTGATAAAATTCAACATTTATTATATAAACCTTAACAAAATAAGAATATGACAACTCCCATATCCTGCTAAGGCATCTATAAAAACCTTTAACAAACATCATAAATAATGATAAAATATTAAAATAATTCCTTTTACTATAAAGAACAGGCTGAGGATGCTTGTTGTCACAACTTCTGTTTAACATTGAACTGGAGATCCTAGCTATTGCAGTAAGAAAGAAAAAAATAAAACAAAGTGTTAGGATTCAAAAGGAAGAAACAAAACTTATTTTTTGCAGGTGATATATATTCTCTATGTAGAAAACTGGAAGGAATATGTAAACAAATCATTAGAATTAATATGTAAGTTTAAAGTTGCTGGCCACTAAGTCAAACAAAAGACAATTGCATTTTTATAGACTAACACTGAATGCTTAGACATCATTTTTAAAAAGAAACTATTTACAGTCATGCCAAAGAATATAAAATACTTAAGGGTGTTTTACCTAAGGGTAAAACTGACAGGATAACTCCAAGCCCATTATGGGGTAAACTATCAAACTATTGAAAGACAGTAAGGCAGACCTAAATGAAGAGGCATACCACATGCTTGGACATCGTAAAGAGGTCAGTTATCCCCCTAATCAAACTCCTACAGGGATTACTTGTTGAGGTTGACAATATTAGAGTAAATTTATATGGGAGCAAAGGGCCAGAACACTCTGAAAGAAGAAAAATAAGAAGGGGAGACTTGCCCAACTAACGACTAATTGTAGGTATAGTGATTAGGACAGTGTGGTGGGCAAGGAATTCACAAAAGACCGATGGGACCGGATAGAGATTCCAGAAACAGACCTGTACGTACTCGGAAATGTGATGATAACAAAACCAGCATAATAGTAAAGCCAACGGGGAGAAGATGTACCATTCAAAATGGTGCTGAGACAATTGGGTATCCATATGGAAAAGAGAGTGACTATAAATACCAAACTCATGTCATATAAAAGAAAATCAATTTGGGGTGAATTTATGACTTAAATGTGAAATAACATGTAACGTTGATGGCAGAATCGCCTAGATTCCAAATTCATTTATCCAGCTTCCTGACGGATGTTACCCTTGGATACCTAGCAGATACTTCACACCTAGCACGGTCATCCCCTGCCTTCAAACTGCTCTGCCCACACTGTCCCCGTCCGCGTAACTCCAGCAACTTCATCCTTCCATTTGCTTGGCCCAAAAATCTTGGTGTCATCTTCGCTCTTTCATTTACATCCTATACCAGGAAAGGCTGCCAGCTCCACTTTTGGAACACATCCAGAACCTGGCATCTTCTCTCCACCTCACTTCTACCACCAGCATTCTTGCTTGAGTATTAGAACAGCCCCCTAAGTGGTCTCTCTGCTTCCGCCTTGATGTCAACCCTTGCTCATACCCCCTCCCGCAATAGCCACTGTCACTGTTCAGACACATTGGATCCTGTCATGCTTCTTCTCATAACCATGCACTGGTTTGCCATCTCCCTGGCATGATGTGATGCAGAGCCCACTCTTTTCCTTTTTGACCTCATCTCCCTCAAGCTACTGATTTGCTTTATTTTTTTCTGGAACACCCCAGCCACATTGGTGCCTCTCATCACAGCTCTGATACTACCTTCTCCTGGAAGCGCACTGCTCACACACAAGGTACATCCTCTCCCCCTTATTTTTCTCCATAGCAATTGCCACCACCTGATACTCTACGCATTTTAGTTCTTTAAAAATAATGCCTGCCTCCATCCTCTAGAACATCAGCTCCATGAGGACAGGGATTTTTGCCTGTTCCCTGCTCTATCCCCAGAGCCTAGAGCAACACTTAGAACACCTATTTGGTAGGTGTTCAGTAAATGTTTGTTGTATTAATGAATGAATCTATTACTAATCATATGACTGTATAAGTCACTTACCCTCCCTAAGCCTTAGCTTCCTTATCTGAATTGGACAGTTGTGCGTAATTTACAGGATGAGTGGGACAGTGGAAATAACTTACATCGGTGGAGTACCTACGTAGTTCCTAGGAGGTGCTCCTAGTTTTCCCTTTCCTCTGAGTCTGCCTGGAAGAGAGCAGGGACTAGAGTTGGGCAGAGCTGAGCTTTTCTATTATTCTTCCCTTCCCTTCTCAGCACTTGGGCAGCCATAGAACAGGATGAGGCACGACTTTATGAGTGCAATGGAATTCTCTTCCAAATATACCATTGAAAGAAAACAAGCTGCAGCATGTCATGTGGAGGGAGGTGTGATCACATCTGAGGTGGGGAAGTGAGTGGCAGAGATTCAAGAGTGCTGGGTGGGAGGGATGCTTTCACTCCTTTAAGGATCTTTTGAATCTGTACCATAAATTTCCTTACGTAAATAATTTATAAGCCTAAACTTTGTTAGCAAATGTGCAGTTCTGACTTGTCCCTCCTGGGATGAAGTATGCCACAGCCTGAGCAGGAGGGCAGACGATTGTGCTGTGCATGTGATCACCAGATCTTCCTCAGTCTCCAAGGGCCCATCATTTTCAGGGCTACTCAAAACATGGAATGCAGGGTCGGAGCGGGGTTACAACTGGGGCCTTTCTACAGAATTTTTTTCAAAATGCTTCCACAAATGTATTTTCTCAAATTCTCTACATGGTCACATGCTAAGTACCTTAAATTACTGACAGCTGGCTGTTTCTGAAGGTGAGCTTGATACCCCTGCTGGGTCTTGCAGTGACAGTACGGGTACCTCCAATGCATGTGTTTAATGTGTTTATGTATTTTCTGAATTGGCAGATAGGAAAGGTATAACATGTCGTGTGGGAGGGAAATAATGAGCTTTTTATTTTAAAATGTTAAAATGGGATCCTTTTTGCAAAAGGTTGTGACCTACCTTAGAAGCCAGCATATTTTCAGAAATAAAAGTAAATTTACATTTTCATTAATATCCTGGAGCTCCCGAAACAGCTGCTACCCAGCCCCTGGAATCTTTCATTTTTCATGTTAGGTAACTCCCTCTCCCCATTCTGGGCCAACCTCGAGGCTTAGAATCCTATTTTATAGACATTTCTAAAACTGGTGGTTTCTTTTCTAGTTTATTCAGTTTCATTTTATTGACTGCTGGCTGGCTCAGTCACAGAGAGAGAGGAATGAATAAAACTTACCTCACCTAAAAAAACCCTGCTAAATTTTAGGGGAGAAAATGAGCAGGTTGGGCATAACAGATGAGTGGAGAAAGGGACTAAAAGAATCAGCCACGTTGAGTGCAGATGTCCCAGTGCAGTGAGGGGGATGGGAACGATGACGGCTGCAGTTCCCATGACAGTGTGCGCTGGACGCAGAGTTCTGTGTTATTCATGCCACATAACAAAGCAGAAAATGGGGACACTGTTTCACCAAGATGTCCATCAAGTACAGTTAAATAAAATGAGTTTGGGCTGAGCTTGGAAAATTTCCTAAACCAATTGAATAAATGAGACATTGCTGTAATGAAAATAACTCTGATTTCTACTGGTGAATAATGTCTTTGAGCTTTAGTATATTTGGTGTGAAATATATACGTGTGTGCGTGTGTGTGTGTGTGTGTGTGTGTGTGTGTGTTATTAGGGCTCCTTTGGTTAGGATTTGACTTTATATAAAGAATAATTTTAAAACACTTTATATAAAACACTTTATATAAAGAATAATTTTAAAAAATAGCTTTAAAAACACACCTTCTCCCTCTACTATTTTTTTCCTCTCCCTTCTTTGCTTCCATGATGATTTTTTTATCTTTTCTGTAGAGGACCTAATGGGTAAGAGGTAATGAGAAGTGGAAATTATACATACAAAAGGATGATGCTACAAAAGTTACTTTTTGCAGTCAGCCATTTGGAAATTGCAGTGCATTTTCCCATTGAAACAAAGTTATTCATGACTGGCTTACCAGGCCAACCCACAAAAACCTATTTAATCTATAATGTCTGTGTGGTATAGTACTGTGCTAATTGTACTATAGAACCCAACCACCATCCTAGGTTCCCATGGATAAATGTTTTTCAAGTTCAAATTGGAATTCCAGGAACACATTTCCCTTGCTTCCCTGAGGGGATGGCGGTTGCCCTCTCCCAGCTCTTGCCCACTTCCTCCTCTACCACAGTCATTGTCATCGCTGACATGTGATGGGCCGGTGCCCTGGGCATTTTCTCATCTGGATTAGAGTGAGGACTCTCAGTATGAAGTTGTAGGTTATGGCTCTGGGGCAGGGGAGTCAAGAGGTCCAGAAACTGGAGGGAACCCAGGAGTGGAATGAAGGTCAGGGCTTCAGTGAATCAGACTGGGAAGGTTGTGGGGGCTGCATCCTCCTGCTTATAAGTCCTTTGTATGGATACTGCATTCTTGGGACCTGAGGGTAGTTTGTTGCCTTTTTTCCCCATGATAGCCAGTGCTTTGGTAGAGCTCTTGGGCCCAGTGCTCCCCTGGGGAGGCCCCTGCTGTGGAATGTGGCTTCCTATGAGAGGGAACAGTGGCTGTAGGTGCTGAGATCAACATCCCTAGCACAATGTTCCTGAAGATACATGTTCCTCTGGTGGTGCCTAAGGTGATTTGACTTGATACATGTACAAGAAGTTTTTGTTTTAAATGTTATATCTTTATTTTTATAGTTATATTTATAGCAAGGGATACTGGCTTTCCATTTATGAGAGTAATATAAATTTCCTATTAAAATGTGCTTATTTAAGTCAAAGTAAACTGGTTTAAAGAAAGAAATTAGAACAAGAAGTGCATGCGTGTGAGAGACTATTCTTTGGTGAACAGCTCTAGTAAAATGATATGCCGTCAAGTGGGAAAAAAGCAGGTTACCAACTGTATGGGTTGTACGATTCCATTTTTAGAAACACACAAAATACATTCAGTATATAGCTGCCCTCAAAAACAAGATAAATCTGGACAGATGGACACCAAAATATTGACAGAGGTTGGTTATCTATGGGAGGTGGTATTACAGGTGATTTTTCCAATTTTTTTTTCTCTTCTTAATTGTGAATGCCTTCTATTTTTTTATTTTTTTAAGGATTTTATTTTATTTCTTTTAATTAATTAATTAATTTTTAAGGAGGGCACATCTCACAGTGGCCCATGTGGGGATCAAACCGGCAAACTTTGTGTTAATTAGCACCACCCTCTAACCAACTGAGCTAACCGGCCAACCCAGTACTTTCTAATTTTTTACTGCACTGATAATACAATACTTTTCTTATAAAAATGTAACTGGAAAGCATATATAACTTTCTCTATGCTCCCCATTGTCTCTTCTCCTTCAGTTATATGTTGTCTTCTGGTCTCCTTAATAGGGAACATGGGTGACTTCTACCTTCTTTGTTTTTTGAAGAAACATTTAAATCTTTTTTCTCCAACTTAAGATACTAGTAGAATTCAGTCAGCTGAGAAAGTGAAAATTGCATTTCAGTTTACATACAAATGGTTCTCTGAGTAGTACACTATAGCTCTTCAAGTCACGGCTCTTGCTGTCCTGGCAGGCCACACGTCGGTTAGCTGTTGGGAGGGACCACTGAGACATCCTTTTGGGCCAGCCACCAGGATAAGAATTGGAAGACTTGCTTCTCCTTCATCGTCTTTGTCAACTTGCAGGGTTCCCTTAAGCTTAAGCAAGAACCCCTCAAGGTTTCCATTTCTACAGCTGGATCAGATGACATTGCAGATGCTCAGATTCCATAAGAATCAATTAGCTCAGGGTTTGGAGAAATTGGCTAAGAATGCTGACAGAGGTGAAGCTAAACTTAAGTTTGCTGCACATCAGTGACCAACTCATCCTAGTTTGCCCAGGGTTTTTCTGGTTTTAGCACTGACAGTCCCATGTCCTGGGCCCGTCAGTCCCGGGCAAACCAGGACAGTCAGCCATCCTAACTGTACAAGGTTAGGCTAACACAGTGGCACTGGCAACATGGAGAGGACAGGGAAAACTATACAGTCAAACAACTTTCCCAGCCAGTGTCCAGGGGAACGGTATCATAATATGATATGATATTATATCATAAATATAATACCTTTCTAATGAAATGTAAATTTCAATACAATTTTAGTTGATAGTACCAGATGTCCTGAAAGATTTATTTCAAGTTTGCTGTCACATTGTATCCGCCTCTTTCAATGGTTATCGTACCTTATACCGTGGTTGCTAAGATTCAGTAGCCAAACGGGGAGAAAAATGACATCCTCATCTCACTTTCATTAATCTTATTTATATGTGTAATTTTAATCACTTCCACAGGGAGAAGGCAAACCTTGCCATTACTCTCTGCAATGACAAGGAGGAGATCATGGCCCAAGCAACCTTCCTGGACTACCCCAACTGGAATGTGGCCGAGCAGGATAAATGGGTGTCTGTGTTCCAGGAACTTGACAGTGACATCCCATGCACGGTAAGGAATCACGGAATCAAGCATAGTGTCTATTAAAATAGGCTGGATTTTGAAGGAAAAGCCTGTGGTTATATACATGTCATATATATGTATATATATATATATATATATGTGTGTATGTGTATGTGTATATGTATGTGTATATATATATATATATATATATATATGAGTTTTGGAGTGAGCAGTTCAAAACTCACAACAGAAAGTATATAACATTATGACAGTTAGAAATGAAGTTAGCTGGTGGGGAGGAAAAGTGGGTCTGAGAGCAGGAAGCCAGAGGGAATAGGAAAGGGCAGGTAATATCCATATCAGACAGCTGCTGGCTTCGCCCAGGTCATGCTTTGCCGATGAGGACTGGGAGCAAGGCATTAGTGGGAGTGTCAGAACATCTGCCTTCCAGGTCTCTACACTGCTCCAAGCGTCAATGTCCAAAGTCTTTGATATGTTGGGAGGGCACTGCCATCTACATATTTGCCCCTGTAATAATGACAACAGAGCCTCAGATTCATGTTACACTATAATTTTCAAAGTGCCTTTATGGACTCTGGCTCATTCAATGTCTTCTAGCTGCAGGCACATGACAACCTGTTGGCTATTAGGAGCCAGGTCAGCAGTTACCAGGGAAATGGCCTTAGTAGCTGGTGCCACGTCTGAGCTCTCCCTGTCCTCGGCCTGCCAGAGCCAGGCCAGCATCTGGCCTCAGTTTCTGTGGAGAGCCAGAGGCTGTGACTGTGGGCAGCACACCTGCCTGTCAATGGAATTCAACAGCATGTCCCCAGAGTCCTGAGGAGTGTCCGCTGAGTGCATGAGTTCACCCCTCATATACGCATGCGTGCATGCACCATACACACATACGCACACTGGGCACATTATCTAGCACTCATTCAGCTAGATGGTGCCTTCTCTTTGTCCTCTATGCTCTTCTCTACCTCACTACCCTGTACACCCAGTTACCTTTGTCAGAAAAATTATCTCAAACTTGGAAGTAGACCAGAAAGATTCTTTCAGTCGGTGCTTGTACCTTTGATTTTCTATTGACTGGGCTATTTTACAGTTATGTAGGAATAGTGATTAACTTGTTGATTTTTATCCATTTGAGATATAACTAATTTTTAGTGGTGGAAGTGGTAACATCAAAGGTTGCAGTTTGTTGTCCAGTAGGACATTAACTATTTTGTATCTTACCCAGCAAACTTCTAACATTCCTTCATTAAGTTGCCTAAAATAGCCAGCTTCTCAAGTGCAGTGAATCATTTTTGTCATCTCGTTTGTCACCTCATTATTTGATGGGTTGAATAAATCTCTATTGTGTTCATTTTACATTTGCATTAGGATCATGATTTTAGCATTATTCATAAATACTTTCCCCTTTGTTCTTTTTCTTGTTCTCTTAAAGATTGCTTCATTTTAAACTATTTCCTACAGTAGTGTAGAGCTTAGCTGTCCAGTATGGTAGTCACCAGCGGTAAGTAGCTATTGAGCACTTCAAATGTGGCTAGTCTGAACTGAGATGTGCTGTAAGTATAATATATGAACCAGATTTCAAATACTTAGTAGGAAAAAAAGCGTAACATATCTCATTAATAATTTTTTTATGGATTCCTTGTTAAAAATGATAATTTGAATATATGAGGTTAAACAAAATATATTAAAAATTAATTTCACCTGTTTAGTCTCTTCTTTATATCTACTAGAAAACTTAAAACTACATATGTGGCATGCATTTGTGGCTCAAATTATTTTTCTATTGGACAGCATTAGGATAGAGCCTTAGGCTTAAAGTATTATTACCTATCCCAGGGGTATTTATAACTGAAGTAATAATTTTTGTCTTAAAGCTAAAGAATAAATCTTGAATTATAATATTTTTGATGGACGAGAGAATCTGGGAGATACATCAGCCAAGTAATAAACCATGTACTCCTAAAGCTAGTCCTGTTTGAAATGTTAAGCAGATGTTAAGTAAGGTCGTTATGGGATTTAGATGACTTAATAGACGGAGAGTGCTTACATTGGTGTCGTCATTGTTGTTATCTGGACTTTGATTCTGACTCTGAGAATGTTGCACAAAACAAGCCATTGGATTCATAACGTGGCATCTGTCTTCCATCCTTCAAATTCATAAGAGACTCCTTCCCTCATGTCACTTGAATAGAGAGGCAGCTGCTGACTCAAGAGCCCCTGGGAAAGGGTGATTGTCTTTCCCTTGGCATAGATACTCCCGAGGACAAGACTACCGAGTTAATAATTGATTTTACTCCCCTGCAGGTGCTTCCTTGCCCACAGACTGTTTGTGAGGGCAGGAAGATGGGCCAGAATTCATTTCCTTGAATAATTTTGAGCTACGAGGACCGACGGCAGTGAAAACAGTCAGTCAGGAAGCTCAAACACTTGCCTGAGTGTCTCATCACTTTAGATGTAAAAAATCATCCACAAACACGGGCAGCTCTGTGTCTGTGGCCTTGCCACTCCTCTCATCAAGAAGTGGAATTTGTGTCCCCAAAGCCCTCCTTTTACCTGCGACCCTGCTGTAACATAGCCCAACTGTTGACTCAGCCTTTCGTTGTGTTCTCTTTTCTTCTGCAGCCTCTGAACACATTGTTCATGCACCTCTTTGTGGCCGTGAATGAGTATTCTGTTGGCTGCTGCAAAGAGATTATTCGGTGAGTGACTGGGGCCTTGTACACAGTGACTTGGGGGGCTGGCAGCAGCACTGTAGACAAGACACATGAATGCCAAAATGACACGAAAGAGACCAAGTGGATATAAATGTCCCTTGGTTCCAGGACCCCCATGAATGACAAAATCCACGAATGTGAAAGTCCCTTATATAGACTGGCATAGTATTTGCACAGAACCTATGCACATTTGCCTATATACTTTACATCATTTCTACATTACTTATAATACCTAATACAATGTAAATGCTGTGTAAATAGTTATACTGTATTGTTTAGGGAATAATGACAAAGAAAAAAAAAATCTGTACATGTTCAGTACAGAGGCAACCATCATAGGCCTAACTACATAGTACACATTAGCAACAATGTAAGATTTTTAAAAAATATTTTCAATTTGTGGTTGGTTGAATCTGTGAATACAGAACCTATGGATACAGAGGACTATCATGTAAAAATATTTTTGAAGGACATGAAATTCTTTGAGGTGTTAAATTTGCTTGTTACTTATGGCTACATTAAAGTATTTACTTTGAATAGCAGTGATATTTCTGAAAGAAAAAAAACAATCTATTTCTTTGAGTTGGTGCTCTCTTCAGCACACATCTTTAACTGCCACTGTTTGAGGCAAACAGGTAGTGCAGTTATTTTAAAAATGTATTTGTGGGGGGAAGTAGTGGAAAAACAAAGAGATGCAGACTTGGAAGGTTCTTCTACAAATAGTTTTCTGCAATCTTATCTTCAGAAATGTTTATTAACATGACAGACTGCAGAGCTTCCTGAATAACACGGTGCATCGAAATAGGATCAGCAGGACTGCCAGGTGATGCCGATGGCCTCTGACAGCCTGCACAGACATTTGAGGGTGGTGGCCTCAGCTTTCAAGTCAGTCACTTTGTAATGTCACACCAGGCCATCCAGATGTCAGGTCAAAGGTTAATATTAGCAGAAATCTGGTGTGCTGCAGAACATGGCGCCCTTTATTCTCTCAACTTCCATGGAACAGACAGAAAAGGGGCCGTTTGGAATGCAGGAAATACAGAGAAGAAAAATAAATTGCCTTGAAGATGTTCTTGCCTTTGCAGGCAGAAAACAAAGGAGCACATGTGGTCGTATGAATACCTCATTTTTTTAGTGAAGGCATTTGTCTCAGTCAGGTGCCAGCTAATGAGATTGCTTGTTTGTTAATAACATGCATCCTCTCTTTCCCTTGCCAGGACCGTGTTTAAGGCAGTGCCAGAACTGCACTTCATCTTTCTCATAGTGCCATCCTACATAAGCCTAGGTAAAGTCTACTCAACTATCTCCCATCCCCAGTTGCTAATATAGGAACTTCATGCTTAAAGGAATGGGAAATAAGAATGGTTTCCATTTCCTAAATGTATAATGTGCCTATTTGATTATAACAATTAAAACACAGTTTAGAATGGAAACTACATTTAATTCTGAAGTTTTAAAGTTATTTCTTGGTAAAATGAGGGCACATTTCTTTGTCTCTGATTTAGGATCAACTCTCATAACTGTGTTTGACCTAGTGGGGAACATTACGAGTCTGACATATGACGAGGACTTTGCCGTGCATGTATGTCACAGGCACAACCATTACCCTCAGCTGCACATTCGTAAAGCCAGGTAAGGTTGGATCAGTGCCTTTTATTACCTAAGCTTTACCCTGACAGTTACCTTATGAAGAGTTTTTAAATTGCCAGTTCTTACTGTAAGTGGCTATAGCTTGGATTAAATTGTTTTATAATACTCATAAGCATTACTTCATTTGAAGATGTGTAGACTTCCTCTTGATGACCTAATTTGTAGAACTGAATATCTGATGAAACTCATTTGGTACTCAATGTAGCCAGCAAAGTTGTGCATTTACTACTTACGTGTTTTTGAAAACACACAGTCCTTGATCCCACACTGAGTGAAAGAACTTTCAAACAAAACCAACTTAAAAATGAATCTACATATTTCGTTTTCCCATAAAGCCCACCTATTTTCTGGCATTCAGTGAATGAGGATTCTATTGACCCCAAAGAGGAGTTTTTCAAGTTGAAATTCTTTAATGTCAGTGGCCCACATGACATGCCCTGAAGTTCAGCAATCTAAAGCAGACGGCTGTGACAGATTCTGTTTATCAAAGGTGGCCACAGCACCATCTTCCACTCCACAAGCTCTCCTACAATGTGGCCTTGCCACTGCTCTCATCAAGAAGTAGGATCTGTGTCCCCTCTTTATCTGGGTGGATTGTGACTTTTTAAACCCACACCACATGGTAAAAGGGATGCTCTGTGATTTGTGAGTCTATAATCATTCTGCCTGGTTCTCTTGGAACTCTTGCTCTGGAGGAAATGAGGGGAAGAAATCTTACTGCCCTGAGACCACTGTGCTGGAGAGGCCACATGTTGGCACCAGAGTTGACAGCCTCAGCGGGGCTCCCACTGACAACATTGACTGCCAGCTGTGTGAGTAAGCCATCATGGACGTCCAGCCAAGGAGAACTGCCCTATATCTGCAGCCCAGCCAACATTTGACTGCAGCCGCATGTAAGACCACACGCAAGGACTGCGCAGCTGAGTTCTCCCAGATTTTTGACTCACAAAGTTGTGAGCAAAAATAGAATGGCTATTCTGATATAAGAGTGTATATGAAATCATTTCACAAGGGTAATTGCTTGGTTTTATCAGTGAAGAATAAATTGTATCTTTTTGGATCAACCATTACCATATTTGATGAGTGCTGGATTTCTTTAGACAGTATTGTATTTAAATTTTAAAAACATGAGAGCCTACAATTTACCAGACTTGTAGTATTAGAGCATAATTGTTAAGAATTTGTAATAATGACATCAGGTAGGTGTAGATTCTAATCTTGGTTCTGCTACTGATCAGATAGTTTAACTTAAAAAAGGAACTGAAATCTGAACTGACTGATTACAACTAATGAAATTGAATTGTAATCAATAAGCTCCTAACAAACAAAAAGTCCTAGACCAAAAGCCTTCATAGGTGAATCTTACCAAACATTCAACAAAGAATTAACACCTATTCTTCTCAAACTATCCCAAAAATGTCAAGAGTTGGGAAGGCTCATTTACACGAGGCCACCATTTTGATCCCAAAATCAAATAAAGACATTACAAAAAAAGAAAACTATTGGTCAGTATCCCTGATGAATATAGATGCAAAAATCCTCAGCAAAATATGAGTAAACTGAATTCAGCAATACATTACAACGATCATAACGCTACGATCAAGTGGGATTTATTCCTGGTGTTCCAGGTTGGTTCAATATCCACAAATCAATTAACGTGACTCACCACATAAAATGAAAAATAAAAATTATATCATATCAATAGATGCATAAAAAGTGTTTGAAAAAATCCAGTATCCATTTGATAAAAACTCTCAGTAAAGTGGGAATAAAGGGAACATATCTCAACATAATAAAGGCCATATATACCAAACCTACAGCTAATATACTCAATGGGGAAAAGTTAAAAGCATTCTCCTTAAGAACAGGAACAAGACTAAGATGTCCATTCTCATTACTTTTATTCAAATAGTACTGGAAGTCCTAGCCACATGACAAGAAAAAGATATAGAAGGCATCTAAATTGGAAAGGAAATAAAACTCATTACTTGCAGATGACATGATACTATATATAGGGAAGCCCAAAGGTTCCACCAAAAAACTATTAGAACTGATAAATGAACTTAGTAAAGTAACAGGATACAAAATTAATATTCAGAAATAGGCTGCATTTTTATGCACGAATAACAACCTGTCAGAGAAATTAAGAAAAGAATCCCACATACAATTGCTTAAAATAAAATAAAAACATAGGAATAAATTTAACCAAGGAAGTAAAGGACCAGTATTGGAAAATTATAAGGAGTTTAAGAAATGAAATAAAGGAGATACAGATACGTCATATACCACGCTCATGAATAACAAGAATTGACATCATTAAAATGTCCATACTAACCAAAGCAATCTATAGATTCAATGCAATCCTGTCAAAATTGCAAAGACATTCTTTACAGACCTACAACTAGTAATCCTAAAGTTTATATGGAATCATAAAAGACCCCAAATAGCCACAGCAATCTTGAAAAAGAACACAACTGGAAGTATCACACTACCCTATATCAAACTATACTATAAGGCCATAGTAATTAAAACAGCATGGTATTGGCATAAAAACAGACACATAGATCAATAGAACAGAATAGAGAGCCCAGAAAACCCATTCTTATGTGGTCATTTAAACTATGACAAAGGAAGCAAGAACACATAATGTTGTAAAGTCAGCATATTTAATAAATGGTGCTGTGAAAATTGGACAGATGCAAAAAAAAAAAAAATGAAACTGTACCATCTTCTTACTCTATATACAAGAATTAACTCAGGATGGATTAAAGACTTAAATGTAAGACCCGTAACCATAAAACTCCTAGAAGAAAACATAGGCAGTAAACTCTCAGACATTACCCTTAGAAATATTTTTACTGATATATCTCTTCAGGCAAGGGAAACAAAAGAAAAAATAAACAAATGGGACTGCATTACACTAAAAAGGTTTTGTAGAGCAAAGGAAACCAGCAACAAAACAAAAAGACACCCTGCTGAATGGGAGAAAATATTCACCAATGATACATCTGATAAGGGTTAATATCCAAAATTTACAAAGAACTCAGGCAACTCAACACCAAAGAACAGAGAATCCAATTAACAAATGGTCAGAGGACCTTAAGAGACACTTCTCCAAAGAGGACATACAGATGGCCAATAGACATATGAAGAGATGCTCAATGTCACTAATTACCACAAAAAAGCAAATAAAAACCACAATGAGATATCACTTCACGCCTGTCACAATGGCCATCATCAATAAATCAGCAAATAACATGTGCTGGTGAAGATGTGGAGAAAAAAGAACCCTCATGCACTGTTAGTGGGATTGCAAATTGGTGCAGACATTATGGAAAGCAGTATGGAGATTCCTCAAAAAAATAAAAAATAGAACTAACTTATGACCCAGCAATTCCATTCTGGGGTACTTATCCACAGGAATCCAAAATACTGACTCGTTCACTGCACCTCTATGTTCACTGCAGCGCTATTCACAATAGCCAAGATATGGAAACAACCAAAAGGCCCATCAATAGACGATTGGATAAAGAAATTGTGGTACATTTATAAAATGGAGTATTACTTGGCCATAAAAAAGAATGAAATCTCACCATTTGCAACATCATGGATGGACCTAGAGGATATTATGCTAAGTGAAATAAGTCAGACTGAGAAAGACAAATACCATATGATCTTATATGTGGAATATGAAGTACAAAATAAACGAACAAACAAAACAGAAACAAACTCAGATACAGAGAACAAACTGATGGTTAATAGATGGGAGGTGGGTTGCATGAGAAAGGTGAAGGGACTAAGAAATACAAATTGGTAGTTACAAAATAGTCACGGGCATGTAAAGTACAGTGTAGGGAATACAGTTAATTATATTGTAAAAACTCTGTACAGTGTCAGATGGGTACTAGACTATGGGGTGGATCACTTCATAAATTATGTAAACATGTAACCAGTATGCTATCCTCCTGAAACTTATGTAAAATAATATCGAATGTCAACTGCAATTTAAAAAAATATTTATAGGGATATAAAGTACAGCATAGGGAATATAGTCAATAGTATTGTAATAATTATGTACAGTGTCAGATGGGTGATAGACTTATTGGGGTTATCATTTTGTTAGTTATATAAATGTCTAACCACTATGTTGTTTTATTACACCTGAAACTAATAAAATAGAAAGAAAGAAAGATGGAAAAGAAGGAAAGAAGGAAGGAAGGAAAAGAAAGAGGGAGGGAAGGTCATTGGTTGCCTCTGGTAGAGAGAAGAGTGAGACTGAGAGGAACATGTTGGAATTCTTGGGTGACAGCAATGTTCTGTAGATTGGGGTGTATACAATGGTCAAAACTCATCAAACTGCATTCTTAATATCTATGCATTTTCGTATATGGTGTTATACCTCAATAAAAAAAAAAACAATTTGAAGGAAAAAAAGCTTCACAGAGAAAGTGGCCTCTGAATCTGGTCAGAAAGGATGAGTCAGAGTTCAGTCAGAGGGACAGAATGAACAAAGGATGGAAGCAGGAAAGCACCTGGAATATCTATTACCAGGCAGGTAGGCAGGCGTGGCTGCTGTTCAAGGTATGGGGAGGAAGAGCAGATGCTAGATAGCAAAGGAAGAACTGTAAAGAGAAGGCTTTATCTTGGAACCAGCAGAGAGCACTGAAGAAGAAATGCATGATATGGGCTGTGTGTTAAAAGTTTTTCATGTGTTTAGTGGCTTATCTGGGAGGAGCACACAACAGTCTGGCCAAGAAATGATACCAGCTGTAATTTAGGCAGTGACAAAAAGATCCAGGTGTGGAATGGATCTGGGAAAATGCACAGATGCAAAGTAATGTTTGAGAGGGAAAGTGTTAGTTGGATGGAGAAGTAAAGGATGAAAGTGGGTTAATGATGACTCAGGGTTTTGGGGAGATGGTGGATTCATTAGATCAAAGTAGAAACAATAGTATTAGATGTACAAGAGAGAGTTGGAAATATAGGTACTTTCATGAATGAGATCATGAGAAGAAAGGAGATTGTCTAGTTGAAGGGGAGATTTTAAAGTGAAAAAACAGAGGATGAGTGCAGAATATTGGAAGATGAAAATGAGCTATTAATGATAATAAGAAAAAACTGGAAGAGGAGAGGAGTTTTACAGAAGTCAAAGATTCTTAAGGTGGCAAACGATGCAGGGAAATCGAATAATTTGAGTACACAAAAAACAGGTCATTGGGTTTGCAAATTTAAAAAGACAAAGATAAGGTGAATAAAATTGATGAACATCTAGCCAAACTGACCAAGGGAAAAAAAAGAGAAGACAAATCACCAATACCAGCAATAAAAGAGGTGATATCACTGCAGATCCTACAGACATTAAAGGATAGGGGAATATTACAACAACTCCATAAATTTAACAGTTTACATAAAATGGGCCAAATCGTTGAAAAGCACAAACTACCAAAACCCATTTAAGAAAAATTAATAACTTGAATAATTCTATATCTACAGGGGGTGCCAAACAATGTGTACACATTTTAAGAAAGGAAGAAACTATTAAAATTGTAATACTCAATATATACTGATAACAAAAGATGAATACAAGTCACATTTGACTTCTGCAATTACAAGAGGTGCTCAGAATGGTTACCATCAGCGTCCAGACACTTCTGATTATGGCGAACTACTGCTTGAGCAACGTTGACCAAAGTGTCCACTTGTATACATTTTTTTGGCACCCCCCCAGTATTAAAGAAAAGTTAGGTGAAATTTGGATAAGAGGGAGGGGCTGCCTGCCCTGACTTTGGCCTCACCTCTAGACTCCAGCTCCAACCCTGCCCCATCCTGATTTGCTTCTCCTCTTTATCTCTTGTTTTCATGGCTCTGAACTCTGCCATCCCCAGGATTTAGGCCTCAGCTTTCTTCCATTCATCCCTTTGGCTTCTCTGTGCCAACCTTGGCCACTTAATCACCAGTGTTCTACCTCTGGCCCTTTGGTTTGGGGTCTGGTCTTGTCCCTCCTTGAAGGGCAGAGTTGGATATTGGTAATCAAATTTTAGTAATTTTGCTGAATAATTTAGTAATTGCTCAATTTAGTAATTGAGCTGAGTAAATGAGAGGTAAGGAAGTTAAAGCAAGCACTGCTCTTTTTTTGTTTGTTTTCGTTTTTTTTTTTTTTATTACTCACTACTCTTTGGAGAAATTTAGTGATGAAGAAAACAATGAGAGGGAGGCAGATGTTGAACATTTTGCAAACAATATGAAGTGATTCCATTTTTACTCTTCATGTAGAGCATTTATTTTGCATTCTGAGATCCAGACAGCATGTATATAAAAAAAGATTATCGAGGACTAGAATAAGTTCAGATACAAATTATCCATTTACTTTAGGACAAGAGAAAAAAATTCCTCATAGAAAATTATTTTTCTGTAGTTTCTTCTTATGCATAGCTTAATACTCATATTATATTTATCTGTATAAAACCTTTTTGATCATGATACAAATACAGAATACAAATACAAATACAAATACAGAAGCCAGACATATTCTGAAGAAAAAGAATTTTGTGAAATAACATTTCTAATTAATTCTCTCACACCTTTCAAATCCTCCTTCCTGATTTATGAAGTTTCTCTTGTTAGTATCAGCACAGGTAAATAGACTCTCCTGCCCTTCAGGAAATTACATTCTTTAAAGAAGTTTTATTATAAAAGTATTCACAAGTAGGTGGTTTTTAAATTATGTTACAAGACATTTCCATAAATGAATGGTTTAGGATTTTGTAAATAGTCTAACAATTGCTGTACTTTTGTCTTTATTTCATTTTAAAATCTCATTTTTTTCTGCCATTTGCTAATTAATTTGAGGGATGCATTCATTTAATAAAACAAATTATATTTTCAAATAGGAAAAAAGTAAAAATTACTCATTATTTTATCCTGTGTGAATATATAACTATACACACATATGCAAATACATGCAAACATTCTTTTTCTACATACATAGTCATTATCATATGTTCCTTTTTTTTTAAATTAAAGTTTATTGGAGTGACAATTGTTAGTAAAGTTACATAGATTTCAAGTGTACAATTCTGTAACACATCATCTATAAATCCCATTGTGTGTTCACCACCCAGAGTCAGTTCCTTCCATCACCATGTATTTAACCCTTTTACGCTCATCTACCACCCCTTTCCCTCCTTACCCTCTGGCAATGGCTAAACTATTGTCTATGTATATTAATTTTTCCTTTTTTTAAAAAATTAAAGTTTGTTGGGGTGACAAATGTTAATAAAGTTACATAGATTTCAGGTGTTCAATTCTGTAATACATTATCTATATCTCACATTGTGTGTTCACCACCCAGAGTCAGTTCTCTTTCCATCACCACATATTAGACCCTGTTTACCCTCTTCTACAGCCCCACTCCCCCCTTACTCTCTGATAACCCCTAAACTATTGTCAATGTCTATGAGTTTTCGTCTTGTTGTTTTGTGGTTTTCAGTTTTATATACCACATATCAGTGCAATCATATGGTTCTCTACTTTTTCTGTCAGACTTGTTTCGTTTAGCATTATAATTTCAAGATCCATCCATGTTGTCATGTCTGGTACTATTTCATCTTTTCTTACCGTCGAATAGTATTCCACTGTGTATATATACCACAACTTCTTTATCCATTCATCTATCGAAGGACATTTTGGTTGTTTCCATGTCTTGGCCACCGTAAATAAAGCTGCAATGAACATTGGAGCACACATGTCTTTATGGATAAATGTTTTCAGATTTTTTGGGTAGGTACCCAGGAGAGGGATTGCTGGGTCATATGATAATTCTATTCTTAATTTTTTGAGGAACCTCCACACTGCCTTCCATAGCGGCTGCACCAACGTGCATTCCCACCAACAGTGTATGAGGGTTCCTTTTTCTCCACAGCCTCTCCAACACTTGTTACTATTTGTCTTGTTGATGATAGCCATTCTAGCTGGTGTGTGGTGAAATCTCATTGTGGTTTTTATTTGTATTTCTCTGATGATTAGTGATGTTGAACATTTTTCACATGTGTATTAGCCATCTGTATGTCCTCTTTGAAGAAATGTCTATTCAGGTCCTCTGCCCATTTTTTAATTGGATTGTTTGTTTTTTTGTTGTTGTGTTGTGTGAGTTCCTTATATGTTTTAGATAGTAGCTCCTTATCGGAGTCATTGTTTGCAAAAATCTTCTCCCATTCGGTTGGTTGCCTCTTTATTTTGTCGATGGTTTCTTTTGCTGTGCAGAAGCTTTTTAGTTTGATATAGTCCCATTCATTTATTTTAGCTTTTACTTCCCTTGGCTTTGGAGTCAAATTCATAAAATGCTCTTTGAACCCAAGGTCCATAAGTTTAGTACCTATGTTTTCTTCTATGCAGTTTATTGTTTCAGGTCTTATGTTTAGGTTTTCATCCATTTTGATTAATTTTGGTACACGGTGACAGATAGCAATCTAGTTTCATTCTTTTGCACGTGGCTTTCCAGTTCTCCCAGCACCATTTATTGAAGAGGCTGTCTTTCCTCCATTGTATGTTTTTAGCTTCTTTGTCAAAAATTATCTGTCCATATTTATGTGGTTTTATTTCTGGGTTCTCAATTCTATTCCATTGGTCTATGTGTCTGTTTTTTGATTATTGTTGCCCTGTAGTACAAGCTGAAGTCAGTGAGTGTGATACCTCCAGCATTGTTCTTTTTTCTTAGGATTGCTTTAGCTATTCGGGGTCTTTTGTGGTTCCATAGAAATCTGATGATTTTTTTGTTCTATTTGTTTAAAAAATGCCTTTGGGACTTTCATGGGGATTGCATTAAATGTATGTTGCTTTGGTTAATATGCCCGTTTTAACTATGTTGATTGTTCCAATCCGGAACACGGAATGTCTTTCCATTGCTTTGTGTCTTCTTCAATTTTAAAAAAATGTCATGTAGTTTTCAGTGTATAGGTCTTTCACATTCTTGGTTAAGTTTATTCCTAGGTAGTTTATTTTTTTTTGTTGAATCTCCAGAAGTTCTTTTTGGTTCTTTTAAAAAATTTCAATGTCTTTGGTAAAATGTTTATTTTGTTCTTTGATTGTGTTCTGAGTTCATTAAACTTCCTGTCTGTGTTTTCTTGCATCTCATTGAGTTTTTTAAGATCTTTAATTTTCTGTTATTTAAGTCACATATTTCCATGTCTTTAAGTTCATTTTCTGAAGACTTTTCGTTTTCTTTCTGAGCTGCTTGTACTTTAGTTATTCATGGCAGTTAATGAATTATTGTTTCTCTTCCTAGGCATCTACAGGAGTGGGTTCTGCAACAGGTTGATAGGAAGCAGTCTTTCTTTTGCTTTCCAGTAGGTGTTGATAGAATATTTTATTTTCTCTCTGACTGCAGCCTTTTATTCTCTGTCACGCTATAGTGTTATATTTTCTCTGCACTGTTTTAGTTTCTCACACAATGGGGTGGGGGTTCCCTGGAAGGCGGGCTTCTCCTCTGTGAGCAGGTTGCCTGGGTCTCAGGGCGCTCCTCCGTTGGGGAATGTGGAGAGCTTCTGAAGTTCCCAAGGTCTTCCTGTACCAGTTTCAGGGCCTGTGTGTTTCAGTGGCTCTGTTTACCCCTGCAGAGATCTGCCCAGATAAGTACCGGCAGGGGCGGGGTGGGTTGTGAGAGGTGGCTCTGAGCAATGGTGGCGACCACCAGCACAGCTGGTCCTGCACCCAAGACTCTCTCCCCTTTGCCGGAACTAATTGGGCTGCGAGTTCATGGCTGCACGACACAGTTCTCAGAACTGCAAATATTCTGTTCTTTTGATCTGACACTGCTACCATTCCGCTTCTAGCACTGGGCAGGTGGGGGTGAGGCGAGCTCAGGGAGGTTGGGGGGGAAGTCGGCTGGGCTCGGTGCCTATGCTTTCTGTCCTCTGCTTGGCAGTGGGAGCTTAAACCACCATTTTTACCCTTCTTCCCTCAATCTTTGCTCCGAGGCCTCTGCCTTGAGGGTGGGGTTCAGCCGCGGTGTGTGCTGATCTCTCAGGCCCGACTGTGGGCCATAAGCGGAGCACTAGCAGTCCGAGTTCTTCCCTCTCCCGTCACTGCAGTAGCCTCGGAATGCAGGGAGCTCCGAGCTCATTCTGCACTTTGCAGCCAGCACTGGCCCGCATCTCCTCGTTTCCCCCTTCCCACCTCCCCCGCTCGCCCTATTTGCCCACCTTTAGATGATTTCAATTGCGCGTCTCTTAGTCTTGCCTGTCTGCTGCGCAGGGAGTCCTTTGTGGAGTTATAGCTGTTCAATTTGTTGTAAATTTCAGGGGAGATTTCAAGAGGCTCACCTCACACAGCCATTTTTATGAGGTAATCCTATCATATGTTCTTAAATTGTATTTTTCACTTAATATAGCAGCTCATCATCTTTCCAGATAAATTTTATTTAGTGGCTGCATGGCATTTCATCATGTAGCTCTACTATAATTCATTTAATTAATGGAATTAATGAAATTAATTTTTGGAAATTTGTCCTCATTTTATTTTATAACAAGTAACACTGTGGTAAATAGCCTTGTACATATGTCTTCAAGTATGCATGCTATTTTTTCTATATTAGAGACACCTAGAAGTAGAATTTCTAGGTAGGAGTGTATCAAATACTAAGATTTAAAAATAGATCCTACCAGATTATCCAACCAAAATAATTATGTCAATTTATATTCTAACCAACAGAGTCCTGTTTTCTTATGTCCTCACCAATGCTGGATATTTTCAGTTATTAATACTGTTTCTACTCTGTTAAGTCAAAACAGTAATTTTCTTTTTTAAATTTGCACTTATCTAAATATTTGTGGGTTTGAGTGCCATTTTACAGGTTCCATTTTTAATGTATAAAATAGTTGAACTTAAAATAATTTCCAGTTCAGAAATTATCTGGATGGATGATTAAACTTGTATGTAAAAAAAAGACTATTCTTGGGGGAAGGTAGAGGGGAATAGGTTATAGGTGAGGGAGGCATATTTCAAAAAATTTTTTTGTTTTTTTTTTACTAGTTTATTTCACTAGTTTATTATAAAAGGTTGTAACTCAGGAATAGTCAGATGGAAGAGCTATATAGGGCAAGGTATGGGCAAAGGGGCAGAGCTTCCATGCCCCTTGCATCTCCAGATTCACCACTTTCCCCAAAACTCCATGAGAGGTGTGATAAAAAATACGGTGAATGCTGCTGCTGAGTGCCCTCCAATGGAAAGGCAGGGATCTTCAATACACAAAGCTGCACATTGAATCTTAGTAACAGTGTGTGACAAATTTCAACTTGTTTTTGCAGTCAGTCAGGTGTGAGCTACGGTTGAGAGAAGGTGTGTTTTAAAGTGTGCCATAAATCATGGATCATGAACAATGCATTAACATGAAATGTGCAAAAGTTTTCATCTTCCATCATGACAATGCCTCCTTGTCACACATCACTTCTGGCATGGCAATTTCTGTCAAATAACATTATAGTGTGTCCTCATCTACCTTATTCACCGAATTTGGCACTCTGCGACTTCTGGCTCCACGAAGTCAAAATGGCTATGAAAGGTAAACGTTTTGAGTTGATTCAGGACATCGAGGCAGCCACAACAGCGCAAATAAAGACATTCACAGAAGAGGACTTCCAGAACTGTTTCAGAAAGTGGCAAGAACGATGAGATAAGTGTGTTTGAAGAGAGAAAGAGGATTTTGAGGGGAATTAATGGCAGTGTGTCTTTTACTGTAATAAATTTTATTTATTTAAACATTCACTATAGTGTTTTATTACAGCTCATATTCACCAACTGGGAGGCTGCATATTTTCTTAAAGTATACCAGATTTGGATATTGGGGACTGTCATTTTCTTGAGGAATTTCAAAGTTTAAGTACTTTCAACATAGATATTCAGAAAGACATTATGTAATAGAAAATTGTATGTAAGTCTAAAACTGAAACTGACATGTATGGAGGCAGCTTATGTAAAGATCACCTATTTCTTTCACTTTTTAGTAAGGAGACATCTTTGCTAATCTATTCACAGATGTCCCATATGTCATTCAGGATGCTAGTAAGCCTGTGGTAACTAGTAGTTGTGAGTTGGTCTTCTACCTTTCCTCCTTTGCATCCCACTCCCTTCTTTCCTTCGTTTGCCCTTGAAAACTTTAGTGTTATGGACTGTAACCTTGAAGTAGACAAGGCCTGCATGGCTTGTACTAAACCTTATTGATTCCTTACTGTGAGGTTTTGCTTATTCAACCTCTGATGGTGAAGTGTCCCTCTTGCCCAGCCCACGGAAAATCTGCAAGAAGAAAATCACAAGAGGAATAGTCCTGGTGACAAAGAGATGACAGTGTAATGAGGAAGGGACATTTATAAAAGGATAATTTAGTGTATTGTAGTGAATTCATGAGGAAATTGTGACATGACGATAGATGCTTTTGCTTGCAGAAGGTGGAGAAGTGTGACACATTTTAAGAAGCCTTCTGTCCAAAATGTTCAAATTCGAGTGTTGATACCTGCAGATGTAGAGTTTCAGGTATCTGGAAAATGCACTTATGCAGACTATCTTCATCCTTAATAATGTAGGAAAAGAGAAGACGTTTTCAAAACGTCAGGTGGGCATGGCTGTGCATCCCCTCAGTCTGCCTCATTTGTTTCCCCCACATTTATTTTTCAACATTTGTTTCATTAATAGTTACTTACACAAATAATTAATGGTGAAGAACACAATTCTTAAGACACTAAACCAGTGTAGGGTTTAGGCATGTAATTATCCTTCCACCATTTACCTAGCAACATATTCAGAACCAGTGAATTAATGCTGTAATCCCCAATCCCATTTCTTTGATTTACCCATGTGGAAAATTGTGTGGTAATCTGCCCCCTACTTAGCCACTAATTATTGAAGTTACTATTCTGTATTTTGCATAATATCTGAAATGAAGCATAGCTGCTTCTGGATACATCTATATAATCTATAGTGAGTGTGACTAATCATTGGTGGTGAATTTGAGATTTTCTCAGACTTAGAAACAATTGGAATGAACCTTCTGCGGGGAAAGAAACCTACCTTTTTCAAGCCCTCATCGGAGTGGAGTAAGAGTTACCAGACAAGGGCTATGTGCTGTCAGTCAGTGTTGTAAAGTGCAGTAGTCACCCCTTCTCTGTGGGGAATATGTCCCAAGACCCCCAGTGGATGCCTGAAACCAGGGATAGTACTGAACTCTATATATACTATGTGTTTTCCTATACATATACCTATTGTAAAGTTTAATTTATAAATTAGGCACAGTAAGAGATTAACAATAACAACATAATAAAATAGAACAGTTATAACAATATGTTATAGTAAAAGTTATATGAAAGTGTTCTCTCTCTCTCTGATAACCAATCTGATAACTGAGACTAAGTGACTAATGGGCAGGTAGTGTATACAGTATGGAGAAAAGATGATTATGTCCAGGGTGTGATGAAGTGGGACAGCGAGAGATTTCATCACATCACGTTATTCAGAATGGCACACAACTTAAAACTAATGAATTTTTTATCTTTGGAATTTTTTATTTAATATTTTTGGACCTCAGTTGACTACAGGTAACTGAAATCATGGAAAGCACAACTGAGGACAAATGGGAGGAACTACTGTAACTATAATGGCATACTGATTTTTTGGTGATAAGAATGGTTAACCAAATTGGGTCAACGTTATTGCTATTTAAAATAGATGAAAAACAACTTAGGACTTTAAAATATAAAACTCGTGTTTTTTAAATACTAACTTTTCACCTCTTAAAGCAATTATTTTTAGTAAGCATTTGATAGTCTCATGCTTTTTAGGAATCCACTTAAGCTTGACTTCTGAGCAATTTCATATAAATGGAGATTCTGATGCTTAAGTTACGAATATCCTAAAACATTCAAAAAGAAGAGGTAGAGCAATTCGGACTTGCACCATCAATCTTCTTGAGTCCTGGTACCTGGCAAATAGAATCTGGTTAACAATCCAACTGGAGCGATTGTGTACCAAGATAGACTTTTGGATCAGATCCTTGTGGTATAAATGGAAGGGGCCTTTAATTGGCCTTGGATATACTTTGAAGTTATTAGGGTTTAAAATCCTTTATAACTTTTAAAATCATGATATTTTCCAAGGAGTATAAGCCAAATGGTTCCAAAGTCCATTTTAAAGTTCTAAAATGGAATAGATAGTTTAGAAATGATGGATTTGATTTTCTTAAAGCAGACCACTAGAGGTCAGAAGAGATCTTGGAAAGAGAAAGGTGTTTTATTTTACAGATCTGAATAAAAAGAAAAATCTAGTTGGCACGATCTGTAGGTTCTCCTGCCCCAAGTTAAAACAGTGTTCAATGTGAAAGGTTTGTTTGGCCGTAATACACTGCATTCTTTAGCACTACCACTACATTGGATCCCCTATGAATTTTTTTCTTCAGTCATTGATTTCTTAAAACATACACACACATACACACTCTCAGGCTTGACAAAATATATAATACTTATGGCATTTAAAGTGACATCAGAATCACTTTTTCAACATTTCACTTTTAAGTGTAGTAATGAAATGCAAATCCTCTCTGAGTGTGGAAAATGCCATCTGATGGGAGAGAGGAGGCCCTGCCAACATTCTGAAGGCAGAGGTGGACTGATGCTGCTGTTATAGCCCTTCTGTGTGAACTTTCCATCTGTGAACTTGCAATGGTTTCTTTGCTGGCAAGAAACATGCACGTCCTACACTCAAAGGAAGTTGTCCTGGAGATTTTCCTCTAGGATTGTCATAAAATGGAAGAGTGGTCAGGATGCTGAGACATTAAAGCAGTCTTTGGGCCTGCCTATCACCAAGAGACCGTGTGAGACAGCGGGGAAAGTTCTGTGGTTTCCAGGTGTCACAAATACTCCTTGAAAGCCTAGCTAACTGGCACAGTGAACATGATGAGTGAGTTCTTTCTTGTCCCCATCTCCCAGGAAGCCAGTGAGACCCATCAGGTCCCTGTCATTCTTCATTTTATCTTCTCCTGGGTTTAGAGGACATTCATACCCCAAGTCCTCCCAAGGAGGACTCCCCTTCTTGGGAGGCTGTTGTTTTTTTAAGCTTTGGATTTTACTACATTTTCATCTGGCATGTTTTTCGGAATCTGATGGACATTTATGTGCCTGAGTGATCAATCAGACCTTTTGTTTCCTCCAAACAAGTTGAAATATTCTCTGATTACATGAACAAGTGCATTGTTGCCTCCTCCAGGCCATGTACTGAATGGAAGATATAAAGGAATGTTGCTTTTCACTCAGAGAATGGTGTCATTCCCATTGTACTTTATGTTGATGAACTATAACCCTCCATAATCATCACCACTGAAACGCTGTTGGTGACATGCTTGTGGCTCTCCTTTGCAGAACAAATTCATAAGGAATTGTGGCTCTCCACCTGTCTGAATGGCAGGTGGTGCCCCTCACCTCAGAGTGCTCGAATTTAAACATTTTATGGGATGAATTGTTTTTGGTAGCCGGGTGTTTTGTTTCTGTGTGGCTGGACTTTGTCATATGCCATTTGAGACTCTGTTAGGCTGATGTCATATTTTATCATTAGCACTAGGGCTGATGCAAGATCATAAATTATCAATTACCCCAAGGAATGCATTTAGCAGAACAAGTTCCACTTTATCCATTTTGAGGAAGGGCTAAGGGAGAGACTCTTCAGAACTGCACAATTTAAATGTTTTCTTCTTATTTTCCCAGAAGAATTAGTATTGAGGTATAATTATGGTTAACTTTGTTAATGGGCTGCTGAGGGCTCATGATTAGGCTTACTCAAGTCCTCGGTCTCTCTGAACCTTTATTCCTGATTTTTAAATCTATGGGGTAATATTTTTGTGTCCATCATATAGAGAAAAGCCCATGGTACACAGTTTACTTTGGAGTTCCCTGGGTGGTAGCTGTCTTGATCCACTTTAAATGATTAGGATATTGAATTATTTTCCTATTATTTAAAATAATTATCTCTATTACTAAATATTGGTACAGAATTTTATTTTGGCAAAATGTTTAGAAATGGATTTGTTGGCTATTCTCTCCTAGAATTTTTTTTTTTTTTTACCAATTTCATTCCAGGATTCTTTACAAACCAAAGCCACCTGTTAGCACCCTTTTGGCAGGTTGCTAAGTGGGGAAGTAAGTGGTTTCTGGAATGCAGTGTGGCATTCTAGGCTCTTTCAGCCAGGGTCCTGTGTGCTCAGGTAGAGCCAGCTAGTGGGGGTTTCCAGGTGGTGTGGCCGTGACAGGGGTATATGAAATCTCTCCAAAGCAAATGCTGCTGAGGGCTTACTTCCTGCCAGAGAGTGAAGTTGAGGGTGTCCCTTGTATTACCACATTGAACCCTCCACTCTATCCTTGATCCTGTCCCTTTTGCAGATGAGAAATCAAGGCTTAACATGAAGTGACTGGGCAGGCTTCTCAGGAAGTAGAGTCAGAGAACAAGTAGAGGGACTGTGGGCCCACTCCCCAGATATGCCCTCTCAAGGCACATGTCCCTCACCTGGAGAACAGTCTTAGCGATGGCACCACCAGCGCTGTCAGTGCATGTGGGACACTGGACGAGGTCCTGGCACATGGTAAGGATCCATATTGGCTGTCATGGTTGTACCTACACTGCTGGGTGTGCAGATGTTAAAGGTCAACAAAGCCAGACACTGGTGAAAGTGGTAAGGACATATCTTAATCAATAATTATTGCAGTAGGGAAAAAAGTCCAGCGTGAACTGAATTCAACTTCAATTTGTACAAAGGTGACTAGGAATTTTGAAGGGAGAATGAGAGAACAGGTAGGTGTGTGAGTGAGAAGGGGCTCAATAGAGTCAGGGAAGTGAAAAATTACAAAAAGTGGGAAGAGGGGATTGGTCCACGTGAAACCCATCTGAATTTGTTAACGTGCTTATTGAAATTAGGCTCCTACCCTCCCACAGAGACTGGGAGACAGGCCCTATCCTCAGGTGTTGGCTGGAACAAATTGGAAATTCTTTTAGCAGCCTTAAGCTTTCTCCGGAAGGCACTTTAAGGGGGACTAGGGTCATCCTAGGGAGGTGACCTTGAGCTGTTAGAAAATGTGTTTGTTCAAGTCTTTATAGCTCAAGATTGAGGCCCAGTCAAGAAGAGGGCTCAGAGTATCCTGGCTAGAGTTTAGTCAAAGAGAGAGTCTTTGTGGCAGA